>NC_091676.1:10085000-10685000 GCF_042453785.1 Malus domestica | reverse complement strand
GAAGGTGCCTCTTCGATTTCTGAGATCGGCCCTCGTGGTCTCTGAGCAGCCCAGCTTTTGAGAAAGCGAGCGCCTCTTCGATTGATTCGGAGAACGATGCCTCTTCGATTTTTAAGAAAGCAATCATGCTGGGGGTCTGGCTCTCGAGATTCGGGGAGCAGTGTCTCTTCGATTTTTGAGAAAGTAATCATGTTGGGAGTCTGGCTCTCGAGATTCGGAGGGCGGTGCCTCTTCGATTTTTGGAGCAAGCAATCTTGTTGGGAGTGTTTTCTCGAATGTGAGTAAAGGTTGGGCATGTTTGCTAATCTACCTTGCCACGAAGCACAGAGGTTGACACACAGGGACTTTCCAATTATCCAGCAATGGTACTGTTCCTTTACCCTCTCTTCGATTTTTGAGAAAGTAGTCATGTTGGGAGTCTGGCTCTCGAGATTCGGAGGACGGTGCCTCTTCGATTTTGGAGCAAGCAATCTTATTGGGAGTGTTTTCTCGAATGTGAGTAAAGGTTGGGCATGTTTGCTAGTCTACCTTGCCACGAGGCACAGAGGTTGACACACAGGGACTTTCCAATTATCCAACAGTGGTACTGTTCCTTTACCCTTGTGGGTAATAATATGGTAGCTAGACCTTCAAAATTTATGGGTCTAAACTTTGTTAGTGCTGTTTCTTTGCTATTCTTTTACCCTTCTTGGTCAGAGCGATGTAGTGGGAGCTGCAAGCTTCACGTGCTCAACTTTGGCAGAGAACTTTGGCAAAGTTATCTGTGGTACCCATGAGCTATTGCTGCGTGTGGGAAGTGGGTGATTGGACAGTAAGATTCATGTGTTTTCTACTTCCCCAGAAGTCTTCGACAGAATACCCATAATTTCCGCAAAGCTGAGTGTGCGTGTGACAGGTGCTGACAAGGCTGGAAAAGTAGGTGCCTCTTCGATTTCTGAGATCGGCCCTCGTGGTCTCTGAGGAGCCCAGCTTTTGAGGAAGCGAGCGCCTCTTCGATTTCTAAGATCGGCTTTCGTGGTCTTTGAGCAGCCCAACTTTTGAGAAAGCAAACACCTCTTCGATTTATGAGATCAACCCTCGTGGTCTCTAAGCAGCCCAGCTTTTGAGAAAGCAAACGCCTTTTCGATTTCTGAGTAGGCGCCTCTTCGATGTCTGAAGCTCCGTCGAGTGCAGCTTTTTATAGGGGCTGGCATTAAGTTCCAAAGCACACTTGAATCTCCACCAGTAGAAGCTCCATTCTTGCACTTCTAAGATCTTGATTTGTCCGACCTCTTCTCTCTTCAATACCTTTGAAAATGTCTGGCCCCTCCGACCGTCGTTTTGACTTGAACCTTGTTGAAGAGGTAGCCCCGCCTTCTCCAGACAACATATGGCGCCCATCCTTCGTCTCCCCTACTGGTCCTCTTACCGTTGGGGATTCCGTGATGAAGAATGATATGACCGCTGCGGTGGTGGCCAGGAACCTTCTCACTCCCAAAGATAACAGACTACTTTCCAAACGGTCTGATGAGTTAGCTGTTAAGGATTCACTGGCTCTCAGTGTTCAGTGTGCAGGTTCTGTGTCTAATATGGCCCAACGCCTATTTGCTCGAACCCGCCAAGTTGAATCATTGGCGGCCGAAGTGATGAGTCTCAAACAGGAGATTAGAGGGCTCAAGCATGAGAATAAACAGTTGCACCGGCTCGCACATGACTATGCTACAAACATGAAGAGGAAGCTTGACCAGATGAAGGAAACTGATGGTCAGGTTTTACTTGATCATCAGAGATTTGTGGGTTTGTTCCAAAGGCATTTATTGCCTTCGTCTTCTGGGGCTGTACCGCGTAATGAAGCTCCAAATGATCAACCTCTGATGCCTCCTCCTTCTAGGGTTCTGTCCAGTACTGAGGCTCCGAATGATCCCCCTCCGATGCCTTCTCTTTCTGGGGCTCTACCGACTGCTGAGACTTCTCCTAAGCAACCTTTGTGAAGGCTCCATCTTGTTTGTTTATTTTGACTCATGTATATGTACATATTTGTAGCTTATCGGGGATATCAATAAATAAGTTTTCCTTCATTTCAACGTATTGTGTTAAATACACCAAAGCCTTCTTCGCTAAGTTCTTTGAATTTTCTTTTGTTGAAGCTTGTATGTTGAAGCTTTCTGAGTGGAGCATGTAGGTTGGGGTAGTGTTCCCTTAATTTCCCGAGTGAGGAAAACTTCTCGGTTGGAGACTTGGAAAATCCAAGTCACTGAGTGGGATCGGCTATATGAATCTTAGAACGCCATTGTGCTCGGTCCTGTGTCATGTCCTTCGTTAGATCCAAGTACTCTAAGTCTTTTCTTAGAGTCTCTTCCAAAGTTTTCCTAGGTCTTCCTCTACCCCTTCGGCCCTGAACCTCTGTCCCATAGTCGCATCTTCTAATCGGAGCGTCAGTAGGCCTTCTTTGCACATGTCCAAACCACCGTAACCGATTTTCTCTCATCTTTCCTTCAATTTCGGCTACTCCTACTTTACCCCGGATATCCTCATTCCTAATCTTATCCTTTCTCGTGTGCCCACACATCCAACGAAGCATCCTCATCTCCGCTACACCCATTTTGTGTACGTGTTGATGCTTCACCGCCCAACATTCTGTGCCATACAGCATCGCCGGCCTTATTGCCGTCCTATAAAATTTTCCCTTGAGCTTCAGTGGCATACGGCGATCACACAACACGCCAGATGCACTCTTCCACTTCATCCATCCAGCTTGTATTCTATGGTTGAGATCTCCATCTAATTCTCCGTTCTTTTGCAAGATAGATCCTAGGTAACGAAAACGGTCGCTCTTTGGTATTTCTTGATCTCCGATCCTCACCCCTAACTCGTTTTGGCCTCCATCTGCACTGAACTTGCACTCCATATATTCTGTCTTTGATCGGCTTAGACGAAGACCTTTAGATTCCAACACTTCTCTCCAAAGGTTAAGCTTTGCATTTACCCCTTCCTGAGTTTCATCTATCAACACTATATCGTCTGCGAAAAGCATACACCAAGGAATATCATCTTGAATATGTCCTGTTAACTCATCCATTACCAACGCAAAAAGGTAAGGACTTAAGGATGAGCCTTGATGTAATCCTACAGTTATGGGAAAGCTTTCGGTTTGTCCTTCATGAGTTCTTACGGCAGTCTTTGCTCCTTCATACATATCCTTTATAGCTTGGATATATGCTACTCGTACTCCTTTCTTCTCTAAGATCCTCCAAAGAATGTCTCTTGGGACCCTATCATACGCTTTTTCCAAATCTATAAAGACCATGTGTAAATCCTTTTTCCCATCTCTATATCTTTCCATCAATCTTCGTAAGAGATAGATTGCCTCCAAAGAATGAAAGCTAATCACTTTGCAAATTTCATATGAAACATATCAAATGGGTTTAAATTGCTAATCCATACACTTAACATAAATAATAGAATCCAAATCCAATCCAAATTTAACTATGGTTCCTTTGAACCCGAAATAACAACTATGAGGTGTAAGGCCAAGGTTAATATGGAATTTATGCATTCCCTAAAATCTACAATCAATTTTAATAAATAGCAATGAAGTCAAAAGGTCAATAAAACATTTACCTCCACAAAAGAATTACTTTAGAATCCAGATCTTTCTCAATTTCTCTAATTTTTGCATTATTAACGTTTGATGAGTGTTGCAGTGAACCAGCATACAACTGAATGTAACGGCGGCGAAGCTGACAAAGATCTCGAATGCGGTCCCAAGAGAATCGGTAACTGATTCAGGAAAACAAGTGTGAAGTCAGAACCAACATGGGAAATTCATAAAAGTATACATCCCAAAAGAATGTTGTGAGAAGTTTCACCAAATATTTGAAAAGTTAAATACCACCCTCAACTCAATTCCAGTATTTTTTGTTTATAAAATTTAAAGGCATATTGTAAAAATGAGAAGCTGACAAAAAACCCTTGAATTAAGACAATCTACCAGGCCGTAAACAGGCTACAAACAGACCATAAAAGAGTATATAGATACATTTTCTCTATCAATATATATATTACCACATTTTCTTCTGCTGCAGGGTTGCTTGAGCAGCATAGCGCCACCACAAATATGGACCCTCGGAAACTGGCACCAAAGGTCTCAGATGGGAAACATCAACATAAGTCTTGTATCTTGAAACAACTTCTAATAGTTTTATCCAATCATAATATTGGGCCTGAAAAAAAAACCAGTAGAAATGAGTCATAGCACTCCAGCTGCACACCAAGAAAGTACAAAAAAGAACAAATTTTATGGGTTGCAGAAAAGAGAAAACTAACACCTCTAACTTTCCTCCGAGAGCTGAGAAAAGCAATTTTACTCGATACTTACATATTAGAAGAAAACATTGAGAGAGGAAGAAGCGAGGGCGCGAGGAATACAGGGGTTACTACAACATGAAAGAGATCCTCCAACGAAATCTTATTGCATTTTCTTAACTCCCACCATGAATTAAAAATATAAATATAAATATTTGTTTCCCAATGGCAGAACAGGAGAGAGGGTGAATAAAATAATACCGGAAAATAAGACATTTTAAAGGGAAAAACATTGTGCACCTCAGTTATTGTCAAAGAAACATCACTCAGCACAAGGGAAGCCTTCTCAAACGGAACCTCTGGATCATTTCTGTCTTGATTTCCAATGCGGTGATATTTTAAAACTCCATTTATAGGTGACACCAAATACTTGCGATTCACAGCCCACTTAGACACCATTCCACTGTCATCAGCAGGTTCATCTATACCATCTTCAAAGATCTAGTACATATTGATACAAAGAAAAGTTAGCAGAACTTTTAGGCAGTATATAGATTTGGTTAGGCGAGACAACATTACCAAAAGTAGATGCTTTAATATAGCAGAGTACAGGGGCTAGTAATACAGCAGCATAAGAACAAACCTGAATCCATTCCTCAGGAGTGAGATCTTCCCATCCCTTATCTATCTTCCAAGGAACACTATCAGAATCATGATACATAGCAAGTCTCTCAAGTTGCAAGGACTGTCACAAGGAGATTGTTTGTATTCAACATAAGATTATCAAATTTACATGTAAAAGCATAAAACATACAAATAAATACGAAAACCACAAAACACAGGACATTGTTACAATTATGAAAGCAATTCTACAAAGTAGGGCATCGTTGTCTAAGCCTTTCAAGGATGTTCAATACAGTGTGATTCGTCTTCATTGATCTATTATTTGTGCAAAAGTGTCATTGCGGATTTTTGGTTTATTTAGTTGGCCTGTGTATGCGGACTTGCTTGTTTTGTTAGATGGCTTAGCATTGACAAAGATCAAAGCAGTCCAGAAAATTAAAATGATAGTGCTCAACAGATGAGCATTCTCGTAAAAACCAGGATCCTAAATAATAAAAGACACGGCTAACCTTCTGCAACTTATCAAGCGCACCACTGGTATCGAATGTTTCATTCCCTTGCTCATCCATTGTAACAGCAGCCAGCTTGGCTAAAGTAACACCCGAACAAAATGGATGTCCTGGATTGCTAGAAAACAATAGGAGGGCACACATTTTAACATCTGGAGAGCAAAAAAGTAGAAATAAACTGGGTACAGAACAAATAGAAGATTTCAAACTTCAAAAGAAGCTAAGGAAGTTACCAACCTGCTTGAATCCTCATATCTAACATGTACGTTGCTAATTGATATCTTCAGATTTCCGATAAGAGTAGCAATGAGGGAACCTAGCCATGAATTCCCAGGAGGTGGCTGCAAAATAGTCAGCTGTCAACTGAACTGCTAAATTTTGTATCAAAGAATGGGAATGAAATACACTGTCTATTCACTTAATAAACAATGAGGGGGTGCTAATTCAATCCAGTTTGTATGTAAGCGGGTGTTAGTACAAAAAAACTACTTTGATTTTATGCAAAGTGTTACAAGAACTTCCCGCATAAAGCCTTCAGTTTTTGAGTTAGATGCTTATTTGTAACATATTTAACAAATTCATCATGTCAAACATATGTGAATTTCCTAGCAAGCACCACCTGATTTCCTTCCCATCTCTACTTTCATGGGAGATATCTATTTCATAGATTTCAACATTACCCAACTCCATAAACATATATCTCAACCAAAAAAAGCCAATCAACATAACTTTCACCAATCTTTTGGCTATGAAAAGGGAAAAACAAATCAAAAGTGCATGCCATCAAGATTGATCTTGTTTGTGGATTTGCAAAAAGCCTATTATGAGCTACGTGGCCTCACTAAAAATTCCATGAGTCAAAAAAAGGCCATGTTTTGTGTTTCATGTAGGAAAAATGAAAAAAGCCAGATCCAAGTAATATGTGGCAAAAAGCCTATTATAAGTAAGGCATAATGTACTAGGACAGCTGCTAAAAAAGAGTTAAGGATGCATAACAAGTTTAACCAAAAATAGATGCCTAATATAGTAATGTAATATTTATAAAATTAAGTATCATACACTTCCTAGCTTTGACTTCGACATTGCTTCAAGAATTACTGCCTCTGTTTCCTGCACGCAATATATGAAAAAATTTCTAAATATTTGACCAGAAAGTACATTTGAAAATTTTTCCTCTGCAAAAATAAAAATCTATCTATAAATAATATTTAAGAAACAAATTTGCATACCCTAACCAATGAACATTAACAGCACAACTAAATTTCAATGTAAATGTATAAGAAAACCCGCTAGGCAGGACATAGGTATGCATTTTTCTTTTTCAATCATTATTTTCTCAATCAGTTGATTATTTTTTTCTTCACCTAGTGTGTTCTTTTACCTTTTAGGTTAACTAGTCAATAGTCGGTCACAGGTCTATACTATACAGTCAATTGTCAAAGATCTTCCAATTCTAATCCTCACAATAAACCTTCTCCTTTACTACTTTTACCCATTTTTTTATAGGAAACACACATCCCACTTCTGAAAGAACTACTACCGGTGGGACGAAAAATATGTCCATCAAAACCATACTAGCAGCCTCAATCAAAAATAGATAGAGCATACATCGACAACACTGAGTTTTACCTCAATCTGTTGAAGTTTGGATTCAAATAGTTTTTCCCTGTCCTCCTACACAACAAAATTAGTAACAATCAATTATTTAATGATGATAGTAATGTAAAACAAGGTAATCTTAATACATAAGAAAATACACCTCCAGCAGTATGCAATTGAAATAAAAGTTTTTCCACTATAAGGACATCACCGTACCTTGAGAGTCTGACCATCAGTAAGTGGATAAGCAAGAATGAATACACGGTCAATGAGAACAATGACAGGTTCTTTGCCTAAACTTTTCCAGGGAACCTACAAGGAAAGACGACATTAAGAACATCGAAAAGAAAAGTGGACATAACTATCAGCAGTAATTAAGAACTAAAACCCAGCCAGGGAGAAGGTATTTAAGCCACTTGATACCTTTAATGTAATGGTACCAATAAAACCAGCTTTCACAGTGACTGGAAGTTTCAGTGAATTTAAGGCCTCTGCCTTCAACTTCAAATCTTTGAGAACAACATCACCTGTTAATTTGAGGATATATAAGAGTATCAGTGAGTCACTATAAACCACTGCACTTGAGTACATGTTCCCAATACAGTAAGCATACTGCTTAAAAGTTTCACAAACATTACAGCAAAATGTAGTAATCTTATAACTTAGGTAGGAAGGACGAGAAAATACAGAGAAATGACCACTTAAGTCATAATACAAACCTTTCCAGACACTGATTCTTAACGCTTTAACTGAGAGTCCGTGGACATATTTGCCCAAATATCTTCGAAGCAAATGCAGAACCTACCAATAAAACATTATAAGTTATCATTTCATCTAGAGCTACTACATACGAACAAGCATGCATGTCCATTAATGTTTAAACGTAATCCCCTTCCATATGATAAACATAACTTTATTATAGAGAAAGAACAACTACATGCATAAACAAGATTTTCATCTCATCTACCAGAGACTTTGGAATACAGACTATTTGAGACAACAGCGGTTGGAAGTGATTTCCTTATGGGATATGGTCTTATTTGGGACTTCCCATGCCCTATGGTTTCAAATGATTTCATAGATACCCCTTTCTTCTGCTGAATATGAACTGGAAGACTGTTGTTTCTTAAGCAGTCCGTGAATTTCTTGCTTGGCCTAGTTGAGTCTGGTTTATTAATAGTATCTCTGATAGCTGTACTAATTGAACGTTGTACGGGTTATGCAGGTTACACAGGTCATCCAAAATTATAATTTTGCTTCGTTATAAATGATGAAAAACCTTCATAATATATCATCTTCAGTCTCAACTAGAATCTGACAAGGATTTTAAGCTCAAAAAACATCCAGTTTTAGATTCTAAGTTTACGACCCTTCCGTTCCTTCGACTTTCAATATTCTTACTCTAGCAACTTATATATTTTCTATACACACACATACACAAAGACATAGATAGAGAGAGTAATGCTCTTTAACCAAACTATAAAAAGCCGAGTTGCGAGTATGTGACACTCGAATCATGAAATGCTCAACCCATTGTCACAGTTAGCGAGCACTAACCATCAAAATTCTCCACATGCACACACTAGTGTATGTTAACCAGAAGAACAATCAGTTCCTATTACAGTCCTCAGGGTTTAAACATTCTAAAGAAGCCGTTTCTTCATCGTAACGTCTTTAAATTCACATAGCGATCATTTTCAAGTGCAAAATACTAAGCTCTATGAATAATCACTTAGATATACACTAGATACACACATTACACCTTCCCTGACAACAGAAAAACAGAAAAAAGAAATCACAGATACAATTATTCCAATCCAACAAAGCCAGTAATCAAAGGGCTTTCACCAAATTTCAACAATTAAACAAGCTAAACCGATCAAACAGATTCAACAGAGCGCTTATACAATAAAATTCATGGTGTAAACGATAAAAATGGGGAAGAAATGAACGACGAGCCTTACGTGTGCTTCATACATGGTGGCGAAACGAACCGCCTCTTATCGGACACGGTCAGCCGGAGATTACGACCTGAAGAATGCGCAAACGGAGTGTGATCGGCGCCCCGAGCACTGCCATAGAAGTCGGTCAAATTAGGATTTGCAAGCTCAAACCCTCGGAGCGAGAGAGAGTGGGAGGATAGAGAAAGAGAGAGTGAGGAGAGAGAGAGAAGCGAGCGGTTTGAAAGGACCAAATGGGGACAATCTTATGTTGGAAACCAGAAGCGGCATGCGAGTGAACGTTAGATATGTGCGAGTACCATGGTACTGCTTTCAGGTGCTTTTTTTTTTTTTTTTCTGAATTTACACTTTTGTATCATACGCACAGTAGAAAATATCGATAATATCGGCGAAATATCGCCGATATTATCGTTTTTTTGGGACCCTGATATTTTAGTAACTATCCAACTTGTTTTCGGCAGAATATCGTGATATTATCGATAATATCGCGATATTTTCGAAACTATCGCGATATTTGGTATGGACTCATCGGAGAACACGGCCGGAGCAAATAATTCGAAACCCTAAATCCCCAAATGCTAAATCAAAGCAAATGAACTGAATCTACAATACAGGATTCCGAGAAGAACGATTTCAGTACAAAAATCAACATGTTTACAAGAGAAGAACGATTTCAGTACAAAATTCAAAGCAAATGAACCGATTCCCTAAATCCCCAAATTCGGATTCAAAGCAACTGAACTGAATCCCTAATTCCTAAATCCCTAAAATCTATTTCAGTACAAAAATCAAGCAACATGCAGATAAATCGCAATCTGTACAAAAATAGAAACCCTAATTCCTAAATCCCTAAAATCAATTTCAGTACAATAAAGGTGCAACATGCAGAAAAATTGAAATCTGTACAAAAATTTAAAGTAATAGAGGGGAAGAAGAGAAGTAGGAGCCTGGAACATCGTCTTCCTCACGAATCCAAGACGGCTGGGACAAGTTCGTGCTCCTCAGTGGTGTCGACGGCTTGGACTACGGAGACAGAGGGAGACAGGGAGACACGGAGACACGGACGGTTATGGAGTGGTGTCGACGGCTGGGTTTAGGGCGGGTGAGATGGGAGGAGCAGAGGGAGACACGGAGACACGGACGAGGAGGATCGAGATTCGAGAGATGATGTCTCTGTGTGTGTGTGGAAGAACTGGAGAAGGGGGAAGGGAGGGAGAAGACTGAGAACTTCTCGGTGAGAACGAAGGCTCAGACCGACCTCAGAGAGAGAAGAGAGAAGAGAGAGACTGAGAGGATTCGAGAATATGGTAGTGGAGTGGGAAATGAAAGATCGAGAGAGAGACCTCCGTGTGTGGTGTACGTGTGTGGTGTGCGTGTGTGGTGTGGTGGGGGGGTCTCGAAGTGTGTGTGTGGTGGAGTGTGAGTTCTTCAGTCTTTTTGACTGTCTGAGTGATGGTGTCTAAGAAAAAAAAGCATCCAATGCTCCAAATTATTCAAAACCAAATCATTCCAAACCTATGTCTACCTCTCTGATCCAATGATCCAAAGAACTTTTTGCAATTTCAGAACATGCACAACAAATACTACTACTTTAATAATGAAAGCGTGTGACAGTCTTTCACATGCAAAACAGTGTCAATGTCTGTTATATACTTACATTCTTTCATCATCAGAGGCATTCACCGAATTTTAACTTACATTCTTCTTCCCATACCATTTTCAAAACCATTCCAGATCCTTTCCAAAGCCAAGCAACACAAAGGCTTCCATATTTAAGGTAAGTTTACAAACTTAAATTTATATTATTGTAATTTATACAAAAACAAATAAATTTGTGTGCACTCGTATGTTAATTTTTTTAAGTAATTACTTGCATGTTAATTATGTTAATTTTTGTAAGTAATTAAGTAATGTTAATATTAATTGTTTTAAGTAATTAAGTAATGTTGTATAATTATTCCCTAGGATAATTTTAATATGTTTAATGTTATTTATTATTTTATTTTCCTTACCATTTTCAAAGTCATTCCAGATCCATTCCAAAGCTTGAACACAAAGGCTTCAATATTTAAGGTAAGTTTACAAACTTAAATTTATATTATTGTAATTTATACAACAACAAATAAATTTGTGTGGACTCGTATGTGAATCTTTTTAAGTAATTAATACTTGCATGTTAATTTTTGTAAGCAATTAAGTAATGTTAATATTAATTGTTTTAAGTAATTAAGTAATGTTGTATAATTATTCCCTAGGATAATTTTAATATGTTTAATATTATTTATTATTTTATTTCTCTTACCATCTTCATTATCAAATTGGATTATTATTCATTAATATTAGGTTTTTTTATTATCAAATTGGATTATTATTCTTTAATATTAGATTTTTTTATTATCAAATTGGATTATTATTCTTTTATATTAGGTTTTTTTATTATCAAATTGGATTATTATTCTTTTATATTAGGAATTTTTTTTATCAAATTGGTGGATTATTCATTAAATTTGATTATTATCAAATTGGATTATTATTCATCACCATGTTTTATATTAGGATAATTTTTTTTATCAAATTGGTGGATTATTCATTAAATTGGATTATTATCAAATTGGATTATTATTCATCACCATGTTTTATATTAGGATAATTTTTTTATCAAATTGGTGGATTATTCATTAAATTGGATTATTATCAAATTGGATTATTATTATCAAATTGGATTATTATTCATCACCATGTTTTAATTTAGGATAATTTTTTTATCAAATTGGTGGATTATTCATTAAATTGGATTATTATCAAATTGGATTATTATTATCAAATTGGATTATTATTCATCACCATGTTTTAATTTAGGATAATTTTTTTATCAAATTGGTGGATTATTCATTAAATTGGATTATTATCAAATTGGATTATTATTATCAAATTGGATTATTATTCATCACCATGTTTTATATTAGGATTTTGTTTTTATCAAATTGGATTATTATTCATTAAATTGAATTATTATCAAATTGGATTATTATTCATTAATATTAGGTTTTATTATTCCATATTATTTGTATAATTACTTAACTTTTTACAATCATTTTCTTTACTTTGTATTTAATTCTTCTGTAGAATAACTTTATTATTTAGGTTCTCTTATTTTTATCAAAAAATAATTGTCTAATTTTAATGAAAAATAAATATAGGTACATTTAAGATGTCAAGTAAATGTGATCCAGCTTGGGAACATGGAGACCCAATAGACGGAAACAAACATGGCACAATTTGCAAATATTGTGGTCGGGTAATGAAGAGTGGCGGAGTGACACGACTGAAGTATCATCTTAGTGGATTAGATCCATCAAAAAATGTCCAACGATGCGATAATGTCCCCCCAGAAGTGAAGGCATTCATCAGCACATTATTAAAAAATAAAAAACAGCAGAAGGAAAAGATGACACAAGGAATGGAAAATATTCGAGCTGAGCTACGGGGAGAAGTCTATGGCCAAGCGGTTGACAGTGATGATGATGACGATGAGGACGAATGTGATGATGACATGGGACCTGAAGAACGACGCAGTTTGAAACAAGCATTACGTGCCTCCAAACAGTCAGCATGGGAAAGAGAACACCTTCATAAAATTCCTAATAGGGGACAAGGTTCCGAGACAAGTGGTGGTGCACAAATGAGACGGGGAGGCAGTCTTAGAGAATCACAACCAACACCACCAATAGCCCCAAGTTTATATAAGTCATCCAACGCACGTCAAAAGAGTGTTTGGAGTTATTTCAAGGGAGGTAATGTGAAGGAGGGAATGAGGCGTCTAATTAGCAAGTTCTTTATCTATGAAAATGTCCCTGCTGCGAAGGCTTCATCACATCATTTCAAAAATATGGTAGTGGGATGTCAACAGGCCGGTGTTGGAGTACAACCTCCCACTCCCTATGAGATAAGAAACAAATATTTGGATATGGAGTATAAAGACATTGGCGAGTATGTTAACAAGTTGAGGTCAAAGTGGGAAACTAATGGTTGCACAATCATGTGTGACGGATGGACCGGCCCGACCAGATTATCTATCATCAACTTCATGGTATATTCCAAGGGCAAGACAATTTTTTTTGAAGTCTGTTGATGCTTCAGACCATATAAAGAATTACAAATATATTTACAAATTATTGAGGGATGTAATCATGGAGGTGGGAGAGCATAATGTTGTCCAAGTCGTGACCGACAACGGTTCTGCATTTGTCAAAGCTGGAAAAAAGTTAATGAAGCATCATAATGTGTTTTGGACATCATGTGCAGCACATTGTATTGATCTTATGTTTGAGGCAATGGGGAAGAGAGAGAATGTTGCTACTGTGGTCAAAAGAGCTAGAACGATCACTAATTATATTTACAATCACGGTTGGTTGTTGGCAAAGATGCGTGAATTTTGCAGAGGAGAAATTATTCGTCCAGCTACCACTCGATTCGCCACCAACTATATTGCATTAAACAGCCTACTCAAGAAGAAAGCAGGGTTGAAGCAACTATTCACCAGTGATGATTGGGCCAACCACAATTTTAGCCGCTCAAATACAGGTCGTTTGGTGGAAAGTATAGTGCTTGATCATGCTTTTTGGAGTCAAACAGAACATGTGTGTCAAGTGTTTGAACCTCTTTACAAAGTTTTACGGATCGTTGACACAGAAGTGTATCCTACTATGGGGGCTGTATATGAGTTGATGCGTGTAGTGAAGGATGAATTGGAAAGAAAACATGGTGCAAGGTGGGTCGTAAAAATAATTGAAGACCGATGGTATAAAACATTATACCACGATTTGCATGCAGCAGGTATAAATTATGTTATAATTTGCAATTCATTTCTTTAGTTGCATAAGTATTATTTATCTTATTAGAGTATGTGTTTCTTTGAACAGCATATTATTTGAATCCCCGATACCAATACAGACCCGGTGTTGAAGATGATGGTACCCTTATACGTGCTGTACATAATGTATACTCTAAATTAGACCCTGCATCACCATCAGTTGGCCAATTTGGAAATGAGGTACACAATTACTTAAATTATAATAATTACTTTGTTGGATTAAACTAACACAATTTATTGTATTCAGCTAACATGGTTTAAAGATGCAAGAAGAACATTTGGAGAACCAACATCAGTTGCTGCTCGAACAAATATGTCTCCTAGTGAGTATAAACATATTTCACTATAAGTTTATAATAGAATTTGTTGGAGTTATTAGGCTTATTAACATTATTTTTCATTGTAGCTGAATGGTGGATCATGTATGGGACCGATGCACCAACTGTGAGAAAGTTAGCAATAAAAGTATTATCACAAACAGCTTCCTCATCAGCTTGTGAAAGAAATTGGAGCACATTTGCACTCATCCATACAAAGCAAAGAAATAAGTTGGCTCATAGTAGCTTGGAAAAATTAGTTTATTGCTACTACAACATGAAGCTTCAAATTCGAGATAAGGAAGCAGAAATCGATCATGTCGACCGTGGTGACCCACTAGATGTGTTTGATATTGTTGGTGAAGATGATGATACGGAGGGTAACCAACTTTTTCAATGGATTAGACCTCTTCATTTAGATGATGATGAAGGCAACCCAGCTCCCAGAGTTGCTGAAGAAGCACGTAATGAAGGGATAAATGTAGAAAGAGTATTAGAGGAGGAGGTGGGATCTAGCAGCGCTGACTCTTTCGAAGAACTTTTGCACCCAAGGCCAAGCAACACTGGAATTCCACCTTTTTCCAATCCTACACAACCACAACATCGTGCTGATACTAATGATAGCTCTAGTACAAGATCAGAAGACTCACCTACCACCGGAGGTGGGAATGATGAAGGACATAGTGGAGTTGGAGGTAGTGGAGCTGGAGGTAGTGGTGGTGGATATGGAAACTATTATGGACCACCACCTCCCGGATATATGAGCCCCTTCACTGGTGAGGCAAACTTCACGCATGCAACACAAGATGATGACCATGGCAGTAGGCGGGCAGGACCAGGAATTGGTGCCATAGGGAAGGATTATACTCGCAGAGAAAGAGGCAAAGGGATTTTGTCAAGTCAAGAAGATGACTCGTTATCTAGAACTTCAGACTCTTTTGGATTGGGAAGTAGTAACTATGGTTATACTCATAACCAACCATTTCCCTACCCTTCATATCCCATTCCTGTTGGGATGGAATCGAGCGACTCATGGAATCAATCCCAGCCTCAATCTTCAAATGATTTTTCTTATGGACAACCTCAACCAATCTCGGATCCATATGGGTGGCATATTAACAATTACATGCAAAACTATTTTGGGGATTTATCATTTGATAACTACTCTTCACAATACACTCATTCTACACATAGAGATGATGAAGATAGTGACAAATTTGAACCTCATAGGAACTCTATGTGGTACTAAAGTGTAAAATATTGTACTAATTCATTATATATAAATGATTATGGTGTGTTTAGACTTCTTTCATTAATTACTACATATTTTCTACACTCATAATGTTTGTCAGATCGCTATATAATCAACTTGATAATGTTAAATCCATCATGCAATGCATTTCCTTCCAATTTTTTGTGATAAACTAATAGATAATTGACTAAATAAACATCCTAAAAAGTTTCAATACAAATTTCCAAGTTTTTCTTACAATTTCCGTGGTTTCCATGTAATTTTTATCGATATCGATATTTTACCGATATTTCCATCGATATTTCCGTGTTTTCGGACTACCGATATTTCCGATATCACCGATATTTTCTTCCTTGATCATACGACAAGCTCAGGTGCGTTTTGATCTTCTCTTTTTGTTATGATAATTAATAACTGCTTCTATTTTTGGAAATATTCTGAAAAATGAAATAAATGATTTTTTTTTTGTCCAAAATGAAATAAATGATGTGCAGTACTATTGGCAGCTAAAGTCCCCTTTTTAGAGAATTTTTCTATTGTGCACAGAACACAAATAATACATTACGTGTTGTTATATAAATGTAGAAAAGTTTTATTTTTTAAGTTGATAACTTTTTAACACTATATCATTATTTGTATAATGCAACGTGATGTACCACTATATATTTCGAGCACACTGAAAAATCTATGTCCTTTAGAAGAGTTCAAATTTTCAAGCCTAAAATTAGGAGAAAGTTTAATGACTTGGAAAAGGCATGTTTTAAGGAAGATATTTTGCAAATTACGCATAATTTTTCAAGTTACTTTTCTAAATATCAGACCAATTTGTTAATAGGACTTCTTAGAAGATTTGCTAATCTTAAGTTGGTAGTTGTAAACCATTCAGCTATGCATGACACACCTCGACTCAGAATGCACATCTGGACTCCGAATTGAGTTGTGTTGGCCGACACCTGAAAGTGACGAAGCCATAAAGTGTAGTGTAGTGGAAAATGTGAATAAATTTAAACCTAAAAGTGCATAAATATAAAAGTGCGCTATGAGCGAAAATGAACCCATTTCACACATGATGTCAGAACATAAGTAAAGTACAGTAGAGTAGAATGAGAATCATATCATCGAAGGTAATCTCCAATACCAAGATTTGCCACAAATCCTAGTCGATAAGAAAGCTTAGCTATTAAAACCCGGATGGGCAAAAAACAAGGGTGAGTAGGCCTGAAAATTAAGTTTTATAAAAACCTTTCTGAAAACATTATAACCCATCACCGTAAAACAAGTATAGTTTCCAAAATATATTTACTATGTATAGTATAAAATTACTTACCGTAGCTTGCAAAATCTCAAGAATTCATTACGGCACAATATCTCATAACTAAGGTAGGACATCCAAAATCTCAACAGTAATATAAGTAAAATCAGGTGTCATCAATCTATGCTAGCACACAAGTCAGAGTCACCTAATGTGACCTATACAACTGAACTTATGCTCATTAATTTATGCTAGTACACGAATTGGAGTTGCCTAATGAAACCTGTAAGACAAGATTGGGTGTAATCATAACATACGCTCTAATGCTACAATCACGTGAAGACTGACACTATTTGCGGTCACATACGAGTCGGAGTTGCCTATTGCAATACGACAAGATGTCGAAGTTGCCTATTGCAACCTATAAGACATGATTGGCACCTACTTGGATCCAAGGTGAGCATGCGATGCAAATGTGAACATACACGTGAAAGACTGGCCCTGGCCCTAGGCGAGCACTAACACCGGGTGCAGCTATGATGAGCATACTACATAAATCTAAGCATGCCACAATGATTCGATAGTTCTAATCAACATACTAACATTCATAGCCATAGATATAATTATGGCATCAAATATTATAAGCATACATGTGCATCACGTAGGATGTAGCATATTCCATAATTTCTAGTCAATATAACATTCATCAAAGCCGTAACTTGGATTAAAGCCTCCCGCAAGATCCGGAATATTTTCATAAATTCCGTCATTTCGCTAATGCTTATAAACTTTAATCTAATCCAGGCGTAAGTAAGAAATTCCTTTTCAAATGCATAAATGGAAACTATCAATTAGGGGTGGGTTCAAAAAACCGAAAACCGAAAACCAAACCGAACCGAAACCGAAAAAACCGAACCGAACGAAAAAATCGAAACGAATTGAAAAAACTGAACCGAACCGAATTCTTTTGGTTCAGTTCGGTTTTAGTGATCTAGAAACTGAACCAAACCGAACCGAACCAAATTAATTAAATTAAAATTTTTATTAAATTATTTGTTTTGGGTATTATTTTCTAAACCCAATTTGTAAGTTAAAATGTGCTAAACCCAATGTGTTGCCAAACTTTAAGCTCAAAATATTAAAAAATGCCTATAAAAACTCTAAATCCTAACCTATTATTTCTCCCCCATATAAGGTTCCGGAACCAAACCTCCTACTGAAGTACCTACATCCATCTCCATAGTACTGTTTACTTCTGCCCTAGCTTTCTTTTCCAAATCTACTCTCATATAACATGTAACAGAATCCATAAACATTTATTTCGGGTAGATTACTTGGGTAATTTGTGATGGAAAAGAATCCAACACACACTAAATAAATCCACCCACGCATTACTTTTACTAATCAAGTTGTCAACATGCAGTTACAAGCAAACAACCCTGATCTTTGAACAACATCATACAATTTAACTTTTCTAAGTCATTTGTACGATTTTTGTGTTGTGAGGTTGTTAGTTTGGACTTTGGAAGACTTGATTGATGATTTTAGTTCAACTTTAAATGTTTATTTTCATTGTCTTTGATTCTAGTTAGAATTCTTATGTTATGATTGTGTTGGATATGTTAAAATTTAAAATTTCAATGTTTTTCATTTGTTGAAAAAAACAAAAACAAAAAATCGAAATCGAACCGGAAAAAACCGAACCAAAAAAAATGAACCGAACTGAACCGAAATTTTGGTTTGGTTTCGATTTTGGCAAAAAATCGAACCGATTTAAACCGAACCCACCCCTACTATCAATCACACACACACACACACACAAACACACTATAAAAAGGAAAAAACCCATTCACCTAAAGTTCCGCTACAACTCTCTATCACGAATATCGAGGCATCATGAATGATTGTCTCCTAGAACAAATATCAAATCACGCCTCAGAATTCTTATCGATAGAACACGTAACTTACATAAAACACATCCCCAATGACATTCTAGAATGATTTAAAATCTATTGACCAAAGTCAACTACCGGTCAAAGGTCGACGATAGGGTCCACAACCCTACGTAACTCGATCTAGAAGATCCGCACCTCAGATTTTTGATCCGTAACTTCCAAAGATCCACATTATGCTTCTAAAACAACATAATAAAATCTTACCACATCCACGATCGGATCTCCATCAATCACAATTCAAGTGGTGGTCAACTCTTTATTTTACGAACTCACAAATCCAATTCAGGAAAATCTGTACATCGGATTCCCGATTCGTAAGCTTATATGGTCCTCAAATATTACATACTATAACGTATTAAAGTTCGGTGACGATCTAACGGTCGGATCGTCGATTGGTATAAAGTGGCAAACAATGAAAATATGCTCAAACGACGGAATTTCGTCAATCGGGTGTCAAATATGGAATCGGAGTATCCAAATTAGTCTAGGAAGGGCAGGTGGGCTCTCAGCCCACGCGCCGTCGCACGCGGGGGCCGACCACCCCAACTCGCCGAAAAAATTCAACTATTTCTAAAAATTCTCGAATTTTACAGGAATGAAGATCTCAACGAGTATAGCAAGGTTTATACATGTGGCCAAGTCTAATTTGGCCGGGAAAACTCCTGATTTTTCCCTCGAACGGCTGGAACCCTAGTTTTGGGTGTGCTTCAAATCGACCTCTATATGCGCTCAAACGCCTCCACCATTACTTAGGCTTTGTTCCTGGTCTCCAGAAAAGTGTTTTGGTGGTGGTGATCAATGGTGGTGGCTTCGAAAATAGCGGATTGCCTCCGTGGGTGCCATCGAAGTCATCAACTTCGTTCCTCGTGAAACCAAGGCCAAAAACCCTCAAATTTTTAGTGAAAATGAGAGAATAAAGGTCAGGGTTGTGTATGCAGGTAAAGGTTAGGTATAATTCATCGGAAAAATCGACCGAATTTGGCTACCCATAATTGGGTCTACATCGGGTCACAAACGAGTCGTCTGGGATCCGGTTTGGCTACTCCTCACTTCTCTCATTTCTCTCATTTCTCTGTTTTCTGATTGGTTCACTCTCTTCTCTCCTCATTTCTCTCCTCTTATTAGGCAACATCCTCTTCCCTTCTTCTTTCTTCTGTCCAAACTTCCCATTTCCTTCATTTCTCTCAACCAAATAATAAAATAATAATAATAACTAAATAATCTTAAAGTAATAATATAATTTGAATCAATAGACATAAAATAGTAATATTTACAAAAAGTATTTTTCGGATTCGTAGTTTTGTAAAACTTCTATCGTAATTCTAATCTTGATTCTTCTTGCGCCTTCGCGTTCACAGTGACGAGCACTACAAGGATATGCTAAAAGAATATTTCATACGTCTCACTATACATTGGTCAACGAAAGTCAATACCCTCGCCTTTAGGGCATTATCATCAAATCACTCTTTTAAAATTAATAAAAATGTAAAAATTAGGACGGGTTGTCACAATTTACCCACCTTAAAAAAAATTCGTTCCCAAAATTTGAAATCTCTTGTTATACAAAAGTAGTGAAAAGATAGCAGGAGAAATAAATATGTAAAGGAAGATATCAAGTTAGAGTGATCGCATAAAAGAGAATGTCATTATGTCGCGATCGGAGTGCAGTGATTCCTCTTTCATGCCCCCAAACTCCTACTTTCCTTCTCCTTCAGCACAATACTATAATATAATACTTTTTTTATATAAAAACGTAAAGCCGAAAGTATTTACGTATGTATAATAACATCCTGCCAAAATACATATATATGTAATAACGTGTAGTTAACTTAAAATAATTGTACTGAAATTAACATTGAAAATAGAAAGTTTTCCACCTACGCAGTCATAGCGTTACGTACTCTAAAGATAAGTGTGAAGTATCTTTGGGTAGAGCCCAAACAATGAATAACTAATTAAATAAGTAAATACAAATGCCAACGAATAAGTTATTGATATTATGGTCTGCAGCCCGCAATATCGACAACTCACTATTGTCTCGATAAGCAAGTAACAAATTCCCGAGGGTGCAATATTACCATCATGCCCCCCATTGGGAAATACACATACATCGTCTGAACAAAGCCTCGATCGTGCTCATGCACTACTTTCTCAGGCAACATCGTCAATATTATACAATTTTCTATATCGTAATCTCGATCATTCGAATTCTTGTTCACAATACTCTTTTGTCAATCATGTACTGTGCATAAAGTATTCATACAACGTCTCAAACAGTGTCATACTCAAAACTAAAATTGTAACCGTAGTTACATGCAACTAAAATAAAGATAATCGTATGTTGCAACCTTACTAATTGTAGAACGAACAAAATGTAATACATCCACTAAGGTCTGGATAATTCATTCAGAGTGGCCATTAGTCTGAGGATCAATGAGGTATTGGGCAACAACTTGTACTCATAGCCTTCAAGAAGACTTCCCAAAACTTGGAAGTAAAACACGTATCATTGTAAGATACAGTAGTGACATGCACACCAAATAGTCAAACAATGTAGTTCGTAACGCCATAGTGAGCAGATTCATATTGAATTTCCCTCGAGTTTAGCAAAACTATGCCAAGAAGAACAATCAAGAATTTGAGGGTCAAACAAGTCCATCAAATCCAGAATACAAGGTAATAGAAATTAATGCATGACATCTCGCTACAACGGTAGCTTCTGGAACATTCAATAACCAACGGTAAGGATTCGCTTATCAAAGTATTTATTGGGTGATTGAGGAATTAATAGTCACAACAAAAATCTAAATGTTCGAGCGATTCACCTAAACGATCTATTTGCTTCAAAACTAATACGAAGTGCAATAGGGTAGACATGTACCCAAGGTTGACTGGAATACCTTTTGGCATAAAAAGGTGAATATGAAATCACAGTCAAAGTAGATGTTGATCAAAACATCAGAAAATCTGAAATATTCAAGAATGAGTTATTTAACTAAATGGTCTAAATGTAGTCCCTTTAGACCAACGAAAAGTGAGCTGACTTGTCGAATCGGTCGATAATATCATGATATCCACGTATACAAGATACCTCGTACTAGGACTTTATGATAATATTTCCTAACTCCATTCATGTACATGAAGTGGTTATAACCACTCGAATGATTTCTTGATAATTCAGACATAACGTTAAATCAATGTTTGTGAAATCCAGCTATAATGGGATAAGAAAAGCTGGAAATGTTCAGGGGTAAATATATCTTTTGCAGTGGTAAACAGTAATTGAGTTTACACAACCGGGATGATACACGATAGTGCAAGCATATACATTATCCTGGTTCTTCCATCGCCATTATCAGAAATCTAATTCTTTTCAAGAGAAAGTGCATTTGAGAAGTTTGTGAGATTGGTGAAGGTTCTGGACACATTTCTCTATAAAGAAGTGTCATCCAGTTTTTCAAGTAAAGATGGTTACTGTTGACTCTAAGTCATGAGTAAGAATGTTCATTTCATATGGTTCTAAACGTTGGAAAATATAAGCGATAATTCGCCATACTGTCTTTACATAGCTGAAACATCCAAACAACACATCATCATAGATTTCAAAATGATCAATGTCATCGAAAGGCGTAAAACAAAGGTGATGTGAGACAACAATTTTGTTGTCAGAAACTTTATTCATAATCAACATCCCAAATCAAACTAATTTTCATCTGTTATCTTGGATAGAAAAACACTACAGCTGAAAAGTCGTTAACGGACTGTCGATAAAATCGATAAGGCCAAAATATCTCACATTTCACAACATTTGTGAGAACTTCAACTTTCTTTCGCTACAACCTTTTGGCAAAAAGAAAAGAATCTTGTCCATTGAGATCACGTCTCCTAAGAAGAGTACCAATTTAATCAAAGTTTACAGTCGAGGAATTTGGTATAAAGCTGACTAATAGTGCTTAGAGAATTTGGTCTCACTGCCAAAGAAGATGAGAAAGTCGTATAAAAGACTACTACAAATTCATCAGGCCATGGAAGAAAACTCAAATTACAAAGGTTGGTCGGCTAAACCATCAACTCGAAGTAGGATTTAAACAGTTTTTAATCATCACCCGATGGAGTTGCTAAAATCTAGGTACGACCCTAAGGTTCGGCCTTTCGCATTCGTGAATAGGTTTGAGGTTTCCTAGATAAGGCGTTTGGTTGGATAAATTCTTAATCGGTAAGCTTTAGTAACTAAGTTCTCTCAATAAAGTAGGACATGTTCGAAAAGTCACAAGGAAAACTGATGTAGTACGAGAAAGTGGATTGATGGTGTGCATCACTTCACCATTTGGTGATATCCCAGGTAAGATTTTGAGAAATGACACCAAAGGTATATGTCCTCGAAATGTACTATACTACTAACCAACTCTACGACACGAACTAAAAGGTCTTCACAGTTTTCTCGATACTCAAATCACTTTAATAATGAGAAATTATTTTGTACTTCGACTTTACTGTCTACCTGTGGAAGTGATCGAAAAGGTGACTAGTTGAAGAGGTTTTGGTTACCTAAGTGGAAAACATGGTTAAAACAACTGCGAGTTTACGGTCCTCCTACAAGACTTGCTCCTAAGTTGATGGGTGCATATTTTCATATATTTTTATCATATACTTCATTTGGATTTTGTATATATGAAAGGGTTAAATGCACTAATTTATTTTGTTTTAATTTATAGGCATTCAATACGGGAGTTACGTGAAAATGAAGTGAAAAATAAGCTTTTTGGGTGTCTACAGTAATTCCAGTGAAGCAGGAGGCTAACTAGTTGCACGAAGACATGTGCATTACAATAAGAAGATGAGACTGCAATGGTTTTGGAAATCAAATGGACATGGGAGTGCTATTCAATGGAATTTAGGAGAAAACTTAATTATTAGTTTTATTATTTCCGTTTTTTTTTTCATTTCTTAAATAAGGACATAAAGTCCATTAGGATTAGTAATTAGTATGCTTTTAATTGCCTTTAAGCACTTGCTTGCCGTTTGCTTTATATAAGGAGATCCTTCTTCTTATGATATGGGAGTCAGCCACCAAAACAAAACCAAAAATCATATATTCTACGTAGGGGCTGTGGCAAGGAAGGCCAAGAGGAAGAGCTACTTTGGAGTTTTTCTTTGCTAGGGCTACGATGTAGCTTAATCATGAATACTTAATTACCTTGTGGCATTGTTATTATCAATTTTTTCATCTTTATTGAGTATCTTTTGCTAATCGTAATGCACTTGATTTTTATTTAGATGCTTAATCACCATCTAGGTTTAAATTAGGTTGATTTGATGCAAGTTAAAGTAAATGTCATACTTAACTTGGGTTTAGCTTCTTGCAATTGATACCATAACTGCCTATTTGTATATGCCATACAATTAGGGTTTGTGTGATTTTCCAACGATTTCCATAGAGCTTAATGGGTTCTTACTTGTTTAAATCCATCTAGATGCCATAGAGGATTAACATGTAAGGATACTTTTGATGTAACCAGATGTCATGGCCGTCGAATAATTTAGAGAAAATCGATCATCAATATTGGGGAACTACTTGAGCATAACATATTAAGAGAATTAAGTAGAATTGGTTACGGTGAATTCGGATGCCCTAGGTCTTATTTTCTTATGTTTCAGTTTATAACTTACATGCATTTTATTTTCAAGCTTTATTTTATTTTAGTTTAATATCAAAATTTCATATCTCTTCCATTAAAGCTTCTCTACTTTAATTTGTTTCAATTTAGTTAGTAAGATTTTTAGAATCAATTCGATCTCTATGGGACGATATCCGTGCTTATATGCTATACTGTCATTTGATTCGTATACTTGCGAGCACAAAAATTCGAGACTTAATGAGCCTAATTTCGGTTATCTAATTTTCGCAGCAAGTTTCTGGCGTCGTTGCCGGGGATTGAATTTGATTCTATTACTTAATTGGATTGTTACATCTTTTAGTTGGTTTAGCTTTAATGTTAATTGTTAGTTTTTTTTTTTCAATAAAAAATTATTCTTCTAAGTCTCTTGTTTAGCTTACCCATTGTTTGGTGTTTTTGTAGAAAACTAGAGCCACCTAACCATGTTGCCGGTAGGAAAATTCAAGTTTGGGGGTGGATTGTCATCTACATCTTCATTTGCCCGTCTCCTTAAACCCGGGAAGCTTACTTATCCAAGAGCTTTATTTCATTTATTTTCTTTTGTTGTCTATGTTCGTTATCCTCATTTTTTTTCTTTCATTGTTTTCGTTTTAGTTTTGGAAAAAAATATGAAAATACATACAAAAATATTTTTCTTTGAGTCATGTTTTTATTGGCTACTTCCCCATTCAGTGATGAGATACGATCTTTA
This sequence comes from Malus domestica, assembly GCF_042453785.1. NCBI lineage: Eukaryota > Viridiplantae > Streptophyta > Magnoliopsida > Rosales > Rosaceae > Malus > Malus domestica. The sequence goes on along the minus strand of NC_091676.1, from coordinate 10,660,005 downwards.
TTTTCTCATAATTTTCAAGAAATTTAAGTTGACATTAGTTCTTTACATTATCTTTGTTTTAACTATTTTTTTTTAGGAGCATGACTTGGAAAATATAAATGCACATAGCCTTGTTGGTGTCAAACTAGAGCATGATTTAAAGTTTCATATGTAAATCTAGTGAGCTAATGTAATCCTTGTGAGCTTTTGAGCCTATTTTATAATTGAACCACTATGCATCAATCTCATTTATTCTTGTGCGTATGATTTCATTTTTACATGTATCTCTAGAACTTGCTTTATACCGTTCATTGCATTCATCAATTCATGTAAAATATTGGAAGTGATTTAGGCTAACAACTCATTTCCAAAACGAAATTTTCCTTGGTAGGGAGGTTCTTCGTTTATAGTCTACGGGAGGTCACCAAAACAATTTTCTCGAATGTCAATAAGTCACCTAATCCACCCAACACTTAGGAAAACCTAACACGTTTTTCGTAGTCGACGAGGTGGCAAGATTCGATACTTGGGTTCAAGAACCAAGAATGCTTACATCACGTGTGTGATGAATGCAATACTGCCTAAACTTATGCTCTGATACCAAACTGACACACCCCAACTCGGAATGCCCACCTGGACTCTGAATTGAGCTGTGTTGGACAACACCTGGAAGGTGACGAAGCCATAAAGTGTAGTGTAGTGGAAAATGTAAATAAATTTAAACCTAAAAGTGCCTAAATATAAGAGTATATTGTGAGCGGGAATGAACCCATTTCACACGTGATGTCAGAATATAAGTAAAGTCCAGTAGAGTAGATTGAGAATCATACCATCGAAGGTAATCTCCAATACCAAGATTAGCCACGAATCCTCGTCAATAAGAAAGCTCAGCTATTAAAACCTGGAGAGGCGAAAAACAAGGGTGAGTGGGCTTGAAAATAAAGTTTTATAAAAACCTTTATGAAAACATTGTAACCTCTCGTCATAAAACAAGTATAGTTTCCAAAATATACTTACTATGTATAGTATAAAATTATTTACCGTAGCCTGCAAAATCTCAAGAATTCATTATAGCACAATATCTCGTAACTAAGGGCAAGACATCCAAAATCACAAAATCTCAACAGTAATATAAGTAAAATTAGGTGCTCATCAATCTATGCTAGCACACACGTTGGAGTAGCCTAATATGACCTGTACGACTGAACTAATGCTCATCAATATACGCTAGCACACAAGTCGAAGTTTCCTAATGCAACATGTACGACAGGACTAGGTGTAATAATAACACACACTCTAGTGCTACAATCACATGAACATTGGCGCTATTCGCTGTCACATACGAGTCGGAGTTGCCTATTGCAACCTATACAACATGATGTCGGAGTTGCCTATTGCAACATGTACGACATGACTGACACAGACTTGGGTTCAAGGCGAGCATGCGGTGCAGATGTGAACATACACGTGAAAGACTGGCCTTGGCCCTGGGCGAGCACTAACCCCGAGTGCAGCTATGATGAGCAGACTACATAAATCTAAGCATGTCATAGTGATTCGATAGTTCTAATCAACATACTAACATTCATAGCCGTAGATATAATTATGGCATCAAAGATTATAAGCATACCTGTGATGCAAAAAGAAAACCTAGGTGATGTTGTGACAGATGAAGTTGTTGTACCAATTCCAGTGCAAAGTGACTGAGTTGCAGAACTAACACAAGTTGTTCAACAAAAAGAAGTGATTGTAGAAGAACCTGTGCAGTTGAACAACACATCAGCCATTCAAGAAGAGAACTTTGAGCATGTGCATATGGAAATCAGAAGATTTATCTGTACAAGAAAGCCTGCAATCTCAAATGATTTCCTTGTGTATTTGCAAGAGGCTAAGTTCAATCATCAAGAAGAATATCCATTAGCCTTCAAGAAGGCAATTGAGAGTCTCAATAATGCACATTGGCAAGAAGCTATACAATCAGAATTAGATTCCATGAATAAGAACAAAGTGTGAGAGTTGGTTTACAAGACTAAGAGAGATTGCAAGAATGTACACCAATTGGCATGAGCTACCACAAGGATGTAAACCAATAGGCTACAAGTAGGTTTACAAGACTAAGAGAGACTCCAAGGGTGATATCGAAAGATACAAAGCTAGACTTGTAACTAAGGGATATACTCGACAAGAAAGAGTTGATTACAATGAAACATTCTCTCCAATCTTTACAAAAGACTCTTTTATAATAATCATGGCACCAATGGCTCACTTTGATCTACTCTTGCATCAAATGGATGTTAAGACTGCATTCTTGAATGGAAATCTTGAGAAAGAGATCTACATGAAGCAACCAGAGGGTTTCATTCAAGAAGGCAGAGAGAATTTGGTCCATAAACTTAACAAGTCCATTTATGGATTGAAACAGGCCTTGAGACAGTGGTATTTGAAGTTTGATGAGGTTGTTTCATCACATGGTTTTGAAGAGAGCCATAGTGATAAGTGTGTTTACATGAAAAGAAATGGCAACTATTTTATTTTTCTCATTCTTTACGTAGATGATATATTACTAGCATGCAATAATGCATCATTGCTGAGTGACACCAAGAAATTTCTGTCCAAACGTTTTGAGATGAAGGATATGGGAGATGCAGCTTTTGTTCTTGGTATTCAGATCATAAGAGATCGAAGTAGAGAACTGCTTGGTTTATCACAGAAAACATATATTGAAAAGGTACTTAAAAGTTTCACTATGGAAAACTCGAATGGCTGTGATGTTCCTATGACAAAAGGAGAAAAGCTCAGTAAAGATCAGTGCCCTAAGACTGTGTTTGAGAAGTAAGAAATGGCTAGCAAGCCTTATGCTTATCTCATTGGGAGTCTCATGTATGCACAGGTATGTACCAAACCTGATATTGCATATGCCATTAGCATATTGGGAAGATTTCAGTATAACCATGGCAATGCACACTGGATAGCTGCCAAGAAAGTTTTGAGATATTTGTAGAGAACAAAAGAGTATCAGCTAATATACAAGAGGGATTCAAAATTCGAACTAGTAGGCTATAGTGACTCAGACTTTGCAGGCTACCTTGATTCACTTAATTCAACTTCAGGTTATTTATTCACGTTGGCAAATAGGGCAATGTCATAGAAGAGAGTGAAACAAGATACTGTTGACACTTCTACCATGCAAGCTAAGTTCGTAGCTTGTTATGAAGCTATATCACAAGGTATATGGCTGAGAAACTTCATCAGCAGTCTCAAGATCATGAACTCTATAGCAAAGCCTATTCAAATTTGGTGTGATAACAAAGCTGTTATCTTTTATTCTAAGAATAATAAAAGGCCTCATAGAACTAAGCACTTGAACACCAAATATGCATTGACAAGGAAGAAAGTAAAGTCTGGACAGATCAAGGTTCATTACATTGACACTCATGACATGCTTGTTGATCCACTCACTAAGGTAGTACCAAATGCAGTTTTTTATAAGCATGCAGTCAATATAGGAGTGATTGTAACCCTAGATTTGTTGAACTAGTGAGAGTAATGATAATATGTAGTTTAATTATGCATGTTAGTTATTATCGTGACAGTGAGTATTGAGTTTTGGTTTTATGTTTAACCAGTCGCTGCACTTGGTTGAATTGAATGATTAGTAAAGGGACGCTAGTTCAGTAATTCATCAATATAGCTTTAGTACATATTTTCTATTAGAAATAGAAGTTGCTGAAAGATTATAAGCAACTGATGTGTATTATGATGAGACAATGTAGCAGCAAATGGTTATTGGTTGCAGTTAGTTGTGCCATGAGATCATTGGCATATTGTTGACCTTAAAAACTACCAAGCCTACGTGGAGTGCGGGTCGAGTAACTAATAATTTAACTACGTAATTCGGTTATGTGCAGGGCATCCAAACTCGACGGCCGAGCTCGATCGGGGAGTAAAATATGCTAATGTTGCTTTGAGAGTGGTGGTGACTTCTTGATCTTGCGACTGCGACTGAGGAACGAACATGTCTTAACCTTTGGGTTCTAGAGCCTGAAGACAAGGCTGCTAATTCTGCGAAGTTCACAAATCGTTGACGTCTTGTTCGGTCACGGTAATTATATTTGTGAGAGTATAAGCACGCCGAATTGGCACCAGTCTATATGGAACATGTCTCGAATAAGATAAATGTCTTGATGGTAAATGTGGTTTGGTCGTCGGAATGCCAAATTCTAAAATGTAATTACGATTACCCAATCATAAAACAAACTCAGCATTCAACATGCTGAGCCTAGTAACCTGTAACACCTCACTTTACCGAGAAGGTTGATGAGATGACCTCTACCAACAAGGACTCTAGAATCCTTTTTGACCGAGACTTGGATAGTAACCAGTCAATCTCGAAGTAGTGTTGTTTATCCAAACTGAATGTGTTCCTCGATCGGCTGATTCTACGGTTACATTGTTGTTTATTCAAACTAAAGATGTTGCTGGTTGCCTTCACAGTGCTATTTATCCAAAATGAAGATGTGTTGGCAAGAAGAAAAGGGAAGAGGAATCAATATCAGGGTTATTGAGAAGCTTTGTGCAGGGCAATATGTGTGTTGAATTGAAGGGGCCTTGGATGATGCACTCTCTCATGGCCAAATTAGAATTGCACTCGGATTAGAACTCCTCAACCCAATTCGATTAAGTTTCGGCCAATCCTAACCCCAATAAGACCTTGAACCAGGTTTCTTAACGATCCAGGTTCATCCCCTAATTTTAAGCATCTTCAGCTTTAAGACTCCTTGTTACACTAGGGTTTGACTATCTTAATTTTATCTAATCATCCTCGCAACAGGATTTGGTCGATCCTGACCGGATATCCCATGATAAGATTCTAGATGAATACTACTGGGTCGAGAATGACTCTAAGCTCAGCCCAAAATAATATTTTGGGCCCAAACATTGCCCCTTCACTTCTAAAGTCTTCGACCTACAATCCCTGGCCGAGCCTCGACATTAAAGAAGTGAAATAAACCCTTAGCATACTCATTCTAACAAACTAGAAAACACTAAAAGCCTCGAATACTTCAACAACACAGGCGCATTTATTAGGCATGATCTCTCACTTGTCATATTTCTTGCCATGTGCCAGCTCCTCAATACGACTGTTCTTCTTCAATAATGACATTCGAGGCATGCAGGCACTCAAATGTCCCTTCGCCATAAACCTCACTGTTACACGCAATCATGCATCCTTAATTCGAGTTCTTTTTTGCCTCTTCACCTGGATTTTTAAATATCTGTTATGATTACAAAACTCTTTGGTCGGATTTGCCCTCCATATCTTTAAACCTAAACATTTGATCTCTTCCCTATTCACCTATAAATACTCTGCCCAGCTTCATTTGAATTTTCACGCTTTCAAACTGTGAACACGGAAAATTCCCGAAATTTCAATGTCTACACAAACTTCCAGAAATTCTTATCATTTGCTCTTAGCCCAGAAAAGAAACCAATCTTCAAAACTCAGAACAAACCTTCAAACCTTCATCAATGGCCGCCAATACCTTCATTACCAAGCTCGCTGAGGAATGTGACAAATGCCGAGACTTTATTGATCGGAATGCCATCAAAACCCTCCAATTCGAGGGTGATTCAAGCGCCTCCCACCAGTTTATAGGACTACTCTTCAAGGACGATGTCCCAGAATCTATCACCAAGATGTTGAAGGCTCACTGCCTAGAACCCCTATTTCAAGGGTACGATTGGTAAAAATGGGAATCAACCAAACCTCAATGAGCTTGGCCCTCAACCCTTACGACCTAGGATGCCTGGGTTGCCCGAATGTAGCCACACTTTGGAGGTGAGTAGAAGACTTTCGGCATCTTTGATGCCATTAAACTCTCGACCATTAAGCTCAATATGGATTGAGAACTACTAATGGTTGCCCTGAGCTTCTGGTGTTCGGTCACCAACATTATGGTTCTTCCTCTATGCCCTATATGTCCGACCATGCAGGATATCACAGCCATTCTCGGCACATCTCCCTCAAGCCTCCCAATTGATACCACTCTTTCTCGGTATCAATTTGACTTGAATCTAAAGATAATCTTCGACGAGCATGATGTTGAAATTTTGGCGAAGAAAGGTCAAGGGGTGTCGAAAGAGGATGTGCACAAGCTACACATAAATTTCTTCAACTACAACACTTTAATCAGCCACTTTGCTGGCTCAGAAGGGGAAGACCTCAAGAATGGAGCGCACGATGCCTTCTTATTCTACTGGTACAATAAATTCATTTTTTGTACCCAGTCGAACAAGTGTTTGGCCAAGAATATGCCGGTGGCCAAAGCCCTGGCCAGTGGCCATCTTCTAGCCCTCAACGTGGCCATCCTTGCCAACTTTACCTGGTGTTTGACTGAAGCCTTTATTGGGAAGATCATTTCGCACTAGAACAGCCCGCTCTGGGTCTTCCAACTCTGGATGCAGGTCTACTTCTGCACATTGAGGCTGGAGATCCCTAGCTTCAACTCATCTGAAGCGATGAGTCTTCAACTGGCTTCGCACTCTTTCCTATTCACCCGGAGAGGGAATGCGAGAAAGCTGAGAGAGAATTCCCAAGAGCGGTATACTAAATTCTGCCTTCGGTCGAATACCCCACAAACCCATTGTACCAGCATATTCACCGACTAATGAGATGCCTACGTCAATGATTTCTTCTGTACTTCAACCGAGGAAGTTTCAAAGAAACTTTTTGGCGATCGACCGAGGAAGACTTTCGCTCTAAAATCCAAAGAAACAGCTCAAGGTATATATCTTTTACATCTTTTATTTGTTTATTCAATTTGAACTTCGTTCTGACTCTAGTTTAGCTTTTCCAAGTAGCGGTGCAATAAAAGGGGCCGATGTGGTCACGATGGTCGTGGCCAAGAAGAAACTTGCTCCTCTAAAAAAGGTTGCGACTATCGAGCCCCCTTTAGCTGAAAAGACCACCACTCAAACTCTAGTAGCAGCCACTGCTGTGCCGACAGTACCGAGCAAGCGGCCTCGCTTTGAGGTTGAGACAACTGGCAACGTTGCCCGGCCACAAAAGCATATTAAGAAAAAGGCAAAAATTGAATAGCAGGAGATTCACGTCATTTCATCTCAAACCACAAGAGCAACCACTCCTAGAATCCCTCTCCTTTCTCATGTCATCCAAGCCTCGACAGAAGTACCGTAAAACCGTTATTGAGCTAAACTAGTCGTCGCCCCAACAGTGAAGGGTTTTGTAACTTTGGGGCCGGCTGTTGCTCCTGTTGATGTCAGCTCAACAGCTGTTGCTTTGGACAAGGCGGCGACCACGACCGAAAGAGACCTTCCCCCAAATCCAAAAGTGAATCCAACAATCATCTTGGAGAAAGAGGCATGATAATTTCCCAGTTAACAAACAGTTATCTTCATGAGGATGCGAGCGAAGTGCCCCCACTGGTGAGGCGTCCTCAACAGATCGAACCACCAGGTACAAATCCCTTGTTTCTGGACAAAAGTAAAGGCACGGTCGATGAGGCTGGCCAGGCCAACCCCCATTGAACCAGAAACAACGGTAGAAATGTCGATTTATCCCCAAAACCAGAACCTCGGCATCATTCCTCAGAAGGTCACTTCGACCTTTGTAAGACTCATCATCGTTTTCTTTTATTTATTTCAACCTTAAACCTTTCAACCAAGAAAACATCAAATGATAGGTGTCCAATCGCTCATTTCACCAAAAATTCTATGCACTAAGGCCATCAAACGTACATAACCTTCATCGGCCGCATAAATTAAAAGGTTGCCTTAAATACTACGCCCAGCCACTAAGCTCTCTGGGTTTGAGCAACGAACCAACAAATATAACCGAAGTCTCTTCTCAGCAAGTCCAACACAACTTCCTTCTCTGTCATCCTTTTAAATTATTTTCTCTAACAGTTATTTTCTGTGTAGCCTTCATGAAAGGTTGAGCTTGACGACCTTCTCTCCAACACTTCAGGGATGGCTGGGCCTTCTAGTACCACATCCTAACCTTCTGTAACAACAGCCGAGTCTAGCACCCTCGCCAAGCTGCAGGAACTTCTGTCGCTCTCGGCCTCACAAATCCTCTAGCGCAAAGGTTTCAACTTTGTAGGAGAATGTTTGAACGACCTTGCAACCGACGACCTACTGAGCAACGAGTATGTTGTTCATCTACCAACTATCTTGGAAAGAACCCGACAATATTTCACTATTTACGAGAATGCTTTTCGGGCAGATGACGACCTCAAAGCTACAATGGTCGCTTACAAAGCTATCTGACAGGAGCTCGAGGCAATAAAGGCAAAGAAAGAAAAACTGGCCGACCTTGATCGTCAAATCGCTGAACTTTATCGTTAGTTATCGGCCATTGCTTCTGAGCTTGAAAAAAAATTAGAGTTGAATAAACCTCAATTGATGGAGTACACAGCTGGCGCGAAGCAGATACAGCAACTACAGCTCGACAAAAGAATAAGACAAGTCGAGGTTACGATAGGCAAAGTAAGGTGGCTAGAACTAAAAGCCGCTCTTGAAGCTTTTCTTCCTTCTACTCCTTAGGATTTTGTCTTTAGCTGCAGACTGGTTAACTTCTTGTAATTTTGCTTGTACGCCCATTGAAACTCAATGAAACAAATTCTTTATTCTTGCATTTCCCAAGTGACTAGATAATATTTCTTTAAGAATTTCCCATTTATTTGTAATTTATGAACTACACCAGTTTGATCCTTAAGGTGGTATGCCCCTTACCGAGAACTTTATTGACGACGAATGGTCCTTCCTAATTCGGCGACCATTTCCCAAATCTAGGGTCTTTAATCCCCACTGGTAACACAGTTTGCCATACTATTTCACCTTCGCCGAACGCTTTTGCCTAACTCGTCGATTATAAGCTCGCTCGGTGATTTTCTTCTGCGCCATTAGTAAGTTGTAAGCATCAAGCTGAGCTTCCTCTAAATCCTCCAACTCTTGCTTCATGGTCTGACTGTACTCAGCACTGAACAAATAGCTTTGTTCGATGAATCGTAACGAGTTTATGCTTAACTTGACCGGTAGCATCGCGTCGTGTCTGTAAGTTAACATATATGGGGTCGTCCCTGTTGCTGATCTGAGTGAAGCTCTATTTGCCCATAATGCCTCGTTTAACTTTAAATGCCACATACCAGGCTTTTCTTTTATCATTTTCTCGAGGATACCAATTAAAACTTTATTGTTTGTTTCAACCTATCCATTTGCTTGTGCGCTGTAGGGCGTGGACTGATCAAGCCGAATTTTCAAACTTGCCGCATATTCGTTAAACCTGTCAGATGTACCGTTGTCCGTTATAATTGTTTTCGATACCCTGAATCTTGTCACAATGTTTTCCTTCACAAAATTACAAACTTTTTTAGACGTTAACCCGGCGTATGATTTCGCTTCAACCCACTTGGTGAAGTAGTCAGTCGCTATGAGTATTCATGCATGCTTTGCTGATCCGGATGACAGCATAATTTTGCCAATTACATCTATGGCCCATCCTCTGAACGGCTATGGTTTGGTGACTAAGTAAGGTAATTCTGCCGAGACCTTCTATATGGGTTTGTGGATTTGACATTGTACACAACTTCATGCGTATTCAATACAATCTTTTAACATGATCAGCAAAAAATAATCGTGCCGGTGGAGAAACCAACATGTTTTGCGTCCGGATTGATGAGCCCCGCATATCCCTTCGTGTACTTCTATAATAACTTGGGTGGCCTTTTCCAGGCCGAGGCATAATAACAACAAATCGTCTTCACCTTTTCGATATAGTTCATTCTGATACATTACGTAATTCGTGGCATGTACCCTTATATTGCGGTCATGTTTGCCACTGGGCTTATTGAGATATTGCATAATTAACTTTCTCCAATCGTCTGGTAATGTCTCGACCGCGTATATATCTATAGAATCCTCTTATTCCAACAACGAAGGTAGGGACATGACTCGTGTACAGATCATGTGGTCGTGTTGGAGCACTTGTTAATTAACCAAGGTCAGGTATGGACGTCACACCACTGGTATAATCCTACCCAGTTTGCCTCTCAGGAGTTGTGTTCTGGAGGCTATTTTAGCCAATTTGTCTACGTCAGTATTTCGAACTCGTGAGATATGCTTGAATGTAATGCCTGTAAATGATTAGGCTAAATAGCTGGCAACCATGTGATAGGGCGCCAGAGTACAACTCATGTAACCAAAAGTCTCATTAAGTTGGTTAATCACAAGTTCTGAATCACCAAGGACGAGCATGCGGGCTGCCCTTAAGTAGTGAAGGACGTTAAGGCCGATGATGAGGGCTTCATATTTGGCCTGATTATTTGTACAGTCAAAATCCAACTTGAGAGAAAAATACCATTGGTAGTGATCAAGGGATTGGATGAAGATTCCAATGCCAGCTGAGGTCGAGGTACTAGAGCTATCAAAATACATCGTCCAATAATTATCACGTGTTTCTACCATGCCAATTTCGACGTCATTGTCCCCAAAACTTTATGGAGATGGATGTTGAGCTAAGAAATCGGCCAACACCTGTCATTTGAGCATATAGCATATAACATCTATTTAAGCGATGACTTGAGTAACATAATGGAGCATGTAATGCCTGAGCTTAGACGCAACAAAGAACAAAGCCAAACAAAGTTTTTCAACAGTAGAATAATTTATCTCAGCCTAGTTAAAAGTCCAGCTAAGATAAAAAATAGTCTGTTCTCACCTAGTGTCGTTGTCTTGTGCAATAAAACAACCAATGGATTCCTCGGCCGCCGAGATATACAACTTAAGAGGTTTACCCTGCCGAGGTGGCAAGAGGAAAGGTGAGGTGGTGAAGGAAACCTTGATTTGCGTGAAAGCATACTGATGCTTTTCGCGCCATTCGAATTTTTCAGAATCTTTGAGTTTCAAGAGCGTGGAGAAAGCCTTCATTTTCCCCACTGAGTTAGAAATGAAACGGCAAAGGAAATTGATTTTGACGAATAAGGATTGTAATTGCTTCTTAGGGGTCAGGGGTGGAGCATTAATGATCGCTCGAGCTTTATTCTTATCCATCTTGATGCCACAATGATGTACAAGGAAACCTAAGAAGTTGCATGTCGACACACCAAAAGCGCATTTGGTAAGGTTCATTTTAAGGTTATGTTAGTGCATGTGAAGCAAAGCTTGCCAAATATCATCTAGATATGATCAGCGGTGCTTCGATTTGACCACAACATTATCGATATATACCTCTATGACTGTGCCATTCTGGTCATGAAAAATGGTATTTATAGTGCGTTGATATATGGCACTAGCATTCTTAAGTCCGAAAGGCATGACGAACCGTTCGTAGGTCCCAAGTGCCCCTGGCAACGAAAAACTGTTTTGTGGACATTGGCTTCGGCAATGAAGATCTAGTTGTAACCATCAAGGCCATCCATGAAGGATAACATCTCGTGGTTTGATGCGGCATCAATTAACAAGTCTGAAATTGGCATTGGATATTCGTCTTTAGGGGTTGCCAAATTCAAATTACGAAAATCGATGCAAATATGTAGAGCACCATTTTTCTTTAAAACAGGGACAATATTTGCTAACCATTCGACATATCGAGCTGTTTGAATAAAACAGGCTTTTAAAAGTCAAACGAGTTCATCTTTTATGTCAAGTTGAACTTCAGTCAAGAATCGTCTAAGGGATTAGCGGAAAGGTTTACAACCCACCTTAATGCGTAATTCGTGCACGACGAGTGTTCAATCCAGGCCAGGCATTTCATGGTAAATCCAAGCAAAACAATCTTTAAATTCTTTAAACAATTTACAAAGCTTGTCTTTCAGAGGTTGGGGTAACAAATAACTAATAAATAAAGGCCGAGGGTCATCAGTCATTCCAACATTTATTTCATCTAACGGATCTTTGACTTGGGGTCGACTGGGGTAACTTAGACTTGATCAAGTAACAGGACTAGACCGTTGTCTCATTCGGCGAAGAACTCTACTAAGTTCATGCCAGAATTCGGTTGCTTGGAAATAACATACCAATGGGCCAGCAGGCGTTCCATGGTAGATGAAACCGCGGCCTGACGTCTATCCTGTTTAGTACTTGACATCGGGGATTAACAATTAGGTCAGCCAACCCGAGTCTCGTCGAATCCTGTTGAACAATTTCAGTGCCAACTTCGATGGATTTCTGAACCAAAATCTGAGTAGGCTGTCCCTCTTCGTTAAAACCTTACAGGGTGATGTAACCCGACATGATCATCGTAATAATGAGCTTGAATCATATTTGCTTAGAACGGTTGATTGTCAGCCAGATAAACCACAACCAACTTGCCGTCCCAAAAGATGAGAACTTGATACAATGACAAGGGCATACAGCCAGTTTGATGGATCTAGTCCCGACCAAGCAATGCATTATACTCGATCTTTGAATCAACTATATAGAACGCGATCATGTGATTTCGACCTGTGATCGTCACCTCTAAAGGAAGCACTCCCTTGGTCTGAGATTTGTCGCTGATAAAGTTATCCATGGTTACCCCTAATGGAATGAGTTCATCGTTTGAAAGATGTAGTGCTTTCATGATAGAAACGAGCATGATGTTGACCGTTGCTCCATAGTCGACAAAATTTTTAAAAACCAAGTACCCTTCAATATGAGCCATAACATACAATAGCTTTAAATGATGAAGATTAATGAATGAACACGTTCATACGGCATATCCACCGGAACTATTTCATTTTGAATATCTACCCCTGGCTCTATTAGCATCGGGACCTAGTCTTGCTCTTGTAAAGCCTTGTGAGTCCACTCTTGATATGTGATGTGGGTGTCTCTTATGTCTAGATAAGTATCTAAACGCACCACTCGCTCTTTTTCATCGGTCGTAAAGACGAAGAGGGGGACAACCGAGAAAACTTCAAAATGGTACCATAAATATTGGATGCCCTTAAGAGAGAAAAGGAGATCAATAACATCAATATCAGTATATGGGTCTACCTCAAAGCCGAGAACTTGGGCCTCATGTATATGTTGGAACCTAGCCTTCATTCCTGGATTTGTGGTCTTTTAGATGATCTACTCGGCATTGGGGCAGGTTAGTGCCAGATCAAGAGTCTTTTGGCATGCTTTTGGCAGGCCATACAAGTAATTAGTCGAATGCTTCTTGTGAAACTCCCACATGTATTCTAAAGCTTCACCGAGAAATGGCGGGCGGAGATTCCGTTGGACTTTAATTAATGGCTCTTGTGGGGGTAGTGGAGGAAGTTTGCTTTCAGCCTCCTTCCGGAAGTGCACGAGGTGAGCTTTTATCTCCCCAGGCCGAATGATGAGTTTGATTTGCTTCTCAGATTCTTCAATTATGGTTTCAAAATCACGATCGATCACATTCTTTCCTTGAAGCAGCTCGACCATGATTGCCGGAGGCTGTCGGTCATCTTCGTTACTCACCGTTTCTTTCGGCTGCAATTTGGTACCCAAGGTAGCCTGAGCTGCTCGTCGATGAGCCATACAGTATATTATCTGTCGACAGTATTTTTGCGACTTGGGCAACGTGGTATATACACCGGTAAGGTTTGCTGGTGAACCTGAGCTGCTAGAGTTACGCGCATAATAATCCTCATTGTAAAATGGCGCGTCGAAATCAAATCGACGTCTGGTCGAAAACGGCTTACTATTATGTGTTTGAGGGTCGAGCCTGTCGAAAACTTTCTGGCGTTGGCCTACACTGAGCATTTTTTGAGATGTTACAGTTGCAGGTAGAGGTTGTGGTGCTTTAGCCAGACGTGGTTTTTCCTTCGGCTCAGTTATGATGACGTTAGATTTGCACCGACTGCATAAAACCATTAGCATGTCGATTTCCTTTGCACTGGAGTCAGACATTAACTCGACATAAGTTAAATTTGAAAAGTATTTGGGTGGCTCGTTCGAAGACAGATCGATTTTTAATCATGGTCGAAAGTTCCGCTTAAAGACGAATTGCGTTGGGACGAACTCAGCTTTTCCTTTTCCTTTGTCCTTAGATAGATGAGCATATACCATGCTTACAGTCATTAAGGGGAAAGGATTGGCATCAACAATCATTTGTTTCTCAAGAAACTTAAGTTTACCATTGTCAATTCAACTTTGGATGGCATCACGAAATACGACACAGTTGTTTGTCGTATGCTTGTTCGAGTTATGGTACTTGCAATACGTCTTCCCTTTCAAATCTTCAGCCTTAGGAATATTATGCCATGGCCGAAGTTGACGATTTTTGCAAGTAACAACTGGTCGAAGATGGCGTTGACCTTGGTGATGTTGAATTTATAAACCTTTGATGTTTTGACAGCGGCTTCCTTAGAGGCCAAACAGGCTTTGACATCCTTGGAATTAGCATGAGCCAACGCTTTGTATATGTACGGTTTGTCAATTACTATCTCAGCCACATCTATGTTGGCATATTGGGGCTTTTTGCCTTCGGCCAATGCATAACTTACTGTTGGATTTTTGTAGATTGTCCCTCGGGTTGGGGACTTCAAGATTTTCTATTCTTGGAGTAGGTAATCATATGGCTCGACATGTTGAGCCAATTCGTACATATCTGGGAAGTTTGCCCTCAAGAATTTCTTTTTATACTCCACATCGAGGTTATTCAGGGCAATCTTAACAAACTCGACTTCAGGAAGGGGTACTCGGTACCAGTTCCTGGCCGACTTAAACCTCGTGAGATACTTCATTGGTGATTCGTGAGATGATTGAGCCATCATAGCCAAAGAAGATACTGACACTTCCATCCTTGGCTGATAGAATTGCTCAAGAAATTTCTCAACCAATTCCTCCCAGCTTTAGATGGAGTTGGGTGGGAGGTTGATATACCATGTGAATGCTGAGCCGATCAACGAGAAATTGAACAGTCATAGCTTATGAAAGTCACTGTTGACATTCTCCAGCAAAAAGGCTAAAGTCTAGAATCTTGAATCCCTTGGGATATTCGAACCTTTCTACAAATGTTGGATATGGGTGAATGAATTTTGGAAATTTTGGCCCCTTTTTTAAGGCCGAATCAATCATTCTCTGGACTTCGACCATGTCAACAGATGTCATTTCAGCTCTTTGGTCAAATCTGTTTGATCTGCTAGTTGATCCACCACTTTTTTCTAAACCAATCATTTTGATCCGAGCAGATCCTGTCTCGGCCTGTATCACTGGCAAGGGTTATTCTTTAGAAGAGGTTGCCTAGATCGATCAACGATCTATTGACCAGAACTTCGAGCAAACTATTATGCACAACGCTATTATCACACATTTCTTCAAGTATGCTTTTTACTTCTCGGCTGAACATTTGCTCGAATTGTCGAGATTCTTCTTCAAATCATCTCTTGAGGAAAGATTTAGATGGTGGATCAAAAGCCTCATCATCATCATCGTCGCAATCCTCCACTAATCCTTCAATAAAAACACATTTCGTCGCACTTGTGGCTTCAGATGTTACGGCAGCAATTGGATTTTGTGCCTGTAACAAGTCATCATGTCCTAGGCTTTGGACTATAGGTGGAAGACTAGTCGTTGATTTGCCCATGACTATTTTCTTTTTTACTGACCGTGTTTCAATGGTCATGAACTTCGTAGTTTTAGCACTGGGTCCCATTAGATATGCTAAAATGTTGACCCTAAAAACTAATAAGCATACGTGGCGCGCATGTCGAGTAACTAATAAGCTAACTACGTCATTCGATTATATGCGAAGTGTGCCAACTCGACGGCCGAGCTCGGCCGGGAAGTAAAATGTGCTGATGTTGTGTTGAGCGCATTGCTAACTTCTTGATCTTGTGACTACAGCCAAGCAAAGAACACATCTCGGCCTTTGAGTTCTAGAGTCTGAAGACAAGGTTGCTAGTTCTGCGAAGTTCACAAATCGTCGGTGCCCAGTTCGATCACGGTAATTATATTTGTGAGAGTATAAGCACGCCGAACTGACACCAGACTGTACGGACACAAATACTCGAATGAGGTAAATATCTTAATGGTAAATATGGTTCAGCCGTCAAAATGCTGAGCCTAGTAACCTGTGACACCTCAATTAGCCGAGAAGGCTGATCAGATGACCTCTACCAATAAGGACTCGAGAATCTTTATCGACCGAGACTTGGATAGTAACCAGTTGATCTCAAAGCAGTGTTATTTATCCAAACTGAATGTGCTCATAGGTCGGCTAATTCTAAGGCTACAATGTTGTTTATCCAAATTGAAAATGTGTTGGCGAGAAGAAATGAGAAGAGAAATAAATCTCAGGGTTATTGAAAAGCTCTGTGCAGGGCAATGTGTGTGTTAAATTGAAGGGGCCTTGAATGATGCATTCCCTTCTCTATTTATAGCAGCACACCCCCTCATAGCCGAACTAGAACTGCACTCGGATTAGAACTCCTCAACCCAATTCGATTAGGTTTCAGCCAATCCTAACCCTAATAGAACTTTGAACCAGGCTTCTTAACGATCCAAGTTCATCCCTTAATTTTAAGCATCTTCAGCCTTAAGACTCCTTGTTGCACTAGGGTTTGACTACCTCAACTTTATCTAATTCTCCTCGCAACAAGATTCGGTCGATCCTGATCGGATAGCCATGATAAGATTCTAGATGAATACTATTAGGCCGAGAATGACTCTAAGCTCGGCCCAAAATAATATTTTGGGCCCAAACACATATGAACTAAGTTTTTTCACAAAATACATGTGAGCTATTCTCATAGCTTGAACGCTTCATATGAAGCATTAACCAGTAATATATAAGGTTGATTAAGAGGACCTGGAAGTGATGGGGTCGATGCTTACAACTCGTGGTTTTGCGACTCACTTCTGTACCAAATTTATGATTGATTATTTCATGTAAGTGAGGATCTTGTTCAGTGGTTATAAGAGCTCATGAACACTTATGTAAGTTCATAGTCTCCGATAGTTTTGAATGAGTAATCTTCACTTTATAGAAGTATGCAAGAAGCTTATTAGCTTAACTGAATCCATTGGCTAATAAACAATCATGCTTACAGATTCATTAAAGTTCTTTCTTGAATTAACTAATTGACCTAGTGGGAGAATGTTGGATGTTAGACTCTAATCCAATGGCTATTAGGTCAATATAGTTAATAAGGATTGATGTGGAATGTAAGTGTGATTAGGGTTTAGTCATAAGCTATAACTTGGACTCCAAGTAAAGGTATATAACCCGGTTATAATTGGAGAATAAGGGCTCTTGATACTATCCTATTTGGATTGAGTGCATTAACTATTTGGATAGTAGAGTGCATTGACTATTTGGATGGTACTGACTTGTTGAATAGAAATTGTCATCTATTTGGATAGTGCATTGACTATTTGGATAGTGCTGACTATTTGGAAATATAGTATTGACTTGCTGATTAGAAGTTGTTATCTTTTTAGTTTTCAATTATCATCAAAGAAGCACATTGTTGAGTAAAATCTGGTCATGCTTGGCTACAAGTTTCCATTCAAGAGTAATCTCATTGTGATACAAAGTGAGACGAAGACATTCAAACAAAAAATCTAAAAAAATATGAAAAGATTCGAGTACAAATTGTAGTTTTATTTTAGTAGATAATGGTTGGGAATGAGATATTTGTTGGAAAAATCAGTGCCCTCAAAAATGGTAATTTTACTATTTTGTAAAACAAAAGGTTAAGGGTTTCCTGCATCACAGAATAAAATGATTGTAACAAATAATTGTCATCATTTTGAACATATGTCTACTAATGTTTTTCTCTCTTTCTATTTTACATGGTTCTATTGCGTACGTGAATAATTAAAAAAGATGATTTGATGATTTGGCGATGATTTGGTGAGAGTGGAGCTTAGCAGCCTCCATGAATGACTTTCTTCTTACTTTTATTTTTCTCCTTTATCTTTCACTCAACGACCTCCATGCAAATGTTTGTTTTTAAAGTATCTTATTAAATGCACTTGAGAACTGATTGAAAAAAGTGTTCCAACTTTTTTGACAATTAAAAAAATCGCTCTCTCCTCTCTCATCTTCACTAAAATTGTCATTTATTTACATTAATAACTTTCTATATTCTCAATTTATAACAAAGAAGCACACATACGAGAAGAAAGAAGAATAAAGCTGAGAAGTGTCAATTAAGGAAGTTCGGAAGTAGTATGTGTGTGTGTGTGTGTGTAAGGTTGTAAATATAGTTGTAAATAAGGAAGTTCAGAACTATTGATTTATATATATGTAAATGTGTGTATGAATAGGGCTGTAAAGCCAACCCCCGGTCACCTATTTTGTTTCTTATTGTATATTGGATTGTAAGTATATATATTTAGAACGTTTTGCATGTTTTATATGCCCCGCAGAAATGTGTGAATACCTTTGCTAGTAATATACTAAAATTAAAGTAAGATAGACTTACATACATATATTCCCTTGTTTTGTTGAAATAAATAAATTTTCTTATACGTTAAAAAGAAAAGGTGAGAGCATGGGTAAAGAAATGTTTTGGTGGCGTTTGTTAGTGTCCGTTCAAATTGAACTTTCCATTCAAATCTCCTAGAATTTAAACTAACTAATGCATTATTTTCATAGTAATTGACGTGATTTCATGCTTAACATGTTTCATGCTCCATTATTCTCAATGGCACCCATATCATATCAAACATTTCTGTATGCAACAATGTATTGACACTAAAGGGAGAACTAAATTCGTTGAGACATCACCATCCACGAGATACCATATCAAACATTGCATTTGAAAATTCCAACTCGAATAGTTTGGTCTACTCCAGTCTCCCAACTTCGTTCTTTCTATTTTCCTTTTCAATTTTCAAGTATTAAAATTGTCATATGTTGTAGTTGTAATATAATATGGCCACATGAATGGTATCGCTTTGCCTATAAACCAAATGATGAAAAGCAGGAGCACCGAAAGCAAGCAGCAGCTGCTCCTAGTGGAAAGACATCTTTTAGCTGGACATCTTTATTTCCATTCCTTTTTTAGTGGACAACTATGTCCTTATCTTCTTTTAGTAGACAGCTCCTAGTGGGCAGCCTAATTTCCACAGCTGTGTGCTATAATTGAGTGCATTGACTATTTGGATAGTACTGTTTGCTGAATATAAGTTGTCATCTATTTAGGAACCGGATTATCTCCTGAGTTTAGGATAGAGATTCTCTTGAGCAGTTCATCTGGACCGTTGAAATTTGATCTAATGACTCCAAGTAGGAGACCCTCTAAAAATTATAATAATTACAATCGTTGGATCAAGTTTGAATGGCCCGGATAGACTGCTCAGGAGGATCCCTATCCTAAGCTCAGGAGAGGATCCAGTTCCGTCTATTTGGATAGTGCATTGACTTTTGGAAATATAGTACTGAATTGCTGATCAGAAGTTGTTATCTTTTTAGTTTTCAATTATCATTAAAGAAGCATATCATCGAGTAAAATCTGGTCATGCTTGGCTATAAGTTTTCATTCAAGGGTAATCTCATTGTGATACAAAGAGAGAAGCAGACATTCAAACAAAAAAGCTAAAAAAATATGAAAAGATTCGAGTACAAAAGTAAACTAGCCAAATAGAAATTAGTGTGAAGAAGCATGAAAGTTACCTATTAAGTGAATTTGAATAATTTTGGGGAAAAATTATAATTTTTAAGTCCCATGCAGATTAAATTCAGCTTTGTCTCAAATATGCATAAAGTCATTGATGATACATGTGGTAAATTTTGAGTAGAGCTTTGATAAGAGTTATATATCACTGATAGATTGTCTTGCAACACCTCCTTTTCTACTGATGATACAAGTACAAGGAATCATGACTCAATTTTGAATCTCTGTGCAAGTGCATTTTAACCACATCACTGACAATTACTACTACACTGTAGGTACAATTAAACAACCATCATTCTCTAGTGCATGTAAAAAACTCATGTAAATTGTATATAGCTAGGACTTAAAAATCCGCCACTTTGTTTGTACATAGGCTTTAATGTAAATTCAATAGAATGTAAATGCAACTGAAAAACTTATTCTTTGATTGGTTTATGAAGAATTTAATAACCGGTGTGTTAAATTGTGGTTACAGATTCAAAACCCGCAACGGAACGCGGACATTTTTGCTAGGTTCAACTAAACTGGAAGAGATTGGCCCTTCTACCTACAATTATCACGGTGGAATAGAAATGTTGTAAAGCTCGTAATGACCATTGGGTTGCCATGCTAGTCAGACTGCTTGTTAGTGATTCCATTTGAATGGCTTGACAGTCTGGAAGTTTTCATAAAGAGTGTTTGGGTTTTCATAAAGAGTGTTTGGGTAACTTCCCTTCTTCTCTCTCTCTCTCTCTCTCTCTTGCTTGCCTAATTGGATTCAATTGATCTCATTCATCTTACTCGATCGCTTGCTAAAAACAAAAGAGAGATGAAGTTCTTTGCGTTCTTTCAAGTTCTCATCATCGTCACTGTCATCATTACTCTGTTGTACACATGATTCAGATCATTAACCCAAAATCTATTATTGTTCATAGGGATTTTTTATTTTTTATTATGGTTTTGATTTTTCTATTTTTTATAAAGTTTATTTATTTTTCTTATGTAATTAATTTTAGAGAGTGTCAGTGACACACGCCGACCGAAGTCGAGACGTGTTGGCCGTCACGTCAGAGTAACGTAACCATGAGCGCAAAGCGGAAGCGATAAAGAGTAAGAGAAATACTAACAATTTAAAACCAAGCGACTAACAATCCCAATTAAGAAAGGATGCTAGTGAGAGTTTAAATGTATAAATACACTTTCAGAGCAATAAGAAAGTCTAGTTGCAGTCAAGTAGGACGATTACTAAAATACAACACCCGAAGATGAATCCTACTTCTTGGATTCTGTCAGAACACCGTTGGATTCCTCGTGGCCACCAAACTCTGCTACCTAAGACCTGGAGGGGCAAAAGAACAAAGTTGAGTGGGTTAGTAAAACACATTTACATGAAAACCTTATTTTCTTTTGAATATACTAACCACTCGCCGTAAAACAAGTATATAGTTACTTTCCCAGAAAATAGAATACATAAATATGTATATAAATATATCACTTCAAATCGTGCTTTACATAATCATAATAATATGTATGATATGCTAAGATATAACAAAGTAAGTCATTCAGGTAAAAAAAAATTTCATAGAAATATGATATGTTAGCCGGAATCCCTGTGGTAGTCTGTACGGCTGAATTCATAGCTCAAAAGTCAATCTAGCCGGAGTCACTACAATGACCTATACAGCAATAAACTGCACAAGAGTCGGAACCAAATGAAAAGGTCTGTACGAGAATAATGGGTGTAATATAATTACGCTCAATACTACTCTCACATAATAGTCGGGCAATAAATCGCTAGTCATCTACGAGTCGGAACCATAAATAAGGTCTGTACGACAAGACTGTGCACCTAAATTGGATCCAATGTGAGCATATGGTGCGGGAGGTGACATTATATACAGGCCTGTATCATATCTCTAGCTAACTCACAATCACCCTAGATGCAGTTTTATAAGCTCAACATTATTCAATCACATATCACATCATCGACAATTCACATAACCAAACATAATTACCTGGGCTTACCTGAGCCTCCACAACACCATGCTACAATATGCATAGTTATGACAATGCATATGATAGGATTAAAAGCACACTATAAAGTAGCATACAAATGTCCTATTGATTTTCCTTATTAACAATAAGATTTGTCAGTTGTAGCATATGAAAATAAGGGTCTTTCCCGCAGAAGATTGTTTTATCTAACTATTTAAAATGTTACAAAAACTGGTTGATGTCCCTACTGACCAGCCACCGAAAAATAATTATTAGACCGACTTACACTTATCTAAATTCTACGAAATGTTATATGCAGATACTAGACACAAAGAGCTACACTCACACAAATTGTTGGGATTTTTAGAGTTGATTTGCTATTTAAATTAAATCGAACAAAAACAGGACAGAAACAAATTTTAAATAGTTCATAAATTAAGAAAAACGAGTTAGGGGAATTGCTATCCACCACCAAATAATCATGCAAACATGTTATGTTTCCTTCAAATTCCTTTTATTTCCGGATGAAGATGCTCAAGTTGGCTCAATGTTAGAACTCAACCTATTACTCTTTCTTACGTAGTATGTTAAGAGAATGGCGTTTTCAACTTAACTTAGTCCCTAGCATGCAATCTAGAATGGCGTGTTCATAGATTTAACAAGTAGAAATCATTAAGAACGAAAAGAGTTTGAGTCATCACAAGGCATCGTAAGTACTGACGTTGTCTTACTTATCCTAGAAATTGGTTCACATGTTAATTGCAATTAACAAGTACTACTCTAGAATATATGTAGGTCCTCATTTGATAAGGGCAGACACACACATATTCATAGCATTAGAATCCTAGATATGCTTACTACATATGCATCCTATATATGCTTACTACATATGCATCCTAAAAATTTAGTTACACACAATCCTTAAGTTAAAACAAAAGATAGACATGAGTTTGAGAAGATAGAACCGAAAGAAATCGACCGAGGCCTCCTCCCCCCTTCCTTCCTTCCCCAATGCTACTTTTAAACCCATTCTTGCTGCATCATTTTCTTCTCCTTAACTTACCCACTAATAGCCATTTAGCGATGACAATAAGTGAGAGGAAATGTGGTAAAACAATTGTAACACTTTAGGTAGCCTTTATGCCAATTACTCCCTCTTAATCCTCATTTTTAATTCCATTTCATCTGATATTTGAATAGGTGTCAGCTGACTTGTTCTTGGTTGCATCAGTTTTGGCTGCTAGTTTTATTGGATTTATTGCCTTCAATGCAGTTACAAACTGCTCAGCGTCTTGGAAACCTTTCAGTATTAAAATGGCCATAACTTCTTCTAGAAAAATGATATTAACAATCCGCGAAATGTTCCAGAAAATATACATCCGTAGCTTTCCAAGCATATAAGGCTCATTCTCTAATTCATTCTGAGCTGTTCGCAACTTGCTTCCAAATTCAGCTGATCTGCACAGGCAGTTTTGACAAATTTGTTACTAAAAATCCTACTTGTGCTATTTTTCTTTTATTTGCTTGACAAATCCCACAAAACACAAAAACAAAGTAAATAGCTCAAAAATATAAGGAACTAACTAAGAAAAGACAAGTGAATTTGACGTAAAATATATATAAATATGAGCTTATCAAATACCCCAACACTTAGCTTTTGCTAGTCCTCGAGCAAAATGAAGAAAATATGAAAAAGTAGCGACATGAAAAACAATAGCTTCCCCCTATGTGACCCTCTTAGAATTTCATTCAAGAAAACAAATCATCAAAAACCTTAGCTAGCACCAAACAAGCTAATCCAAGCTCATCTTCCTTATTCAAATGTTAGCAGTAACCTTTTAATCATCCATGAAGTGTAGTGTGTGTAATAGCCATGCTAATGCAATTTCAAGTTTTTTTTAAAACACCACATGCAAACTAGTGACCTTCTCACGGGACATACACTCAATCACACATATATTTAGTTTAACGTATTTCGCTCAAAGAATCGAATGTGAAAGATCTACTATAAGCTTGCATAAAGATCTCATCTCCACAATCATAATTGCAAAACTTAAATCAAGAGGACTTTTATTGGTTGTAATGAGGCTTAGGGAGAGGGTTATAGAAATGAAAGGATAGGTAAACACAAGTTCCAAACTACATTGCAAGCAATTCTCTTGTTGAGATTTACAAGAACTCAAGCTCTCCAACCATTCTACTAATACCTCCAACCACACCCCTAAACTGAAACTTAAAAAAAAAACTTTTTATTTTCTTTGTATACAATTTTCTTTTTTCTTTCTTCTTTTTTTTTTTTTTTTTGGAACCAATTTTGCACATAACTAAATACAAACATGAAACATCCCCACACTTATTCTTTTTCCAAACTCCTTCAAAGTACTTCACAAACATTTCTCATAAGACAATCTCACATTGCTCACTAGCTAGCTTGGAAAGGGTAAGGAAAAATGTTTAAGGTATAAGGGTAGACATATCTGGTGAAAAGAAATAAAAGGCTCAACATATACGGCTCAAATTGGCAATCTAATGATATCATTTCTCTTTAGGAAACATGCTTATTTGGGCCATGGTGGTAAACTTAATGCCTCTATCCTTTTCAAGTTCATGCAATCAATGACAAACATTTAAAAAGATCGTTACGCAAGTTCTAGATATGTAATTCACATAAGTTCATCACACATGAAAGAATATGAGTGTATGAAAAATGCACACACTTTCAATAGGCTCAAAAACTCACATAGGTTGTATATGGTCACTATATTCACATGTGAAGCTTTAAGTCATACTTTAGTTTCACATCAACAAGGCTATGTGCATTTGGTTTTTCAAAGATGATTAAACATGTACAAGGCTAACAAGAGAATAAGGAATTTCACACAACACATGCTTACTAAGTCCTTGATCACCGTGGTTCAAATTTAATTGAATTATATCATTGGATCGGGAAACTAACAAAAATCTAATTCAAAACGATAAAGAAAATAAGACAATATTTTTTGGATTTTCATATTTTTAGATATTTTTTTTTGGGTTTATTTTTTAGAGTAAACAAAAGAAATTAAGAAAAAAAAAAGCAACAACAAGGAAACAAATCAAACCAATTCTTAGTCAAAGGGATGAACATTTTCAATTTGGTCATTTTTTCAATCCTTACGCCCAAACCTAAACTGGACATTGTCCTTAATGTCAAAAAATGAAAATAAAAATAAAAATAAAATAAATAATAATAAACAAAATAAAGCATTTGGACTGAAAATTTCCCCAATTTGCTGTAAAATCAAGCGATGATCCCCAAACTCCAATTTTGCAATCAACTTTAAGGGTGGACATGATCAAACTTTCCGAGAGTAATCATCCAAGGGGGGCTGGTTCTTGGACCTTCGAGTATGCATATACTATGAAGAGTACCTGACATAAAAACAAAAACAAAAACACTAATTAGACAAGAAAAGAAAACAATAGAGAAATAAATAATTAGAAATAACAATCCCCGGCGACACGGCGCCAAAAATTTGATAGGATTAAAAGCACACCATAAAGTAGCACACAAATGTCCTATTGATTTTCCTTATTAACAATAAGATTTGTCAGTTGTAGCATATGAAAATAAGGGTCTTTCCCGCAGAAGATTGTTTTATCTAACTATTTAAAATGTTACAAAAACTGGTTGCTGTCCCTACTGACCAGCCACCAAACAATAATTATTAGACCGACTTACACTTATCTAAATTCTACGAAATTTTATATGCAGATACTAGACACAAAGAGCTACACTCACACAAATTTTTGGGATTTTTGGAGTTGATTTGATATTTAAATTAAATCGAACAAAAACAGGACAAAAACAAATTTTAAATAGTTCATAAATTAAGAAAAACGAGTTAGGGGAATTGCTATCCACCACCAAATAATCATACAAACATGTTATGTTTCATTCAAATTCCTTTTATTTCCGGATGAAGATGCTCAAGTTGGCTCAATGTTAGACTCAACCTATTACTCTTTCTTACGTAGTATGTTAAGAGAATGGCGTTTTCAACTTAACTTAGTCCCTAGCATGCAATCTAGAATGGCGTGTTCATAGATTTAACAAGTAGAAATCATTAAGAACGAAAAGAGTTTGAGTCATCACAAGGCATCTTAAGTACTGGCGTTGTCTTACTTATCCTAGAAATTGGTTCACATGTTAATCGCGATTAATAAGTACTACTCTAGAATATATGTAGGTCCTCATTCGACAAGGGCAGGCACACACATATTCATAGCATTAGAATCCTAGATATGCTTACTACGTATGCATCCATAGAAAACAAATAAAGAATTCATCAATGAGACAAGTAGTAAACCAATTTTCATCCATTCATAAAAGTAATTCAACGAAATGTCATAACAAAATTGCAATCATATTTGGGGCTTCAAAACAGCCCCTAACTACTAAAAATTTAGTTACACACAATCCTTAAGTTAAAACAAAAGATAGACATGAGTTTGAGAAGATAGAACCGAAAGAAATCGATCGAGGCCTCCTCCCCCCTTCCTTCCTTCCCCAATGCTGCTTTTAAACCCATTCTTGCTGCATCATTTTCTTCTCCTTAACTCACCCACTAATAGCCATTTAGTGATGACAATAAGTGAGAGGAAATGTGGTAAAACAATTGTAACACTTTAGGTAGCCTTTATGCCAATTACTCCCTCTTAATCCTCATTTTTAATTCCATTTCATCTGATATTTGAATAGGTGTCAGCTGACTTGTTCTTGGCTGCATCAGTTTTGGCTGCTAGTTTTATTGGATTTATTGCCTTCAATGCAGTTACAAACTGCTCAGCGTCTTGGAAACCTTTCAATGTTAAAACGGCCATAACTTCTTCTAGAAAAATGATATTAACAATCCACGAAATGTTCCAGAAAATAGACATCCTAGTTTTCCAAGCATGTAAGGCTCATTCTCTAATTCATTCTGAGTTGTTCGCAACTTGCTTCCAAATTCAGCTGATCTGCACAGGCAGTTTTGACGAATTTGTCACTAAAAATCCTACTTGTGCTATTTTTCTTTTATTTGCTTGACAAATCCCACAAAACACAAAAACAAAGTAAATAGCTAAAAAATATAAGGAACTAACTAAGAAAAAACAAGTGAATTTGATATAAAATATATATAAATATGAGCTTATCAGCATATACTAAAATATGAGGCATCTATGACATGGCATTTAAATCACATTTCCTTTAAATACGTTTTCTGGGGAAAACGTCGTGTGTGTGTGTGTATATATATATATATATATATATACTGAAAATAACTAAGCAACTCCATCCATCTTCGTTGCTGAGGATTAAGATCTTTCTGAATAATTATATTGGAGACTCTTAGAATCCGTAAAAATCTTGCATTTCTCACTATAAATATAATGTCTCCATAACTTCAAAGCAAAGATGATAGTTGCTAATTCCAAGTCATGAGTAGGGTAATTCATCTCATGAGGTTTTAATTGCCGTGAAGCATAGGCAATCACCCTACCATGTTGCATCAACACACATCTAAGACCATTCAACGAGGCATTACTGTAGACCACAAAATTACCACTATCATCTGAAAGTGCTAAAACAGATGTATAAGTGAGATAATACTTCAGTTACTGACAACTTTGCTCACAATTTTCATCCCACTCAAACTTAACCTCTTCCTCGTCAACTCGTACATGTCAAAGCAATGACTGAGAAATTCCTTAACAACCGTTTATAGTAGCCTGCTAAGCCAAGAAAGCTCTGTACCTCAGTCACGGTTCGCGGTTGTTCCAAATCCTCCACTGCTGCTACCTTTTAAGGATCGACTTGAATACCTTGAGCAGATATCACATGTCCCAGAAATGCCACTTGATTTATCCAACATTGGCATTTACTAAACTTGGCATACAACCGATGTTCTCTTAATTTCTTTGTTTTTACCATACTTGAGCAATCCCGAAACTACTGAGCACCGGTCAACGTTATACCGTCAAGGACCCAGAAGAGTTTCCCTCCAACCAGGAGGCCAATCACAACGCGACACGTGTCGACATCAGAAGCCAATCATAGCGAGACACGTGTTAACATCAGAAGCCAATCACAACACGACACGTGTCAATGTCAGAATGAAATTAGAAACTCTCTTCTATAAATAGAGATCATTCTCTCACAATATTTTCTAATGTCATTTGTACTAAATCATTCACTAGTACTCACTAAAGGAGAGCTTGAACCTATGTACTTGTCTAAACCCTTCACAATTAATGAAAACTCCTCTACTCCGTGGACGTAGCCAATCTGGGTGAACCACGTACATCTTGTGTTTGCTCCCCTGTCCCTATCCATTTACTCACTTATCCACACTAGTGACCGGAGCAATCTAGCGAAGGTCACAAACTTAACATTTTCTGTTGTACCAAAGTCCTCACTGATTTTGTGCATCAACATTTGGCGCCGTTTGTGGGAACGACACTTATTCTCACTCTCTTCAGCTTTGTTAAGCTGGTTTCCACCATTCGTACACTCTTTTTTGACCAAGCATCCATCTCCAACATGGGGAGCGAAGGAAGCCACAACACACAAAATGACACTCCTCTTGCACCTAGTGCGAAGCAACGAAAGAATGAAGGAAAGAGGGTTGTTCTTCAAGCTAAAGTCGATGAGCTAGAAGCTCAGAACAACAAGATAGTAATGAAGAATGAGGTCCTCCAGGAGCAGTATGAGAAGCTCTTTGAGACGCTCCACGAAACTAGGCGTACTCAAACACGCGAACTCATTGCCCATGTGGACATCAATCATCATCTGGGTACCCCTCAACACAGAGGGTCACCTCCCTTTGACATGGGTATCCCTGATGAGGAACGAGTTAATCATCAAAACATTGATCAACATGAGACTTCTCTCCTTTGACTCGAAGTAGGAGAAGTGGAAGAAGACACCTCATTGCAGAAGGGTTGGAAGGATCGAAAGCCGTTTATGGTGACTGCCGAGACTTCCTAAAGAAACGTCGAGAGAATCCCCTTCACATATGCTCGAAGATCAATAACCCAAGGGTTTCTGAAAGACTCGGTCCCCTCCCACGACCCAGGCCCGCTGCCAATCTAGGGAAGGAATAACAGGTCCCATAGGAACATGAAGGTACAGAGGACTCTGAGGTATTCCGACAGACTAGCCCTAGAAGTCAGTACGGCGAGTCGAAGAAAAAACCACACGCCCTTGCTCAAACTTTCCTACTTCCAAAAGGCGATGGAGACTTACGAAAGAAAATTCCAGTGGTACATGGCTCCACTCAGGACCCCCTTGTCCTACAGCTCCTTGAAGAAGTAAACAAGTTGAAGGCCGAACGTCTGGCTGAGATACCTAACTGGAACCAACCCAGGCCTGGCCCTCTCATAAGGAAGATCCTCGACACCCCTCTTCAAGCGAAGACAAAACAAAAGCTTGGTTTACAACTATATACTGGAAGGGATGACCCAATTAAACACCTTAACCTCTTTGAGTCCATCATGGCATATCGGATGTGTTGGAAATGTGCCCTAAAACCAATCATATGATGATACTTTACGGACATTTCACAAAGTTAAACTAATGTAGTTTAAATATAAAGGGCAAAGATTATTGTTTGAGCCGTCTCATATAAATGTTATATGCTTAAACGATAAGTCCAAGGAATATGTGATTGGGAGAATGCAATCTAAAGAAGTTAGATTCATGAGACCATTCTTTCGTAGACATATCCTAAACGTTCCTGATCATAGGATTGCCAATTGGGCATTAACAGTCCGTTAAGATCAGTACGTGCTATGTCTTCTCTCAAGGAGAGTGACTGGTCTCGAGTCATTGGTGTGTGTGACATCAAGACAAGCATGTAGGTGCTCAATAATGAATGAGTCCACTGAACACGATCAACGATGAGTTCTCATACTCATGTCACATGAGAACTCATGGTTGGGATAATGCAAAGTAGTCCTTTGACCTGAGGCATCATAGTTGTCTTGTGGTTAAGTCCTTGATCTTTGATTATGTCAAAGTCACTCCATCAGGAGGGTGTCCACGGCATCGTCGGGGTTAAGCCACTTAGCCATGGAGGCAAGTGAATGCGCAACAAGGGATCTCTAACCTTCAAACCGTTTGGGGGAGAATACTCTATGATATGATTAAGAATCTCTGGCCAGAGTATGAATGAGATTTAGGAAGTCGTTCCAAATCACATTCAAGGTAATCATATAAGCACACGTATCACATTGGATAGTAGACATGAATAAACTATCAAACCAAACAATGTGGTCAAGAGTATTGTATTAGAGAAAGACCGTATTGCATTTGTAATCCTAAACTGAATAGGTTCTCCACCTCTTCTGATTAGCTTGGGTAACCATGATATGCTGCTAGGTGTCACTCATGGTTTGTGGAAGCCCTAAACGTGTATAATCACTAAAGGGAGAATTGAAAGTAAGTTTCAATTCACAATCGGTTTGAAAGAGTTCTAATCGCCCACTGCCTCGCTAAAAGGAACCTAATGGATCGTACACCGTGTAAGGTAAAGATTGAAGAAACAACGGAGATGAGTAAGAATAATTAAATGGTTTAATTATTTAGGGTAAGGATTAATTAATATGTTAATTAATCAAACGAATAAGTTCGTTAAAGACCTCGGGATAGTTTTGGACCTTAAGGCCCAATGGGCTTCGAACGTCAAGTCCATTGACTTAAGTTGTATGACAACTTAATGACTAATAATTCACAAAGGCCCTAAAAGCCCAATGAAACCCAATGGCCGGCCATTTAGAGATGGAGTGGGTTTTGGACTTATTTACAAGTTTTCCACTCCAATGAATTAAGGTATAAATATGACTTTATAGCCAAAATTCATTTAGGGTTTCTTTTTAGGAAATTGGAGAGAACACAAAGCTCTCCTTTCTCTCTAAAGAGGTTGGCCCCCTTGGAGGGATTAGCTAGCAATCCCACTCCTCCAAGGTCACTCATTTCTTCTCCAATCTAACCTTGGTGTGGAGACTTAGAGGTTCTCTATTTTGAGAACTTGGATAAACCTTTTCATCCATCCAAATCCATAGATTTAAGATGCAAGGAATAAAGGCCCTCTCTTTGGGTGATTAGCCTTTGCTTATGCAAAGAGGAATCTACAAAGGTATAAATTTCTCAACTCACTTTGATTTGAGTTGAGTCTTGGTTCACCAATCTACTAGGCTTTGAATTTCATGGTTAATGTTTTGTTTTTAAGTGCATGCTAGCATGATTCCGCCTTTAATTGTTAATTGCATGCTAATAGATGTTGCTTAAATGAACATGTTTTTCACAAATCTTCCTTCAGGATGCACATCGACGAAGAGTGATGTCTTCTCTTCCCCTCCACCCTCTTTGGCAGAGCTCTAAACTGGTATTACCGTCTTCCACCTGAGACAGTAGACTCATTTAAGGAACTAAGGAAACTGTTTGATTCTCAACACATCTTCCAGACCGATCGCTTGCATTCTACAGATGACTTGTACACTATTCACCAGAAGCCGGACGAGTCACTACGAGAGTATGCGGTCGCTTCAACCATAAGTATTCTCGCTGCGCTGAGGCAAATGACAAGACCGCCCTCAATGCCTTCACAGCAGGCCTACGTGATTGTTTCTTCAAGTACATGATCAATGCCAACACTTGGAAGACTTACTCTGAGGTGATGGCACAAACTTACAACCATGCCTCCGCCGAAACAAGGACATACCAAGGGAACCCCCATATGGTTAACCCCTATCAACAAGTGGGAAGTGGAAGTCAAGTTCTACCAAGTGAGGAGATCTTGGCCATTCAAACACCCATTGCATCATCTCTTGCCTCATTTAACTACTCGCTAAGTCACCAAACGTATCTGTCTCTTGGAAAGAGGAAGAATTTTTACTCTCAGCAAGCCCATTACAACAAGAGGGATAAAAGTTCGTATCAAGACAACCAGGGGTGAACGTACTGTCGACTATTATGACTATGGGGCCAAGCCTCACTCTTTCAAAGTAGAGGACTAGGTATTAAAGGAAATGCTATCATAAGAAGGCAAACACATTACAAATGTTTTGACTCTCAACCGCTTGAGATCTTTTGTCACACAAGCCATTCGGCAAATATTTAAAGAAGAAGGAATTCAGACAACTTCTTCTGAGTCTTTTACGTTTCTAGCACTAGAACACTTGGTCTACGCTGACCTACCCTTATACTCCAACTCAGAGCTTCAACATGCGTACTTTGACACAAAATATGATACTAAGTGTTACAACCAACATGGTTCACATATTAAAAGCATGGATCCCTTCATGCATAGCAAAACATTCATAAGCATCACTCATATCAATCAACATAAACATTATATATTCCAACACATTCATACATAAACATCATACATTCCAACACATTCATACATAAACATCATACATTCCAACACATCCATACATAAGCCAACTGTGCTTCGAAAAGGTTCAACATACTTTGTGTCTTCGACACTTGCTACAATGTGCCTCGACACTTTGCCCTTATTCTCACCAACCAGGTGACGAAATGTGAGAAAGGAACTCATCTTCATGCCACCAACCAGGTGATGAAATGTACAACCCGTACTCTAATATCATTTGACAACTTGCCACTCATGCCACCAACCAGGTGAAGAAAGAACTCATCTTCATGCCACAAACCAGGTGATGAAATATACAACCCGTACTCTCCTTCATGCCACAAACCAGGTGATGAAATGTATAACCCGTACTCTAATATCATTTGGCAACTTGCCACTCATGCCACCAACCAGGTGAAGAATGAACTCATCTTCGTGTCACCAACCAAGTGATGAAATGTACAACCCGTACTCTCCTTCATGCCACCAACCAGGTGATGAAATGTACAACCCGTACTCTAATATCATTTGGCAACTTGCCACTCATGCCACCAACCAGGTGAAGAAGGAACTCATCTTCGTGCCACCAACCAAGTGATGAAATGTACAACCAGTACTCTAATATCATTTGGCAACTTGCCACTCATGCCACCAACCAGGTGAAGAAAGAACTCATCTTCATGCCACCAACCAGGTGATGAAATGTACAACTCGTACTCTCCTTCATGCCACCAACCAGGTGATGAAATGTACAACCCGTACTCTAATATCATTTGGCAACTTGCCACTCATGCCACCAACCAGGTGAAGAAGGAACTCATCTTCATGCCATAAACCAGGTGATGAAATATACAACCCGTACTCTCCTTCATGCCACCAACCAGGTGATGAAATGTACAACCCGTACTCTATTATCATTTTGCAACTTGCCACTCATGCCACCAACTAGGTGAAGAAGGAACTCATCTTCGTGCCACCAACCAGGTGATGAAATGTACAACCCGTACTCTCCTTCATGCCACCAACCAGGTGATGAAATGTACAACTCGTACTCTAATATCATTTGGCAACTTGCCACTCATGCCACCAACCAGGTGAAGAAGGAACTCATCTTCATGCCACAAACCAGGTGATGAAATGTACAACCAGTACTCTAATATCATTTGGCAACTTGCCACTCATGCCACCAACCAGGTGAAGAAAGAACTCATTTTCATGCCACGAACCAGGTGATGAAATGTACAACCCGTACTCTCCTTCATGCCACCAACCAGGTGATGAAATGTACAACCTGTACTCTAATATCATTTGGCAACTTGCCATTCATGCCACCAACCAGGTGAAGAAGGAACTCATCCTCGTGCCACCAACTAGGTGATGAAATGTGATGAAAGAACTCACCTTCGTACCACCAACCAAATGATGAAAGCAACTCACCATTCATTCCACCTACCAGAAGACGAGTGGTACAACTTGTAAATGTGAACTCCTAGCATTCACAAATAATCAAAAACCCTCAAGCTTGATAACTCAACTAGGGGAGCACTTATGCCCAACAAGAGTTAGAGTCACCAAAAAAAGTCTTATTTCAAGCCAACAACAACTTCAGTGCATGGCATACGAAGATCAAGCTATTTAGCCCTCTTGCATCTGCTTCAGACATTTCCCCTCTGTAACAATGCAAACACTACAACTCGTAGAAAGCTTCACATTCTTGATCAAGACAGTGTGAAGCAAAACCATTTTATGGTACCAACAAGAGCTTCATCAAAGGAGTTCAACCACAATTCTCAAAAGCTTCACACACTCTTGATCAAGACAGTGTGAAGCAAAACCAATTTATAGTGCCAACAAGAGCTTCATCAATGGAGGGAAACCACAATTCTCAAAAGCTTCACACACTCTTGATCAAGACAATGTGAAGCAAAACCAATTTATGGTGCCAACAAGAGCTTCATCAATGGAAGGCAACCACAATTCTCAAAAGCTTTACACACTCTTGATCAAGACAGTGTGAAGCAAAACCAATTTATCGTGCTAACAAAAGCTTCATTAAAGGAGTTCAACCACAATTCTCAAAAGCTTCATACACTCTTGATCAAGACAGTGTGAAGCAAAACCAATTTATGGTGCCAACAAGAGCTTCATCAATGGAGAGCAACCACAATTCTCAAAAACTTCACACATTCTTGATCAAGACAGTGTGAAGCAAAACCAATTTATGGTGCTAACAAGAGCTTCATCAATTGAGGGCAATCACAATTCTCAAAAGCTTCACACACTCTTGATCAAGACAGTGTGAAGCAAAACCAATTTATGGTGCCAACAAAAGCTTCATCGAAAGAGTTCAACCACAATTCTCAAAAGCTTCACACACTCTTGATCAAGACAGTGTGAAGCAAAACCAATTTATAGTGCCAACAAGAGCTTCATCAATGGAGGGCAACCACAATTCTCAAAAGCTTCACACACTCTTGATCAAGACAATGTGAAGCAAAACCAATTTATGGTGCCAACAAGAGCTTCATCAATGGAGGGCAACCACAATTCTCAAAAGCTTCACACACTCTTGATCAAGACAGTGTGAAGCAAAACCAATTTATCGTGCTAACAAAAGCTTCATTAAAGGAGTTCAACCACAATTCTCAAAAACTTCATACACTCTTGATCCAGACAGTGTGAAGCAAAACCAATTTATGGTGCCAACAAGAGCTTCATCAATGGAGAGCAACCACAATTCTCAAAAACTTCACACATTCTTGATCAAGACAGTGTGAAGCAAAACCAATTTATGGTGCTAACAAGAGCTTCATCAATTGAGGGCAATCACAATTCTCAAAAGCTTCACACACTCTTGATCAAGACAGTGTGAAGCAAAACCAATTTATGGTGCCAACAAAAGCTTCATCGAAAGAGTTCAACCACAATTCTCAAAAGCTTCACACACTCTTGATCAAGACAGTGTGAAGTAAAACCAATTTATGGTGCCAACAAGAGCTTCATCAAAGGAGTTCAACCACAATTCTCAAAAGCTTCACACACTCTTGATCAAGACAGTGTGAAGCAAAACCAATTTATGGTGCCAACAAGAGCTTCATCAATGGAGGGCAACCACAATTCTCAAAAGCTTCACACACTCTTGATCAAGACAGTGTGAAGCAAAACCAATTTATCGTGCTAACAAAAGCTTCATTAAAGGAGTTCAACCACAATTCTCAAAAACTTCATACACTCTTGATCCAGACAGTGTGAAGCAAAACCAATTTATGGTGCCAACAAGAGCTTCATCAATGGAGAGCAACCACAATTCTCAAAAACTTCACACATTCTTGATCAAGACAGTGTGAAGCAAAACCAATTTATGGTGCTAACAAGAGCTTCATCAATTGAGGGCAATCACAATTCTCAAAAGCTTCACACTCTTGATCAAGACAGTGTGAAGCAAAACCAATTTATGGTGCCAACAAAAGCTTCATCGAAAGAGTTCAACCACAATTCTCAAAAGCTTCACACACTCTTGATCAAGACAGTGTGAAGTAAAACCAATTTATGGTGCCAACAAGAGCTTCATCAAAGGAGTTCAACCACAATTCTCAAAAGCTTCACACACTCTTGATCAAGACAGTGTGAAGCAAAACCAATTTATGGTGCCAACAAGAGCTTCATCAATGGAGGGCAACCACAATTCTCAAAAGCTTCACACACTCTTGATCAAGACAGTGTGAAGCAAAACCAATTTATCGTGCTAACAAAAGCTTCATTAAAGGAGTTCAACCACAATTCTCAAAAACTTCATACACTCTTGATCCAGACAGTGTGAAGCAAAACCAATTTATGGTGCCAACAAGAGCTTCATCAATGGAGAGCAACCACAATTCTCAAAAACTTCACACATTCTTGATCAAGACAGTGTGAAGCAAAACCAATTTATGGTGCTAACAAGAGCTTCATCAATTGAGGGCAATCACAATTCTCAAAAGCTTCACACACTCTTGATCAAGACAGTGTGAAGCAAAACCAATTTATGGTGCCAACAAAAGCTTCATCGAAAGAGTTCAACCACAATTCTCAAAAGCTTCACACACTCTTGATCAAGACAGTGTGAAGTAAAACCAATTTATGGTGCCAACAAGAGCTTCATCAAAGGAGTTCAACCACAATTCTCAAAAGCTTCACACACTCTTGATCAAGACAGTGTGAAGCAAAACCAATTTATGGTGCCAACAAGAGCTTCATCAATGGAGGGCAACCACAATTCTCAAAAGCTTCACACACTCTTGATCAAGACAGTGTGAAGCAAAACCAATTTATAGTGCCAACAAAAGCTTCATCAAAGGAGTTCAACCACAATTCTCAAATGCTTCACACACTCTTGATCAAGACAGTGTGAAGCAAAACCAATTTGTGGTGCCAACAAAAGCTTCATCAATGGAGGGCAACTGCAATTCTCAAACTTTCGAAGCAAATTCAAGATTATTCGAAGCAAATTCAATTTATATGGTTCATCCAAACCTTCGACTACTACAAGGTGTGACTTGCATCACAATTTCTTGCTCAACAGTGTGGAAGCAAAATTTGTATATGTTGTCTCTCCCACATTTTCAAATTTCAAGTTTCCCAAAAAAAAATTTTAAAAAATGGGAAATTCAACAAAGCTTCATCAATGGAAGACAACTACAAATTCTCAAAAGCTTCACACTATCTTGATCAAGATAGTGTGAAGCAAAATCAATTCATGGTACCCAACAAAAGCTTCACCTACAAAGCTTCAACTCCAAAGCTTCACCTACAAAAGCTTTACCCACAATAGCTTCATATACAAAAACTTCACCTATAAAAGCTTCACCAACAAAAGCTTCACCCACCACAAAAGCTTCACCCACAAAAACTTCTCCTACAAAAGCTTCACCCATAAAAGCTTCTCCCACCACAAAAGCTTCACCCACAAAAGTTTCCCCACCACAAAAGCTTCACCTACAAAAGCTTCCCCCACCACAAAAGCTTCACCCACAAAAGCTTCACCCACCACAAAACCTTCACCTACAAAGCTTCACCTACAAAAGCTCCACACTATCTTCATCAAGATAGTGTGAAGCAAAATCAATTCATGGTACCCAACAAAGCTTCAACACCAAAGTTTCACATACAAAGCTTTAAAATATATATATATATATATATATATATATATTTCGAAAATTCGAAATTTCAAAAATTCAAAAATTCGAAAATTCAAAAAAAAAACATTCAAAAAAAACATTTCGAAAAAAAAAATTGCCTAGGCCTCATCTTCTTTGGGCCTAACAACTTTCACAACAAATATATATGAAGAAAGAGTTTTGGGCTACCACTTAGAAAGGAAATGCCTCATTCCTCAACTCCCTCGGCCGGAGACTTGGGAGACTCCTACCATATGCTACTGCACCTTCATACTCGGAAGTTTCACAACCACTCAGTGACTTGGATTTTTCAAGTCTCCAAACGAGAAGTTTTCCTCACTCGGAAAATTAAGGGAGCACTACCTCAACCTACATGCTTCACTCACAAAGCTTCAACATACAAGCTTCAACAAAAGGAAAAATTCAAAGAACTTAGTGAAGAAGGCCTTGGTGTATTTAACACAATACATTGAAATGAAGTAAAGCTTGCTTATTGATATCTCCGATAAGTTACAAATATGTACATATACATGAATCAAAATAAACAAACAAGAGGGAGCCTTCACAAAGGTTGCTCAGGAGAAGTCTCAGCAGTCGGCAGATCCCCAAAAAGAAGAGGCACTAGAGGGTGATTATTCGAAGCCTCAGTATTAGGCAGAACCCCAGAATAAGGAACCACTTAAGGTTGATCATTTGGAGCTTCATTACGCAGTACAACCCCCAGTAGACGAAAGCAATAAATGCCTTTGGAACAAACCCACAAACCTTTGATGATCAAGTAAAATCTGACCATCAGATTCCTGCAGCTGGTCGAGCTTCCTCTTCATGTTTGTAGCATAGTCATGTGCGAGCATGTGCAACTGTTTATTTTCATGCTTAAGCCCTTTGATCTCCTATTTGAGACTTATCACTTCAGCTGCCAATGATTCAACTTGGCGGGTTCGAGCAAATATGCATTGGGTCATATTAGACACAGAACTTGCACATTGAACACTGAGAGCCAAAGAATCCTTAACAGCCAACTCATCAAATCGTTTGGAAAGTAGTTTGTTATCTTTGGGAGTGAGAAGGTTCCTGACCACCACCGCAGCGGTCATATCATTCTTCATCACAGAGTCTCCAACGATAAGAGGACCAGTAAGGGAGACGAAGGATGGGTGCCATATGTTGTCCTGAGAAGGCATGGCTGCTTCGTCACCAAAGTTCAAGTCAAAACGACGGTCGGATGGGCCAGACATTCTCAGAAATGATGAAGGAGAAATGAGGTGCAATAAATCTCTGAAGTAAGAGGAAAATTCCTACAAGCAATAACTATCTGAATGTACTTCTTGCACACAATTGGTGCCCTTATAAAAGAAAGGGCAACATGGCCGTTGGTTCAAAAATCGAAGAAGCACCACTCTCCGGATTCCGAAGAGGCACCACTTTACACACGCAACATCAGCTTCTCGGGTACCACAGATAACTTTGCCAAAGATCTCTGACAAAGTTTAGACATATAAATTTTGAAGGTCCAGCTACCCTACTATTACCCGCAAGGGTAAAGGAACAGCACCACTGCTTGATAACTAGAAAATCCCAATGTGTGTCAACCTCCGTGCTCTGTGGCAAGGCAGACTGGAAAAAAATGCCCAACTTTTACTCACATTCGAGAAAACACTCCCAACAAGATTGCTTGCTCAAAAATCGAAGAGGCACCGCCCTCCGAATCTCTAGAGCCAGACTCCCAACAGGATTACTTTTTCAAAAATCGAAGAGACACTGCTCTCCGAATCTCAAGAGTCAGACTCCCAACAGGATTGCTTTCTAAAAAATCGAAGAGACACCACTCTCCGAATCTCGAGAGCCAGAATCCCAACAGGATTACATTCTCAAAAATCGAAGAGGCACCGCCCTACGAATCTCGAAAGCCAGACTCCCAACATGATTACTTTCTCAAAAATCGAAGAGACACTGCTCTCAGAATCTCAAAAGTCAGACTCCCAACATGATTGCTTTCTCAAAAATCAAAGAGGCACCATTCTCTGAATCTCAAGAGCCATATCCCTGATAGGATTGCTTGTTCGAAAACTGAAGAGGCACCGCTCTCCGAACTTTGAGAGCCAGATTTCCTTGGATAAAGCTTGTCTGTAATCTTCACACGCAACATCAGCTTTCCAAATACCACATACCACTTTTTCAAAGTGCTCTGACAAAGTTAAAACACATGAAGCTTGCAGCTCCCACTACATTGCTATGACCAAGAAGGGTAAAGGAATAGCACTACTACTTATTGTTAGGGAGACTCCTATATATGTCGACCTCCATCCTCTACAGCCAGGCAGAACTGCAAATAAAAAAAATGCTCAACTTTTGTTCACATCTGAGAGGGCACTCTCAACAGTCTCTCGAAATACTCAGCTTCTTTTCCTTCCGATAATACCTCTATAAACAAGCCACACCAGAGCAAGAGTATCTCGTATCATCAGGGTTAAAAGCAAGAGTATCTCATATCATGCTTTTTCCCTGTCTTTTCCTTTGGCCTTGTTCTTACCTGCAAGACAAGGAGAAAGAGAGCAATCAGTCAGCATTTGAAATCAAGCTTCCAGTCAGGAACTGACTGCCTGGAACCCCTTGCCTGATTACTTACCTGGCATTGCTCTCGAGTACTCATCTTCAACATCTTATGCTTCCAGAGAAGATACCACATTTGCCTGAGGAACAGATAAGGCAAGTGAGAAGGATACAAGGAAACATGTGGAGACAAGCGTAATAGAACACGTGCCGATACATCCACTACTTTGCCAACAACAAAAGTATCACATATCATCAGGGCCGAACGTACTCTAGATTTGATGGACTTGTTTTGACCCTCAAATTCTTGAGTCGGCCTTATACTCTGGAGAAAACCAGAAAACCTTCCAGCCCAGTTCAAAAATAAGCCTGTGGAAAGTTACTTCTTCAAAAGCAAAAGTATTTCATATCATCTCTTCTCCATTTGCTTCTCCTTATCCTTGGTGCTATTTACGACACAAGGAGAAGGAGAACAATCAACCGGAAGCCGAAGTCGAACCTTCAATCCAGGTTGCTTACTTGGAAGTATGATTGCTTACCTTGTCTGTTACCTCCTTCAGCAAATCTCCTAGCTCGGCGACTTGGGCGACTCCTACTATAGGGTTTGTATCGCACTTGACCAAGCTCGAAACTACAAGTAAGCTTCAAGTGAAATTGATACATTACCTTGTGCATCTTCATCGGTTAAAGATACCATCCCTGGATGGAGGAAAAGTACTTCCAGAGAATATGCCACACCTACATATGAGACAGATAAGGCAAGTGAAAATGATACCACACTTCGATACTTAGAAGTTTCGTGATTACTCAATAGCTTGGATCTTGCAAGTCCCCAACCAAGGAGCTTCCCTCACTCGGGAACTTAGGGGAGCATTGTTTGTACCATACTTGACCAATCCCGAAACTACTGAGCACTGATCAACAATATACCGTCAAGGATCCAAAAGAGTTTCCTTCCAACCAGGAGGCCAATCATAGCGCGACACGTGTCGACATCAGAAGCCAATCATAGCGCGACATGTGTTAACATCAGAAGCCAATCACAACACGACACGTGTCAATGTCAGAATGAAACTAGAAACTCTCTTTTATAAATAGAAATCATTCTCTCACAATATTTCCTAATGTCATTTGTACTAAATCATTCACTAGTACTTACTAAATGAGAGCTTGAACCTATGTACTTATGTAAACCCTTCACAATTAATGAGAACTCCTCTACTCCGTGGACGAAGCCAATCTGGGTGAACCACGTACATCTTGTGTTTGCTCCCCTGTCCCTATCCATTTACTTACTTATCCACACTAGTGACCGAAGCAATCTAGCGAAGGTCACAAACTTAACACTTTCTGTTGTACCAAAGTCTTCACTGATTTTGTGCATCAACATTCTTTAATACCAAGATAAAATGTCGAATATGGTCCGCTTTCGACTTAGAGTATACTAGAATATCATCAATAAAAACAATAATAACCTAACCTCACATTAATCTTTGAAAACACACAGGCACCTCTAAACTGATAAAAAAATCATCAATGTGCGGCATAGGATAACGGTTCTCAATCGTTACTCGATTCAATTACCTATAATCAATGCATAGCCTTAATGTCCCGTCTTTCTTTCTCACAACAAAACTGGGGCTCCCCAAGATAACGTACTAGGTTAAATGGAACCTTTATCAACCAATTCCTACAACTAAATTCCAATTCCCTTAACTTAGCAGGAGTCATTCTTTAATATAAGATTTGTACCTGGAAACAAATCAATAGTGAACTCCACATCTTTGCCTAGCGGTAAAACAGGTAAATCATCCAGAAACACCTCAGGAAAATGTCTAACCACCTTACATCTTCCACACTACTCAGAGTAACATCATTTAGCACCATATGGGCTAAGTATCCTTGGCAGTCTTTCGATAACCACTTTTTCGCTCTCATAACAGAAATAACGGCATGCCTCATTCCATTTTGCTCACCCACAAAAGTAACCTCTGGTAATCCAAAACCATGAAAAGTAACTGATTTCCCGTAGCAATTTGTATTAGTACGATCAATCTATGCCTAAAATAACATCGAAGTCCACTATATCTAATGGGATAGGGTTCGCTGGCATAACTATATCTTCCACCATCATTGGACACCCTGAATAAACACAATACTAACATGGAATTACCTACCTGCTTACTTGCTTAACGAATCCAACGAATAAGTTATTAATATTACGGTATGCAGCCCGCAATACTGATAACTCACTGTTGTCTTGATAAGTAAGTAACAATTCCTGAGGGTGCAATATTACCATCTTGCCCTTCATTGGAAAATACATATGCACGCTTCAATCGTGCTCATTCACTACTTTCTTTGGCAACATCATTCAAAACATAAAATTTCTGCATCACGACCAATGAACTCTAGCAAAGTGACCAAAATGTTTAACGCACCCATAATCAAGTCCGGATGATTATGAGCATCTTGCAGTGATATGTGATCAACACGTCCTTGGCTTGTTGTCGTCCCTTATGACCTCTATTAGCTTGATTACTTCGCCCCTGCACACCACAACTTAACTGACCATAACTTCTAGATCCAGGAACTTGCTGGATCGGCGCTGGTGGTGGCAAAGAATATTGTTGGGGCATCTACTGATTTTAGGGACAATTTGCAGCTCTATGTCCCATTGTCCACATGTAAAACATCCACTGCTTCTTCGTCTACACTCTCCAGAGTGTCTATTATTGTACCTACGACACAAAATACATTTCCTTTACCAATATATCCCTACTTCGGGGATCTGGGACCTCCAGTGAATCTACCACCTCTTCTCAGACTAGTAGTACTAAAACTTCCGCTAGAAGAACTAGAATTAGCTCCACTTCTTTTGAAGCTCTGAGTTTTATGAAGTCCTTGAGATGACTGACCTTAACTTTTATCATTTTTTCTCTGATTCCCATTCTTTTCCTTTTCTTCATCATTATTGATGAACATATTCTCTTTAACCCTTAACAATATCTCATAAGACTCCTGGCAAGAAGCACAATGGCTAGTAGTCGCCAAAGAACACCACATCTTCTTATTACTCAGCTTAAAGTGACATAACATCTGAACGGATTAGCAGTAACATCCGAATGGTCATGAGACAAGTCAATAAATTTTCCATAATGCTCATTCGTCGTCATCCTTCCTTGTCTCAAATTTGTAAACTCTTGCTTCTTATCATCCATATATGTCGGAGGGATAAATCTTTTCTTAAACAACTCTATAAACAATTCTCAATCAGCAATTTCCTCTGGCATCAATTGATAAGCCTCCTGTTCCCACCAGGATACATATTCAGTACTCAGAAATCAAGTAGTTATCTCGATTCACCCTTCCAAAAAGGAAGATTCCCTTGACTTTGTATAACGCGGAACATCTTTTCCAAATGATTGAGTCAACGCTCTACTCCCTCAGGTCCTTCATTTTTCCATAAAGTGATTCAGTTTCAACTTATAACAAGTCTCACGAGGAGTCATTTGAGAAGGACGGATAATAGACTGAATCACATTAGCAATAGATTTTCCTAGCTGAGCTAAATCAGGAAAACTAGGCTCATCTGAACGACGTGGCTCTCTACGAGGTGGTATAGTTCTGACAGAAGACACTAGGAAATTCTAAAGATATACAGGACTGCAACCTAGGCTCTGATACCAAACTGACACACCCCGACCGGAGTCGAGACGTGCTGGCCATCACGTCAGAGTGAGGTAGCCATGAGCGCAAAGTGGAAGCGATAAAGAGTAAGAGAAATACTAACAATTTAAAACCAAGCGACTAACAATCCCTATTAAGAAATGATGCTAGTGAGAGTTTAAGTGTATAAATACACTTTCAGAGCAATAAGAAAGTCTAGTTGCAGTCAAGTAGGACGATTA
Source organism: Malus domestica (assembly GCF_042453785.1). Classification (NCBI taxonomy): domain Eukaryota; kingdom Viridiplantae; phylum Streptophyta; class Magnoliopsida; order Rosales; family Rosaceae; genus Malus; species Malus domestica. Next base: position 10,616,440 of record NC_091676.1, on the reverse strand, counting down.
CTAAAATACAATACCCGAAGGTGAATCCTACTTCTCGGATTCTGTTAGAACACCGTTGGATTCCTCGTGGCCACCAAACTCTACTACCTAAGACCTGGAGGGGCGAAAAAACAAAGTTGAGTGAGTCAGTAAAACACATTTACATGAAAACCTTATTTTCCTTTGAATATACTAACCCCTCACCGTAAAACAAGTATATAGTTACTTTCCCAAAAAATAGAATACATAAATATGTATATAAATATATCACTTCAAATCATGCTTTACATAATCATAATAATATGTATGCCATGACAAGATATAACAAAGTAAGTCATTTAGGTAAGAAGAATTTCATAGAAATATGATATGTTAGCTGGAACCCTTGTGGTAGTCTGTATGGCTGAATTCATAGCTCAAAAGTCAATCTAGCCGGAGTCACTACAATGACCTATACGGCAATAAACTACACAAGAGTCGGAACCAAATAAAAAGGTCTGTACGACAATAATGGGTGTAATATAATTATACTCAATATTACTCTCATATAATAGCCAGGCAATAAATCGCTAGTCACCTACGAATCAAAACCATAAATAAGGTCTGTACAACAAGACTGTGTACCTAAATTGGATCCAATGTGAGCATATGGTGCGGGAGGTGACATTATATACAGGCCTGTATCATATCTCTGGCTAACTCACAATCACCCTAGATGCAGTTTTATGAGCTCAACATTATTCAATCACATATCACATCATCGACAATTCACATAACCAAACATACTTATCTGAGCTTACTTGAGCCTCCACAGCACCATGCAACAATATGCATAGTTATGATACTGCATATACTAAAATATGAGGCATGTATGACATGACATTTAAATCACATTTCATTTAAATACGTTTTCTGGAAAAACGTCAAGTATATATATACTGAAAATAACTGTCCACTCACAGATAAGCAGCTGGGTTGTAACCCCACGCCTAGCTTGGCTACGCTCGTCCTCCGGATAGGTCTCACCTATAGGAAAAGTACTGAAATAACGTCATTTTAATGCATATATACTAAACTATGTAATAACTCTTCATACATAGCTCAAATTGGGTATATGAATATACCACAGTGACCTACACAATCTCAGGATCGTCCTCATATTTTTAAAATAATTTTCCAGCCACGCGCCGACGAGTGCACGGCAAGACTCGCGGCCACGCGCAAGAAGCCCTAACGGAAACAGTAACGGCAATTAGGGAATATTCCGTTAAATCCTAACAGATTTCGTTAAACTTAATTGACGGCGTCAGAATATTCCGTCAGAATTGACGGAATATCCTTCGTCTTCAACCTCAGACTCCGGCGACCGTTTCTGTCGCGGAAAACTGGGAATTTTTCTAAATCTTATAACTCAGCCATTTCTCAACCAAAATGCACGAAAGTTGAACCAATTCAAAGCTTATAACATGAGGATCAATTTTATACCAATTTTAAGTCCCAAAGATCGCTGGATCTCACCGAAGAACTATCGAAAGTCCGGCCACCTCTGCAACTCCTCTGTTCTACGCTTCCCGACGTCCAAAAACCTCCAACGAAGTACTCCAAGCCTCGTAAGGACCTCCTTAAGCTCCCTGTGAGCTTAAAATTTCCAAAAACACAAGATTTAACGTTCACATGAACAGTACCTCAAACGGGGTTCGGATTTCACAAGTTTTCGAGGGTTTCCTTACCTGAAAATGGTACCTTTGAACTCATATGGCCTTCACAAACATAATGGTGTGCTTCACACCCTCGATTTGTCATGTTTCAATGGGTTTTGGGTGTAGTCCGTACAAGAGAGAAGAAAAGAGAGAGAGAGTGAATCTGAGAGAGAGTGTGTGTAAGTGAGGGTGAGAGAGAAAAAGTGAGGTGTAGTGTGTGTGTGGTCCAAAAGTCACTAACCAATCACCACCCATTTCCTTTAGTTCCAATTGGTCCCAAAAACTTAGGAATTTAACATATTAGTCCAATTCTAATAGCATGTCACACACAACACATCTTAACGCCTAAGGGCATTTTGGTCTTTTCACATCAACGATAATTGTTTCTCAGGACGGGCTATCACAGTCAGTGTAATTAACCCAAAAGCTATTTCAATTTTTTTCTAATCTTATATGGTTACATTATTTTATGTTGATTTGAGAATGTATCCATGTCAAGTTTAGTCTAAAAAATTTACAAATTTTATTAAGTCTAATATCTCTTCTTTTTTTTTTTTTTTTTGGTGGTTTTGAAGAATGCACCCAAGTTTAGCTACAATAATTTTTTTGTTAATTTTGATGAATGTACCCATTTTTATATATATGTAAAATATATTGGAGAGTATAGTTTATATTTTAATATTTTTAATCCCACAAAATATGGATTTTATTTAAAATCTTAATAATATAAACAACTATAAATTTTAAATTTTAATATAATAAATATAGTAACCTATATATATATATATATATATATTGCTAGTTTCTTATTCTGTTTCCTTTTTACTTTTGGATGAGCATCATACATGTCGATAGAACCAAATCCATCCCCTTTTTCACAAGAAAAAAAAACTGAAAATTTTAAAATGCACAGATCATCGATGTGATGCATTACACGTTTCATTTTTGCTTATGCAGTAAATAAATGTTTTGGTGGCGTTTGTTAGTGTCAGTTCAAATTGAACTTTCCATTCAAATCTCTTAGAATTTAGACTAACTAATACATTATTACCATAGTAGTTAACATGATTTCATGCTTAACGTGTTTCATGCTCCATTATTCTCAATGGCACCCATATCATATCAAACTTTTATGTATACAACGATTGATTGACACTAGAAGGAGAACTAAATTGGCTGAGACATCGCCATCCACGAGATACCATATCAAACATTATATTTGAAAATTCCAACTCCAATAGTTTGGTCTACTCCAATAGTTTGGTCTAGTCCAGGTCTACCAACTTCGTTCTTTCTATTTTCCTTTTCAATTTTCAAGTATTAAAATTGTCCATATGTTGTAATATAATATATGAATGGTATTGCTTTGCCTATAAACCAAATGATGAAAAGCAGGAGCACCGAAAGCTCCTAGTGGAAAGACATCTTTTAGCTGGACATCTTTATTTCCATTCCTTTTTGAGTGGACAACTATCTCCTTATCTTCTTTTAGTAGACAGATCCTAGTGGCCAACCTAATTTCCACATCTGTGTGCTATAATTGAGTGCATTGACTATTTGGATAGTACTGATTTGCTGAATATAACTTGTCATCTATTTAGGAACTGGATGATCTCCTGAGTTTTGAGTTTAGGATAAAGATCCTTCTGAGCAGCTCATCCAAGCCGTTGAAATTTGATCTAATAACTCTAAATAGGGGACCCTCTAAAAGCTATAATAATTACAGTCGTTTGATCAAGTTTGAACGGCCCGGATGGACTGCTCAGGAGAATTCTCATCCTGAGCTTAGGAGAGGATCCAGTTCCATCTATGGATAGTGCATTGACTATTTGGAAATATAGTACTGACTTGCTGATCAGAAGTTGTTATCTTTTTAGTTTTCAATTATCATCAAAGAAGCACATCGTTGGGTAAAATCTGTTCATGTTTGGCTATAAAATAAGGAAAACTAATGAAAATGACTTTAAAACTTTGAGTTTTAATGATAAGGACAAAATAAAGGGTAAAGTGAATAGTACAAGGATTGACTTTTTAGTGTAAAAATGTGGTTTTTCGTTATAGTGAACAGTACCAGGTGCTTTTCGTTAAAGTTCCCTATAAAATATAGTACTGACTTGCTGATCAGAAGTTGTTATCTTTTTAGTTTTCAATTATCATCAAAGAAGCACATCGTTGAGTAAAATCTGGTCATGCTTGGCTATAAAATATAGTACTGACTTGCTGATCAAAAGTTGTTATCTTTTTAGTTTTCAATTATCATCAAAGAAGCACATCGTTGAGTAAAATCTGGTCATGCTTGGCTATAAGTTTCCATTCAAGAGTAATCTCATTGTGATACAAAGAGAGAAGCAGACATTCAAACAAAAAAGCTAAAAAAATATGGAAAGATTCGAGTACAAAAGTGAACTAGCCAAATAGAAATTAGTGTGAAGAAGCATGAAAGTTACCTATTAAGTGAATTTGAATAATTTTGGGGAAAAATTATCATTTTTAAGTCCCAACTTTGTGCACAAGCAATCCTATAAATCAGATTTAGCTTTGTCTCAAATATGCATAAAGTTATTGGGATACATGTGGTAAATTTTGAGTAGAGCTTTGATAAGAGTTATATATCCCTGATAGTGTATTTATAGGCTAAGAAGAGGATGTAGTGGTAGGTGAATGTGTTGGGTGGTTGAAATGAGTGGATGTAGTGGTAAGTGAATGTGTTGAGTGATTGTAATGAGTGGATGTGTTGGTGAAATGAGTAGATGTAGTGGTAGGTGAATGTGTTGGGTGGTTGTAATGAGTGGATGTGTTGGGTGAAATGAGTGGATGTAGTGGTAGGTGAATGTGTTGGGTGAAATGGCAACACCTCCTTTTCTACTGATGCTACAGGTACAAGAAATCATGACTCAATTTTGAATCTCTGTGCAAGTGCATTTTAGCCACATCACCAATAACTACTACTGCACTTTAGGTACAATTAAACAACCATCATTCACCAATTCATGTGAAAAACCTATGTAAATTGTATATAGTTGGGATTTAAAAATCCACCACTTTGTTTGTACATAGGCTTTTAATGTAAATTCAATAGAATGTAGATGCAACTAAAAGACTTATTCTTTGATTAGTTTCTGAAGAATTTAATAACCAGTTTGTTAAATTGTGGTTACGGATTCAAAACCTGCAGCGGAGCGCTACATTTTTGCTAGTTTCAACTAAACTGGAAGAGATTGGCCCTTCTACCTACAATTATCACGCTGGAATAGAAATGCTGTAAACCTCGTAATGACCATTGGATTGCCATGCTAGTCAGACTGCTTGGTAGTGATTCCATTTGAATGGCTTGACAGTCTGGACGTTTTCTTCATAAAGAGTGTTTGGGTAACTTCCTTTCCTCTCTCTCTCACTCTTGCTTGCCTAATTGGATCCTCAGGTGCAATTCAATTGATCTCATTCATCTTACTCGCTTGCTAAAAGGAAAAGAGAGATGGAGTTCATTGGGTTCTTTCAAGTTTTCATCATCGTCACCGCCATCATTACTCTGTTGTACACGTGCTTCAGATCATTAAAATTTTCTTGTTGGCCTTTTTATACTTCTTTTTCTTCTTCTGCGGACGACGACGATGATGATATCCCAGCCCCTCGAGAAAAGTATGATGGTGATGATATCCCACCCCCAAAGTATGATGTGTTTATTAGTTTCAGAGGTGAGGACACCCGCACTACTATTACTAGCCATCTTCACCGTGCCTTACTCCAGAAGAAAATTGAAACCTACATAGATAACAGACTTGTGAGCGGGGGTGAAATTGCACCTGCCCTTCTAGAAGCAATCGAGAAATCTACGCTTTCCTTGGTCATTTTCTCACAAAACTATGCATCTTCCACCTGGTGTTTGGATGAACTAGCACATATACTACACTGCAGGGAAAAATATGGCCAGTTGGTTATACCTATTTTTTACGGCACCGATCCATCAACGGTACGAAAACAAAAGGGGAGTTATGAAGTTGCATTTGCTCAACTTGAAAAACGCTTCAAGGGCAATATCGGCAAGGTGAACGTGTGGAGGGATGCTTTGACGACTGCAGCTAATCTATCTGGCTTCTCAAACAAAACAGGGTAAATAATTCTATAACTTGTAGTGCTTGTTCAAAAAAAAAAAGAAAAAATTCTATAACTTGTAGTGATTTCTACTCATGAAAATTGAACGAATACAGGATTAATTAACGAATGCCTATTACTAACTATTAGTTGTCCATCATATATTTGCCAGGACGGAGGCCGATTTAGTTACGGAAGTTGTAAACGAAATTTGGAGCCAGTTGAATAGAAAATCGTCAAGTGTTTTAAAGGGCCTTGTTGGAATGGAAAGACGCATTGAACAAATCGAGTCATCATTATGCATAGATTCACTTGACGTATACGGTGTAGGTATTTGGGGCATGGGTGGCATTGGCAAGACCACCCTTGCTGATGCTGTATTTCATCGACTCTCTTCTAAATTTGAAGCTTCTTGTTTTCTTGGAAATGTTAGGGAGAAATCAGCAAAAGAAGATGGACTAGTTCGCCTGCGAAACACACTTCTTTGTGAGATATTAAAGGAAAATGATCTAAACATCGGCACTCCGACTATAGGATTAGATCATGTTAGAAAGAGGATGCGAGGTACGAAGGTCCTCATTGTTCTTGATGATGTAAATGATTCAAACCAAATAAATTTTCTTGCTGGAGTTCCTGACCAGTTCGGCCCCGGAAGTAGAATAATTATAACAACTAGAGATAAGAGCGTACTTCAGAAAAGTGTTGAACAGAATAAGATATACGAGGTTCAGGAATTAAATTCTGATGAAGCTTTTCAACTTCTTCATTCGAGTGCTTTTGGAAATAACATTTCTAGAGTCGATTGTGCAGAGTTGTCAAAAATTGTGGTAGATTATTGTGGAGGGATTCCATTAGCTCTTCAAAGTTTGGGTTCCTCATTCCTTCACTGTGAGAGCAAAGAAGATTGGCTGGATGAATGGAAAGAATTTCCGAGAGAAAAGATCTGGGAAGTGTTGAGATCAAGTTATGATGGATTAAAAGAAATTGAGAAGGAGATATTTCTTGATATAGCATGTTTTTATCAAGGGAAAGATGTGTACATTGTAAAAGAACTGCTAGATATACTTGGCTTTCGTGCTTCGGTAATTAATGTTCTGATTGATAAGTCTCTCATATCAATTTCAACAAGTAACAGCCTGCAGATGCATAATTTGTTACAAGAAATGGGTAGGGCAATTGTTCACAAACAATGTAATGAAGAGCCCGAAAAATGCAGTAGGTTATTTGTTGATGAGGATTTCAATCGGGAATTGAAAACTAATACGGTAAGATCTCCGAATGCATTCACTTCCATTTAAATTTTCTGTATATTGAATTGTATTCACTTTTATACTTTGTTCTTTATTTCTCAGGGAAGTGCAATGCTACAAGCCATTTTCTTTAACAGGTCTGCGAATCATGCAGACTTTGCAAAGAAGTATGATCTAAGGTTGCTATACGTTTATAACTCCAGCCGTAACAAGTACTGCAAAGTAAAAGTTTCTCTTCCCGATTCTCTAGCCTATCTTGACTGGGAGGGATACCCTTTCAACTCTTTGCCATCAAAACTTAGTCCGGAAAATCTTGTTGAGATTCAAATGCGGAACAGCCAAGTTGAGCAACTTGAAGGCCAGGTATGTCTATGCTTATTTAACTTCTTACGTTAATGTAGTGTAGAAAGTTAATTTGATCAGGCTAAGTTATTAATTCTTGCAATTTATTGTTGATTTGTTGCAGAATCTCATAAACTTAAGAGTGATGGATCTTGGTCTGTCCAAGCATCTGATGGAAGTTCCAGATCTCTCCCAAAGTCCAAACATCGAGCATATAAATTTGAGTGGAACCGCAATTAAAAGCGTACCTGCAAGCATTGGTAATTTGAAATCTCTTGAGGAACTTGATCTGAGTGGAACTGCGATCACGTGCCTACCTGCAAGCATCAAAGAAGCTTCTCGGCTGATTTGTCTGCGGCTAACCAATTGCAGGAGCCTTGAATCTTTACCAGAGCTCCCAGGGGTACGTTGGCTTCAAGCACATGGCTGCACATCACTCAAGAAAGTGTTGAGCTCAAAGACTGCCCTTACATTAGGTTGGGATGAATATAAAAATTCTCAAGGACTTCAAGAGCAACTTACATTTTCAAATTGCATAGGAATGGGATGGGATGCTTGGTGTGATATATTGACTGATTCGCAGATTAGAATTGTGCGAATGGCAATTGCATTGTCAAAGCACTTTAAACAAGAAGATATTGAAGTAGCATCTCATCTTGAATTTGAAGACGAAAGTAAAGTACGTCTCCCTCTCTCTCTCTCTGTGTTGTTAAATTGAATAACTCAGGTTCTCTGCACCCTAACACATCTATTGATGAACAGGAGTATGTTTTTAGATCTCCATTCTGCGTTGTATGTTCTGGAAATATAATTCCAAGATGGTTCCCGTATGAAGTTCATAAATCGGTACTACAGATCAAACTTGGTCCAAACTTCTTTAGCACTGATTTTTTGGGTTTCGCCTATTCGGTTGTTGTTGCATTCAAGAATTATAATGTTGGAGGGAGTTTGAGGCTTGGATGTAAAATCAATTTCAAAGGCCGTGGTGATCATTGTATCTATCATCGGAGTTGCATGGTTGCCGAATATGGAGAAATCAATGAGTGCAAGTTTGATGAGCCTCACTCGTTCGTCTGGTTTAGCACCCTTGACCATGTAAAGCAAGGAAGCTACAATGGCGTCACCGAGGCCATATTTGACTTCTACCCAATAGTAGATGATCTTCCTCATGGCGGAGCCATTGATTGTTCCAAGATTGAGGTGACAATGTGTGGGGTCTACCCAATGTATGCTAGATATATGTGGTTTTCGTACAGCATGAATCGGCAGTTCTGAGTGATAAGTCTCTCATATCAATTTCAACAAATAACTGCTTGGAGATGCATAACTTGTTACAAGCAATGGGTATCAGGCCGAGCTACCATCTGTAGAGCTTACTGTATATTTTGTTTTTTCCCCGTGAGATTTTTTCCCCCGTGATTTTGTTTTGTGTCCTGTACGTTTACTGTATATTTTGTGTTTACCCGATCCACATGCAGTGCATGAAATCAAAATATAATCTCTAAATAATCACCGATTTCTTTTTGGAATGTAAATTTCTTCGAGTTTCAACAATTAGTGGATCATGGCCGAAGGGTGTTAAGACTGATGAACTGGCATTGTTTATACTAGATGGTTGAAAAGGGCTTTGAAGCATTAGCAGCAATAGATCAATCTTGGGAAAGTTTTACGGCCGAACAATCTGAGGAGAATGAATCAAATGAAAAGTGGGTATCAGGCCGAGCTACCATCTGTAGAGCTTTCTCTTCTCTCTTGCAACAGGCTTGGCTTGCACCAGTGCATCACTTGGTTAGTTTTTATTTTCTAGTAAATTTTGCAGAAAAACGAAGGCATGTACTTTTTTTTTGTGAGATACTATTTCATATTTAATATGCTATCTGAAGTTATTGTCTTTAATTGGAGCCATTAAATACTAGGTTCTTAAGACTCCCAACTTCTTGTGGGTCTGTACTTTAGACATCAAATACCTCTGTGCGCTAATTTTTAATCATTTTCACTATATACATATGGAATTAAGGTTGTTACATTGTTTTCTCTGTTTTTAATCAGGGACGGGATGTGAAACCCCGTCCCAAATTTAGTGTATTTTCATATTAATGTACTTATCTCCACGAACGTGTGGGCACGAACGGATTCGAATTTGGAGTTATAACAAAAAATTTATGTTTTCGAAACGTCGAACATTTTTCGGATATTCCACGTTTCGTCTCTAGTGACCTTTAAATTGTGAGCCACTTGGACCCAAAACCACGAGAGTTGTTCTTCAAGATGGAAAAAACATCTTCAACCAAGTTTGAATAAATGGCATCAAGCAGTGGTTGTGATCGAAAGCAGACATGAAAGTGAAGCCAATTACTACGACGAAGTAAGTGTTTTCATAAATTAATTTCACAACTCAATATTAATTTTACAAATTAATTTCATAAATTAATTTCACAAGTTAATATTAATTTCATAAATTAATTTCACAAGTTAATCTTAATTTCATAAATTAATTTCACAAGTTAATCTTAATTTCATAAATTAGTTCCCTTTAATTTTTATAATTATATTTTCTAGGTACGCCAAGCGGAGAATTTCATAAATTAGTTCCCTTTAATTTTTATAATTATATTTTCTAGGTACGCCAAGCGGAGGAATTGTATATGGAGGAAATGAAAAAACCCTTTAATCATCACGGTTGTTGGGAATTTTGTAAATGGTGAGTGTTATTTCAAGATCCACCCCAAGAAACATTTGATCCTCCTCACCAAGAAACTCCTATCATTCAAGAAACAAGGGATGAAACTCCATCTCCGAGTGAATCTTCCATCCCTAGGGCTATGGGATGAAACAAGGCCCAAAAATTGAAGGAAAATGGCAAGGCAATGGATGATTTAGCCTATCAACAGGAAGTAGGGTTCTCATTGCGATTATTGACGGAGCAAAATGCTATTGCCGCAGAAGAAATGAACCATAGGCACGAAGAACGGGCAAAACAAATACAAAAAGAGATGGATGATAGGAACATGCAAAGGAACACTTTGGATTACACTCCAATGAGTAAGGCATATTTTGATAGGAAAAAGAGGGAAATTATGGCCCAACGGGAGTTGATTACATCCGGCTATACTCCTACAATGGCAGATGAAGATGATGATTATAGTCTTTAAATTGAATTTGTTGTAGTCTTTAATCTTTAATATTTAAGTTGGTAGTTTTTAAAATTAAGTTGTAGCTTTTAAATTTAAGTTGGTGTATTCTTTAATTTGAAGTTGTAGTCTTTAAATTTAAGTTGTAGTTTTCAAATTTAAGTTGTTGTAGTGACACACTCCAACCCGAAATGTTCACTAGAACTCTGAATCGAGCTGTGCTGGCCGACACCTGGAAGGTGATGAAGTCATAAAGTGTAGTGATATGGAAAATGTGAATAAATTTAAACCTAAAAGTGCCTAAATACAAGAGTGTGCGGTTAGCAGAATGAACTCATTTCACGCGTGATGTCAGAGTATAAGTACAGTACAGTAAGATAGGGTGAGAATTATATCATCAAAGGTAATCGTCTACATCGAGATTTGCCAAAGAATCCTCGTCAACCCGAGAGCACAGCTACTAAAACCTGGAAGGGTGAAAAACAAGGGTTAGTGGGCCTGAAAATAAAGTTTCATAAAAACCTTTCTGAAAACATCATAACCCCTCACTGTAAAACAAGTATGGTTTCCATAATATACTTACTACGTATAGTATAAAGCTACTTACCGTAGCCTGCAAAATTTTAAGAATTCATTATGGCACAATATTTCAACAGTAATATAAGTAAAAACAAGTGCTTAACAACCTATGATAGCACACCAATCGGAGTCGCCTAATGCAACTTGTACGATTGAACTAATTTGCTCATCCATCTATGCTAACACACGAGTCGGAGTCACATAATGTGACCTGTACGACAGGACTAGGTGTAATAATATACGCTCTAGTGCTACAATCACGTAAAGACTAGCGATATTCGTTGTCACATATGAGTCGAAATTGCCTATTGCAATCTGTACGCAGGACTAGCACCTACTTGGATCCAAGGTGAGTGTGCGGTGCTGATGTGAACAACACGTGAAAAACTAGCTTGGCCCTGGGCTGAGCACTAACACCTGGGTGTAGCAATGATGAGCAGACTATATGAATATAAGCATGCCATAACCATTCAATAATTTTTAATCAACATACTATCATTCATAGCCATAAACATAATTATGACATTAATAATCATACCATACATGTGCATCCCGTAGGATATAGCATATTTCATAAGTTTTGTCATTTCGCTAATTCTTATAAACTTTAGTGAAATCCAGGCGTACGTAAGGAATTCTTTTTCAATTTCATAAATGGAAACTATCAATCACATATATATATATATATATACACACTATACTATACTATAAAAAGGAAAAAACCCATTCACCTAGAGTCCGCACTACAACTCCATAGCACGAATATCAAGGTGTCAAGAACGATCGTCCCCGAGAATAATTATAAAATCACATCTTAGAATTATTAACGATAGAACACGTAACTTGCATAAAACACAACCTCAAGGACGTTCTAGAATGATTTGAAACCTATTGACCAAAAATCAATCGTCAGTCAAAGGTCGACGGTAGGGTCCACAACCCTACGTAACTCGATCCGGAAGATCCGCTGTGACGACCCGTCCCTAATTTTCCTATGTAATTTCTCCCCGCGTATGTGTATTGACGACTATGCCTTACTGGCAAGTGACGTGGACTTATTCTTATCGCTTTCCATTTTATTTCTCGATATCGCATTTAAATTGTACACTCTAGTACGAGTAGACGTAGATTTTAAAGTGTAAAAAATATCTACTTCGGATAGATTTCGATTTCCTTTTACTGTAGGAAATCTAGAAATCTATCCCTTGGATTCCTTTTAAACCCATCCCGTGCACTCTCTGCATCACTCCACTTTCAGCTATTCCATCCCATTTTTTCTGTATGTTCTGTCCCCCTCTATCAGAAAAAGCAAAGAAAATTTGAAAACCTCTCTCTTCTTCCTCTCTCTCCCGTGAGCTCTCTCTCCCTCTGTAACCCCATGAGCAAGCTCCAAAACTCATAGATCGAACAAACAAACTACATCATCATGCTCATCTCAGCCCCACGATCACAACCATACCCCTGGTTCCCGTGTTGACCGAGTTTTGAACGTCCAACTCGGAAGGTCCGACTCGGGGAGTTCGATACTACGGTTTTCAAGCCATGCATGGCTAAGGTAAGCCTTAAGAAACCCTTAGAACCTTCATTTCACTTCTATGGGTTGTTATTGATCATTTGTTTGTGTTTTGAACGTGTGGTTTTACCCAGAAACTCGAGAAGAAGGAGAACCCGAAGTTTTTCGTACAAGAACCAGGGTCATTTAGTCATTTTCAAACCATTTTTCTGGTCAACCTCGACCACAACTGGACTTCTTCTAGGTACAAACTTTTTCTCTACATTCCTAACTTCAAAATGGCTTTTGAATCACTGAGTTTGGTTAAGTAACGAGTTAGAAATCAACTCTGGAAGTTGGGAAGAAAATTTTAGTTTTCTGGAAAATTTCAGCCGTGGTCGTTTGGCCACTTTCAGACCAACTTTCTGAACAACACGAACTATATTCGAACTTTCTGTAAATTGGGATCGGTAGATCACATTCCTAGCTTTAATTTGGCTTTTGTAGAAGTGAATTTGGTTGAGAATCGAGCTCGTTATGGGCTCTGGAAGTTGACCCAAAAATCTGCAAAACTACAGATTTTCACGAAGAATGTGAGTACAGTGTACTCGCGGGGGCGCGTGGGCGCGCGTGGACCGCCACTTTAGACGGCGCGTGGTTGGTACGTACGCGTTCATGTCGTCGAGTAGATCGATTTCATATATTTATACCCTAGGTTTGAGCAAACTATGGGCGTTTTATTTAGGTTTCTGTTATGTGCTTTAATTAATGTTATTTAGTTATTTCACATATAGGGGAAACTTATTCCGAGGATTTTCGAGGCCAAGCTAGGCTCGGGGGCTACGACCCAGTGACGTACTTGTGAGTGGGCAGTTGCTTTATACCTATATATATATTTATAGTTTCCATAAATGCATTTTTATGTCACATTTACACCTACATTGCCTAGTATCATTATTGTGATATAAATTGTGATAAATGCTGCTATATGGTTGTGATATTACTGTCATGGCATGCATACGTGCTTGTGTACATGCTCATCTTGCTGCACTAGGTGTTAGTACTCACCCTATGGCCAGGGCCAGTCCTTTACATGTATGTTCACATCCGCATCGTTTGCTCACCTTAGATCCAAGTTTAGGTGCCAGTCTTATCGGGTAGATTGCATTAGGTGATCCAACTTGTATGTGATGTGCTTTTGCACCAGTTTCACGTGATCGTAGTACTAGAGCATATTGATTACACCCAGTCCTGTTCGTGTCAGAAACCATCTGTTCGAACTTGTGTGTCAGCTTAGATGGATGAGCACTTAGTTATATTGATTATCACATGATTATTATTGTGGCATATGATACATCATTTACTTGGCATATTTCTGGTTATATGGCTGATATATTGGATTTTCATACTTACGTAGTATGTTTTGAGGAAACTATACTTGTTTTACGGTGAGGGGTTAGTATATTCAAAGATAAAGGTTTTCTTATAAGCATTGTTTTACTGACCCACTCAACTTTGTTTTTCGCCCCTCCAGGACCTAGATAGCTGTACTCTCTGTGGCACTCGAGGAATCACGGCAGTTCTAACATTTCCTTTTGTTTAGACATATGAACTTATCACTACTATGTAATAAGTGTACTTTGGTTGCCTTGACTACTCTTTCGTAGTCTCACTGTCTATTACGCTCTGAATAATTGCAATGGGTTCAACCCACGAATTGCGCACTCTTTCACTGTTTAGTCCTAATTAGTTTTAATTTTATTCACTTTTTGCATCACTTACCCTTATGGTTACATCACCTCACGGTGACGACCAGCATGCTTCGACCTTTCCAGGTCGGGGTGTGTCATCCGCACTTGGATTTTCGATCTGTAACTTCCAAAGATCCAAATTATGCTTCTAGAACAACGTCCTAAAGTTTCGTAATGATCCAACAGTCGAATCTCCACCAATCGCTAAAATTAAGTGGCGACCGACCTTTTATTTTACGAACTTACAAATCCAATTCTGAAAGATCCGTATGTCGGATTCCCGATCCGTAAGTTCCTATGGTTTTCAAATATTACATACTATAACGTACTAAAGTTAGGTGATGATCCAATGGTCGGATCATTGAATCATCTAATAACCAAGTGGCGGTCTCTATCAAAACTATGTTCGAACGATGAGATTTCATTTGTAACAGCCCGTCCCTAAAAATTATGAATTTTTCTAATTTTAATAAGTGAGTTTACGAAAATGCCCTTCGAGACAAAGTGTTGACTTTATTGACTGTCGTATCGTGTTATGTAAGATTCATTTTCCTGGCGTATCCTCGTAGTACTCGTCACTACAGACGCGTGGGCGCAAACGGAACGCGATTTGGAATTATAACGGAGGAAATATTAACGTTTAAAGTCAAGTGCAAGATTGTAAATTATTATTTTCTAGAAAACTTCATATTTCTGGAGTTTAATATGGTCATGCCACGTGTGAGGCTGGGATTGAAGTAAGGAAAGATGGGCGGTGCAGATGGGAAACAAAGGAGGAACAGGGGAGAGAAGTGGAGGAATGAGGAGAGGAAAGAGAAAGGAACGGACGAATCAGATAAGAGAGAAAGGAGGGAATGAGGGAGGAGAAGAAGAAGGGAATCGACCGAATCCCCTTGAGGAACCGTGACCCAACCCGGGTCTATCTTCCAACTCCGGCCACCATGGACGGCGATCTTGGTGTCAAAATGATCCTTACCTTGAGGCCAATCAATACCTCTGTCAATTCCACCCCAAAAATTAGATAATTCAGCTTGATTTTGCAAAACCACACCGGAGGGTGCGACGAGCCCTAATCCACCATTTTGGAAACGTTATGTCCCAATTACCACTACCACTACCTCTAGACTCCCCTTGACGCCAGGAACAAAGCCCAATCAACATTGAGGGCGTCGGAGTTGTTTTGGAGGTCGAATTAAACACACCCCTTTATAGGGTTTCCAGTGGATTTTCGTGAAATTGGGGCTTTTCCCGGCAAAATTGGCCTTGGTTGCTCTACTCACTGAGATCTTCATTTCTGTGAAATTTGGTAATTTTTAGAAATAGTTGAATTTTTTTGCGAGTCGAGGCAGCCGACCGCCACCTGCGGCGACGCGTGCTGCGGCGGGTAGGCCGAGGTGTCCCCTGACCTTCCTAGGTTAAGTTTGAATACCTTGATACCATTTGTGAGGTCCGATTAACGAATTTCCGTCATTTGAACCTAGCTTCATTAAGGTCCGCCACCTGATTATTATAGCAGCCGACGATCCGACCGTTGGATCGTCACTAAACTTTGATACTTTGTAGTACATAATATTTGAGGATTTTAGAAACTTACGGATCGGGAATCCGATGTACGGATCTTCCCGAATAGGATATGTAAGTTAAGTGTTTTATTGACAAGAATTATGAGATGTGGTTTGGTAATTATTCTAGGCGCCGATCGTTCGTGACGCCTTGATGTTTGTGCTAGGGAGTTGTAGCGTGGACTCTAGATGAGTAGGCTTTTGATTTTCTATGTATACGTATATATGCTTTATGTTTTCCCAGAACTTGTTTTAAATAGATTTACGATTTTAGATGTCATGTCAATTACATGACATTTGAAGGAAATATGAGAGAAAATCGGTTACGGTGGTTTGGACATGTGCAAAGAAGGCCTACTGACGCTCCGGTTCGAAGATGTGACTACGGGACAGAGGTTTAGGGCCGAAGGGGTAGAGGAAGACCTATGAAAACTTTGGAAGAGACCCTATGAAAAGACTTAGAGTACTTGGATCTAACGGAGGACATGACACAAAACCGAGCGCAATGGCGTTATGGGATTCATATAGCCGACCCCACTTAGTGGGAAAAGGCTTTGTTGTTGTTGTTGTTGTTGTTGTTGTTGTTGTCAATTACATGACATTTTAGAACATGCATTAGTATAGTTATGCATATTGTTGTTTAACGATGTGGACGCTCAGGTAAGCTTCAGGTGAGTATATATTGATGGTAGTGATTGTAGTGTGTATGGTTATGTTGAGATACATTTAGAGCTCATTATCCTGCACCCCGGTGGCAGTGCTCCCGCTCGTGGCCAGGGCATAGTCCTTCACGTGATATTCACCTCCCGCACCGCACGCTCACCTTGGATCAAAGTTTGGTATCAAAGTTTGGTGCACAGTCTTGTCGTACAGACCACATTAGGTGGTTCCGACTCGTAGGTGACCCGCAATTATTCGCACAGCCTTCACGTGATCGTAGCACTTTAACGTACTTATTTGCACCCAGCTCTGTCGTACATATCTTAGGTGGTTCCGACTCGTGTGCAAGATTAGGTGGTTCCATCAATTAACTAATGTCGCTTATTTAATCAACTGTAGAAAATAAATAAATGGTTGGGAATACTTTTTACCAATTTCAACCATTTGTTTTATACAGTTTGCTGACTAAATGATCTTAATAAATTACATAAAACTATCTCAAGTATTAGTCGAATCATACTATCATACTTCATATTTAAAACATTGCACTGTCATGCATTATCTTACGAATTCAATATCATACCTTCGTCTCAATTTCTGTTAGTTTTACCATTATCTGCCTACCTGAACATTGTGGGTCACACACTAATTTTTCCACGTGGATTAAAATTCCATTAAAAAAAAGTTCTTCTTAACCAAATCCCACCCATTCAGCCTTAATTTGTTCCTACAATCACCTTCTTCTCCGTCGACTCCAACACCAACCCGAATCCCGATCCCTCTTTTCTCCGACTACCCAACCTCAACCTCTCTATTCTCCGACGAACGTCCTCATCTCCAACGAAACCCAACCCCAATCCTTCTCTTTGCCCGACGTCGAAGCAGAGGGACCCATTCACAATCGAGCTATTATAGAAGGAGGCATGGTGTTTGGGCTCGTATACGGCGGCGTTGCAGATGGAGCTCAGTGGCTTACTTTTTGTGACGCCGTCACAGATGGAGGATGCAGACCTTGATTTCGAGAATCTGTAATCGCTGCCGTCCGATCGCTCAGAGATCGTTGGAAAATTCTCCATCGTTGGATTTCGTCGGAGAGGAGAAAGACGTCGGAGAAGAGGAAAGGTTTGTAGGAAGTGGATTTGGTTAACAACAATTTTTTTTTTTGAAAAAAATGGGATTTTGTAATTTCATCCACGTCGAACAATTAGTGTGGGACCTGCAACTTCCACGTAGGTGGATAACTGTAAAATTAACAGAATTAGATACAAAGGTCGGACATTACAACGATTTCGCAAAATAAAGTATGACATTGCAATATTTTAAACATGAGATATGACAGTGTGGTTCGATCAATATTGATAGTAATTTTGTATAATTTATCACATATTTTATAATATTAAAGATTTCTTCATAAACACTAAATTTCGTAAATTTTTTTTTTATTAATTTCTTCTTATCATTCAGGATCCAAGTTAAACTCTTTAAATGTATATACTATAGCAGTTGGTGGACTGCAATGGTAACTTTCACACAATTTTGCCACATGTTTCCTTTCATATCCCTTCTTTTGTTTAAAAACTATTGGAACAATGGTTGGCACTTGTATAGCTACATATATCAAGTATTTTCAGTCATATTTTTTTTATTATATCAAGTTTTTCACATTTTAATAATACGCATAAAATTTATGTTGTATTTGAATTTTAACCTATTGTTCAGAAAATGAAAGTAAATTTATATTATATATTAATGACCAAAATTTTCATTGTATTTTGTTAAAAAAAATTCCGAGTAATACAGTACCTATTTTCACGTGTTATACTCATTTCATTTTAGAGAGCTTTAATGAAAATTTCACGGTGTTGTTCACTTTAACGAAGTCTATGGTACTGTTTACTTTAACGAAAAAATCATATTTTTACACTGAAAAGTATCTTGGTACTATTCACTTTGCCCTTTATTTTATCCTTATCGTTAAAACTCAAAGTTTTCAAGTCATTTTTATTAGTTTTCCTTTCATTTTAATCTTGCTAATTATGTTGCATGCATACCTTGAGTTACGTCAATAATTCGATCCATCTAATCTTAAATACCAAACAAAACCCTTAAATATGACAACGGTAAACCCTAAAAGTGGGTTTAGATATGACCCATAAAATATTAACAAGTTTGGTACCCATCGGTGATTGAGATAATCAGTGGCACCTAACTTCTGTTTGTGCTTTTCTGTAGGGATGTGTTATCCACACACTCTTTTTTACTTCTCACATACCCCTTGTTAATTTCTACCATTTGATCTTCTTCAATTCACACTATCCAAAGGCCAAAACTTAAAAGGGTGTGTGAGAAGTAAAAAGGGGTGTGTGGATATCACACCCCTTTCTGTAAAGAGGTAGGCAAACGAAACAACCCTACTTCTGTTTTATGCTTTGGTTCCACTTAACACACATTTATACTAATTAATCACTTCAACCAAACTAAAAGTTCATACGCAGCTTAGCTGAATCCTTCCGTTCACCTCACCCGTGACACACAGAAACACTATCCCGTGAATTCCCAGCCGCCACGTGTCATGCTCTGGCTCCTTCCCTTCATGAAGAACTTTGTCAGCAAAATCGACTTACATGTTAAAGCTTGCATGTGAAATCTCTGTTGGAACCCTTTTCACACTTCCATCGAATGGTTTGGTGTGTGTTCCACAAGCTTCTAACCATGGAGAGGGCGACACGTAGGATGTTCCATGTGCTCACGTGATGGCCAATCCTACGTGTCGTAGCTGGAAACTACAAATCATCCCCAATCAAACACTTTGAAAAAATGCGGCTCTTACTTTTGTCACAATGCAAAGCCTCGTGCTTTTGATTAGGATTTCGGTTATTGAGATCGCCCGTGAAAGACTAAGACAAACACTTGCATTTGTAGTGCACGTACGTAACCATTGCACATTTTTCTCCAGCACAATATCTTAACTCTATAAAAGCAACTTCCACACTTTGCATTTTGCATAGCAAGTATCATGCACTTCAAGCCTAATTAACACCAGGTTAAGTTACAAATAAGCTCATTGGTGGTAGAGGACCTAGCTCAGCTACATCGAACATTCAACATTTCTGAGCGACCAGGTGAATATCGTTCTTTGTCTTACAATAAAGTGTTTGTTTGCTCGAACATATTAAGTCAATATTATTGCTCGAAATCATCGATTAGCTGAATTATATCTGCTAGAAGAATGTTACCCATTACCACAATTCCTATCATTTATATTCCCATCATTAATTAACAATAATTGATAAGCATGCTTTTTAGCTAGCTAATGAAGTTTGTGCATGCATGAGTGATCATGAGGGACATGGGGTCTGCGAGCTTATGGACCAAAGAGGGGTAGATAGGGATTTGAATCAACCCGTGAATGGTTTTAACATTGTTGTCGCAGACCACCCATATGCTTCTTCCTAGCTATAATCCTATGGCCACAAGCAAAAAAGAGAGCTAGCTAAACAACAATGAAGAGTCACGAGAGAGTTGTTGCTTTTACACCAAAATTCCACATCCCAATCATCTCATCTGCTGTATGTGCATATATTTTATTCTTTCATATCGTCCCTACATTCCACAACCTCATAGCTCGGAAACCACTCTCTCTCATCTCTCTAGCTATCATGCAATATACATTGGTGTCACATGAATAATGTAACGTATACTAGCTATGATGTATTTATGATGGTGTGCTGCTATATACGTACATATATGCGTACGTAGAGAGGCTCTCATGCAACTTCTTGTATACACTATATTATGTGTATATCTTCTTCATGTAATTAGTCATGTTAAGAGAAAGATGGAGATGACAATGAGTATAACAAGAGATTTCAGTGTACCCGGAACATGAACATAAATGTCATACATCATTATACAAGTGAAGAGACACTTGAACAAACAAAAAAAAAAAATTATCCCTCCACTTGTATAATAACATATTATGTACCACCCCGTATTCTGAACACATTAAAACATGTTTCGAGTACAACAGGTTGTAAGTAAATATTCCCACAAACATATATGTTGTCTTTAATTTATATAAGTATATATAGAATTTCCAGATGGAATAAAATCACCTTAAACAAGTAGTTTATATATAAAAAAAAAAAACCAAGATAAAAATGGTGTATTCATAGAAGATTATAGCTGTCAATATCTGCTTAAGGTATATATTTATCATATGAGTAATTAATGTATTCGGCCCTAACAAACACAGTTTCAACTTATTGGAGTCTAAAACCCAAGCTTATTATGTTTTGTAAGGCCCCATTCTCCATTTAACACAACTCGCACAGCATTAATGTCTTTCATGAGATAAGACAATTCACACGTACATAAATCTTGGAATTATATGCTTTGTCAAAACGAATATTTTAATCGGTCTATGTAGCCACCTTCATCTTGCTCCATTTTAAAATGATTGAAATTGCTTTTAGCAAAAATATTTTTGTGTTTTAAAAACACTTAAAGTATTTTTTCCATACCTACTTGCATTTTTACTAAGAATTGGTTCGAAAAACATTTTCACAATGAGCGCTTTCAACTATTTTAAAAGTACTTCCAAACGAATTTATAGATACATAATTTTCACATGCTCATTTTTTCATATGCACACTTTTATTTATTTTTTACCATTAAATTAATAAATTTAAAAAAATAACGGACAAAATATATTTAAGCAGGAGAGCTAAATTGTAGAGAGATCTTAGAAAACACATCTGGTTGCTGCATGCACGCAGCACACTGTTTTAGGAAACTCGGGCCTCAGAGCAATTCACAAGCTCATAACTGCTAATTAAATTCTCAATCAATCCCAAGGTTTCATGTCGGTAACGAATTTGACACTCATCTTTTTCTTCCGTCAACATTTACAGGCAAAATATATAAAGGGGCTAAAAGACGAGCGTTAAAATGGCTAACGCAGTAGTACGTGTCATGCATGTATGTGTCTACGAAAACAATCAAGTACAAGAAAATTAAAAATGGTGGACGAACTAGAATTCTAGCAGGACCACATGGCAAAGAAGCAAAACATACCAAATATGTAGTATCACATAGAAAAAGGCAAGAGGTCACCTGCAGAAAGAAATCTACAACAGAACAAAAGAAGTAACAGCACAAGATTGAAATATTTGCAACAGAAGACCAAGCTCCAAAAGCCACATAAAGCTTCCAACAATTTTCCCGGAGACAAATCATACATCTATTATTATTTCATTTTATATACTTTTTTTCATTCAACCTGAAGTTGACACGTATAGGGTTTCGTATATGCATGAATTTAGCACTGTTGTGGGAAATTTCTGAGCTCATAACTTTGAGTATAAATTAGAGCCTATGTTTCTACTGGTCCTCTTGCCAGACCACTTTATAACTTCAGGCCCCTCTCTCTCCTCTCTCTCCTCTCTCTCCTCTCTCTCTAAGTGCATTTTGGTAATTCTCTCTCAGAGGAAGACATGGAGCTCTTTCACTGGTTTAGACTCTTATGGATCGCTATGACTCTATTGACCTTCCGGTGTGCAAGCAATGTGGAAGGAAGATATCATCACCAAAAGAGGAACAAAAACTCATCCCCTCCTACAACCCCTGCAGAAGATCCAGTTGCTCCTTCAACTCCGAGCATTGCTCCTCCTACCCCTCCTCGAGATGTTCCCTCAGACCCTTACCCAACTGACCCCGGAAACAACTTTAGTAATTCTTCAGACTGTGTGTTCAACGTCATGGATTATGGGGCAGTTGGAGATGGCTCTGCTGATGACACTGCTGCATTTAGACAGGCTTGGAAAGAAGCCTGTGCTGTTAAATCAGGTGTTGTTTTCGCTCCTTCAGATTACCGCTTCAAAATCACCTCAACAATTTTTTCAGGTCCATGTCAGCCAGGACTAGTATTCCAAGTAAGAATTTTTATGTTAATTTTTCAGAAATTCCTTGTTCTATTGTTTATCTCTAGTTGCGGCTTGTACCATAGGTGGTTAGTAATTTTTAAGTTAATTTTTCAGAAATTCCTTGTTCTATTGTTTATCTCTAGTTGCGGCTTGTACCATAGGTGGTTAGTAACTCTGTAAATGGAGAAAAAACTTATCTAGATATCTAGAATGTCACCATGACATCATGTAACCATTTTGAGTGGTGCTATATGCGCACCCTTTTTTACCTTCCGCACACTCTCTGTTAATCCTATCATTTGATCATCTTCAATTCATTTGATACGGACGGTTGGAAATTGACAAAAGTGTGTGGGAGGTAAAAATGTGAGTGTATAACACCACCCATCAACTTTACATAATAATGCGTTATTGACTTGGATCATCATACATAGTGACGTTCCAAGTGTTAGTAAGTTATTCTTCTACACCTAAGGTCATGAGTTTGAGTGTAAATAAGTTTCTCTCATCGACAATTGAATTTAAAAAAAAAAAAACATTACTAACACAAAATATATGTTGCAATGAAATATAGTTCATTAAATTTGTAAAATTTGTAAAATTTGTAATTAAGGTTGAAATATGAAACAGGTAGATGGGGTTTTGATGCCGCCGGACGGGCCAGCGACGTGGCCTAAAAAAGACAGCAAACAACAGTGGCTTGTGTTTTACAAACTTAACCGGATGACTTTCACTGGTACTGGAACCATTGAAGGTAACGGCCAAAAGTGGTGGGCCCTCCCTTGCAAACCTCACAGGGTAATTAGCTTTCATCTCCATATCTCCTCCTATTTGTTTATTTTTTATTTTTGAAAAAAAAAATTAAATTTCCAATATTTAACAGTTATGTTAATTACCTCCCTCAGGGTCCCAATGGATCAACACTGCGAGGACCATGTGACAGCCCTGCTGTAAGTAAATAAACCCAGGAGGGCCACAACCATACTTAAGAATTGACTGCAGTAAAAACTTCTGTCACAGTAACTTTATTAATCTTCTTGCAAATTCTTCTTTCTTCTTCAGATGATCAGATTTTTCATGAGCTCTAATTTGGTGGTGAGAGGCTTAAGAATCCAGAACAGTCCCCAATTCCACATGAAATTCGATGGCTGTGTAGGAGTACTGATTCAGAAAATATCCATTTCTTCACCAAAGCTTAGCCCCAACACAGATGGGATCCACATAGAGAACACAAAATCTGTTGCCATACACAACTCAGTGATTAGCAACGGTACGAAACTGTGAATTGATAATTCTGGGTAGCAATTTTCACACTTCATTTTTATTCATTTGCATTCAGTGTTGAACATTTTATAATTTTTCCGCACTCGCAAAAGTAGTTCAGCAGATGAAAAAATGAGTATTGAAATTACTAATTGACTTGTATTATGTGTTAATAATTTTTACCATGATTAAACAGGTGATGACTGCATCTCGATAGGAACTGGGTGTGCAAATGTTGATATAATGGGTGTCACTTGTGGGCCAAGTCACGGGATTAGGTACGTCCACAAGTATTCTCTCTCAAATAAATCTCTCCCACTTGGCTGCTACCTACCAATTGTCATCCGTTTGAGTCCAATCAAGAAAACAATAGTTTGACTGATTAATGCGAGGGAGACCGCATTACGGACAAATTCAATTTGCCGTAACAGGACAGGGAATAACAAAAAATTATATGTACAAAGAAAAACTTTATATGAGTCATTTCATCAAACACTTATTTTAACGAATCTCAAATATTGGGGTTAATTGACTACACTGTATGTCCATAGTAATCTTATCACATTATGTGACAATTGACATGTCTAAAATTTGTAGCACATTATGTGATCATTCTAACATTACTTGTACCTTGTATATATAACAGCAGTGAAAAAATTCAACCTCACCTAATTAAATATTCTAACATTTCCTTCAGCATTGGGAGCCTTGGCGTGCACAACTCCCAGGCATGCGTCTCCAACATCACAGTCCGCAACTCCGTCATACGTGAATCCGACAACGGTCTCCGAATCAAGACATGGCAAGGCGGGACGGGCAGCGTCTCTGGCATCCTCTTCGAGAACATCCAGATGGAGAATGTGCTCAACTGCCTGCTAGTAGACCAGTACTACTGCCTATCACAAGCATGCCGAAACGAAACCTCAGCAGTACTAGTCACAGACTTGACCTACAGAAACATAAAGGGCACGTACGATGTGAGGAGGCCTCCCATTCACTTTGCGTGCAGTGACACCGTGGCATGCAGAAATATTATCCTCTCAGAAGTTGAGCTTTACCCATACGAAGGAGAGCTCATGGATGATCCCTTTTGTTGGAATGCTTATGGGACACAGGAGACTGCAACTATTCCCCCTATTGATTGCTTGCGAGAGGGGGAACCTCAGGCTTTGGACGAGGTGTCCAAGTATACTTGTTAGAGGGAGTCTTCTGTCCAACTGTTTGCATACAGGATATCAGGGATAATCAGGTGAGAATTTCCCATAGCCTCTCCAACCAGAAAGGAGTGGATAACCGTGGCTTGCCACTAATTATCCCCCTTTTTCAAAGGAAAAAAAAATATTTAAGGTGTTATAACTTATTTGTATGTGAGTTGTCGCATGGTCATGTGATCAGCCTCTCAATAGAATTTCTCATATTTGCTAGGGTAAAGTTTAATTTGGGTTTGGGCTACTTAGGATTTACTTACATAGAGATACCGTCTACTGTATAGAGCCCAAGAGCTTTTATGGGTCCATCCTTATTTGGGGTTTTCCCCCTTATTGTGTGATGTGATGATGACTTATTTACAATTGGGTCTTGTATTTTGGCCCTACGATGTAGTAATGAGATTGTGTGCTTACATTACATATAGCGGTACTTTTGTCTTAACAATGTATTTTTGTTACATATTGAAGTTTATACGACCATGTTCTCTCTTTTGAGTAATGTGTATGGGTATACGTTCAATCAACCCATTGTCGATGAAACCATGTTCTACAAGCATCAAACTCTCTCAAACTCACCCTTAGTTTTAGCTCCAGCGACACATAGACGGATAGGTGAGGCACTAAAAAAAAATATTCTCGTATTAGACTTATGTTGTTAGATTAACACCTTAATTCGGTAACCTTACCCAACTCTCAGAAACTTCTCGAAATAAATTGTTAAATTACAAAGCCTTGATTAAGTCCGGGGGTGGGGGACAGACTGGTTCAAACTCATTTGGATTTTTCCTCTCTCATATAAAGGTATATAATTTTTTTGGGTAAAAAACTGTTTACTACCCTCATGTTTCATGGTTTTCAACATTTAGTACATCAAGTTTTTTTCGTCTCAGAGTCATACCTAAAGTGTAAATTTTGGGACAGTCTCATACATCCGTTAGTCAAACTGTTAAATGTGCCGTTAATTGTGACGTGGCGCCCATGTGGACAATGACTGGGCACCACGTGTCAGCCACGTTTTTTTTTTCTTTCTTCTTCTTCTTCTTCTTCTCTGCAACTTTTTTTGTTTCCTTCCTCCTTCTTCCTTCCCCTTCTTCTCCTTCTTCCTTCTCCCTTCTCCTTCTCCTTCTCCTTCCTCCGAATTTGGGGAAGGATTTTTTTCCTTCTTCCTCCTCCTTCCTCCTTCTTCCTTCTTCCTTCTTCCTTCTCCTTCCTCCTTCTTCCTTCCTCTTCTTCTTCTTCTTCTTCCCCCGAATCTGCCCAGATTCGGTTTTTTTTTTTTTTTCTTCCTTCTTTCTTATCCTTCTTCCTTCCTCCTTCCTTCTTCCTTCTTCCTTCCCCTTCTTCTCCTTCTTCCTTCTTCTTCCTCCGAATCTGGGGAAGATGAAGGTTTTTTTTTTTTTTTTGAGGAAGATGAAGAAGAAAGAAGAAGGAAGAAGGAGAAGAAGGTGAAGGAAGAAGGAGGAAAGAAGAAGGAGAGGAAGAAGGAGGAAGAAGAAGAAGAAGAAGAAGAAAAAAGAAAAAAAAAGCCGAATCTGGGCAGATTCGGAGGAAGAAGAAGAAGAGGAAGATGAAGAAGAAGGAAGAAGAAGGAGGAAGAAGGAGAAGAAAAAAAAACCGAATCTAGGCAGATTCGGAGGAAGAAGAAGGAAGAAGGAAGAAGGAGGAAGGAGAAGGAAGAAGGAGGAAGGAGGAAAAAAAAAAAAACTTCCCCAAATTCGGAGGAAGGAGAAGGAGAAGGAGAAGGGAGAAGGGAGAAAGAAGAAGAAGGAAGAAGGAGAAGAAGGGGAAGGAAGAAGGAGGAAGGAAGAAGGACGAATGAAGAAGGAGAAGGAAGAAGAAAAAAAAAATTGCAGAGAAGAAGAAGAAGAAGAAAGAAAGAAGAAAGAAGAAAGAAGAAGAAAGAAAAAAAAAACGTGGCTGATACGTGGCGCCCAGTCATTGTCTACATGGGCGCCACGTCATAATTAACGGCACATTTAACAGTTTGACTAACAGATGTATGAGATTGTCCCAAAATTTACACTTTAGGTATGACTCTGAGGCGAAAAAAACTTGATGTACTAAATGTTGAAAACCATGAAACATGAGGGTAGTAAACAGTCTTTTACCTAAATTTTTTATATACAAATAAAAAGAGCCTCAATGGAAAACGTGAATATTCTTGATTAATTAAGTGACGAATTCTTTCATATTGAAAAATATATTGAACCATAAAGATTGATTTCTTATGTCCACGAGGTCCAAGACAATATATAGTGATGGAAGTGAAAGTGAATGAATTTTTTTATTTCAAAATTATAAATAAATAAAAAATGTGTTAAAGGAGAAAAATGTGTCCATAATTTTCCAAATAAAAAGAGGAGAAGGTTGCTTTCAAAAAAAAAAAAAAAAAAAGAGGAGAAGGAAAAAAGTTTTAAAATGCCTGCCTATACGACATGCCGTATGTGTTGGAGTAACGGGTATTAGCACGAGTCGACGACGCAACGAGTCAAAACATTTCCGCAGTCGAACCGAGTTTTGCCGTTAGGTACCGAATCGCCGACTCACTCACACAGTCGCAGCCTCGCAGGTAAAACCCCTCCGACTCCGTCTCTTCCGCTCCCACCGACTCTAATTTTTCTTCTCCCTTTGATACTGGCATGCTTGGAACTTGCCCGCAAGGTGTTCGACGAATTGCTTAATGCTTTTCGTATTCGACTGTGTAGATTTGATTGCGATTCGGATTTTGGTACAGGAAATTTGAGAACATGCCGTCCCTGCAAACCGCATTGCCTCCTGAACTTGCCAACAACGTGATCAGAGTTAGTATCGGAAATGTCTTCACTTGCTTTACTATTTGCATCCAAAAATTAATCATTTTTTTTTCTTACCATTTTTTCGACAAAACGATTGTTTCTGTTGTTTTTGTAGCTTTACCGCGAGTGTCTTCGGAGAGCTAAATATGTTGGTCATCGGGTATGCAAATTCATCTTTTTCTTGATGAAATTTGTGTTTTTTGTTGTTATTTATCAATGAGATTGAACGTAAGTTAAGTAAGAATATCCATTCGACTTATATTTGCCAATTTGTTGTGACCGTCACACTGTTGGGTGATATTATCAGTCTACTAATGTTATAACCCGTGTATTTATTTATTAATATAATACTTTAGGTCTATGAAATATCAACCATGCCGTCAACCATGTTATAACATTGTGTTGTGGATTAGTAACAACTCACATGTACCGGTGTCACCATCACGCTAAGATTTTTCTCCTATTACTGTATGACATCGTGATTATCATATCGATATGAACTTATGAACTCCAGACTTTAAGAAGCAATTTCGCAGATCCTTCAAACTCGTATGAAAGTATATCTCGATTGATTTTAGCAAATTTGATCATACAATTTGCAAGGAGTAAGTCTCTAGTGCATGAAAAATACAATAACACATTTTGGGATGTTGTTTCGTTAATGATGCAGCAACACAATACAGAACTTGTCGTTGATATGGTGCGGCGGGAATTCAAAAAGCATAAGCATGAGACAGACCCAGAAAAGATTCAAACGTTGAAGGATAAGTAAGCATCTAGCATTTGTGTTTGCCTTTTTATATTATAGAACTGTCAACGTTCATTTATACTTTAATCGGTTTCTTAATATGTCCGGGCCAATTTGAAACCAAATCAGATGATCAGTTCTCCATTTTATTCTCCAAAATATGTTCTCAAAATGCATGCATTTCTTACTCAACTTCGTTGATGGAATCTGATTTGTCTTCCTCTATTTCCAGCGCGGCGAGGGGACTCATAAACCATATACTGTTTGAGTCTGAGAAGATGTCCGGTCGTAAGTTCAGCAGCAAGAGCTAGGTCTTTTGATGTCAAGGTTTTAAATTTTCTTTCTGAGATGCCAGTTTGTTGTGTGGGATAAAGTTTTCACGGTAAAATAAGTGATAACATTGTAAGCTTTAATGCTTTATTGCCTAATTATGAATACTGAATATTTCGTTTCTTTGGATTTTTTGATGTGGATTTTCTTTCTTCATTATTTGTTTCCATTCCTCAGTAAACGCTAGACGGTGTAACGAAAAGTCTGAAACATGTTTTCTAGTATTCTCCAGAATATCCTAAACTCTTGGGCTGTTTGGCCGTTAGCAGGATCGAATGACCAAGATCTAACTGTCAAAAATCCCGTAGTACAACTTTCGCTTTTACCATTGTGGTTCTCACAAAGAAATTTACACTGCTGTTATTCTGCTACAAGCTAATAGAATAGGAACTTCTGCATCTACCTAATCCAAAGGGAATTCATTAAAACCAGCAGCTAAACCTGCAGAGCGTACAATCCAGAGGGAAACCTACATGCAATTAAAGACTAGGGACACATCCATCTTACTTTGCCTCTCCAAATGCCTAAATGGTAATCTGAATCGCGCTCTCCGTATGCACAGAGCACGAATATCGGTTCCAGACACCGGTGTCATCATTTTCCATGGAAGGATGAAGATGTCGCATTTTGTCTTCTGTCGACACTTGACAAAGCTTATCGAACAAAATAGTTTGTATTTTGAAAGAAAAAATGGAAGTCGATGCACGTAAAGTTTTTTCATTTGGCTTAAAAAGGATTAAGTGTAATATTTCTTCATATTTAATTTAATACTGTTATTAATGTAGTTTGTTACAACTTACAATCTTCTCCCATCATACTCAGAACACTTTACAACAACAATAAGCCCACAATTAGAAAGCATGGGAAAATGCAGGTTTACTCTTCTTTTAGTAATTTGACTATAATTTGCAGGCAAATACTTGTCTATTTATATCTGAGTTCTAAGCTTCAACCACTCTTCCCTAAGTTAGATGATTTCGGTTCTCCGCTCCTTGGACTAAATGGTCCTTTTCCGCCACTCCGAGGACTTTGGTCGCCTCTCAGCTCGCTTAGACGAGGACTGATTACCTTGTCAGAGAAGCTCAGTGTGCTTTTCAATTCCTTGGATGATGTTGTAGGTGAGCTTGTCACTTTAGGACTGCACACATGCCTGATCTCGCCCCGGCTTCTAGTAACCATCCCATCTAAAATCTCGCCATCATCTGGAAATGAAGCTGTCCTACTCATCTCCCTCTCCTGATATGAAACAGGATTTATAAGTTAACTGAGCAGCCAAAGTTACCTTTTAATGTGTGTGTATATCAAAGTTGTGCACAAAATTATAGTACGGTTCTTTTCTTTTTCTAAAAGAGAGCACGATGCTTTGAGATTTATATACAGATCAAGCAGGTTAGGAAATGTTTTAAAAAATTGCCGAAAGGCTTCTATTTAATATCCATTTATGTATTTCCAGTGAGGCAACACTTGAACAGATTGCAGATACGTTTATCAGGAAACAGTGAGACGAAACAAAAATAGTATCCGAATGGAAACTTACAGTTGCGTGGTTGAATAGTAAAGCAGGTGCCTCTTCATACTCTGCAGCATCTAAATCTTGAAGGTGTGCACCTTTGAAGAACTTGGGCAAAATGTATTGTCTAACAGGAACCAGAAGCATGATCATTAATGGGAAAAGAACCCCAGCAATAGGAATCCATGTAATTCCGAAGCAAACAAGCAAGTAAGCAGTTTGGAAAATGGTGAATGCTGCAATTGTCTTGAATGGTACTGTTTCGACAAAAGTGGCATGGTATTCCTCAAGTACTCTGAACACAAAAATGAAAGTAGTTCAATTAAATTTTTTGAGGAATCGAGATAAGACAAATTGAAGGTGCAACAATACAAAAGGATCAAGAGAATTACTTGTATCTTCTAGTCGGGGCTGTGAAGAGCAATAGAATCCTCTCCCAACATTGGTTACCCGGTAAGTTCTCAACAGCCATAAAGGCAAAATAACCCCAGAGTACCGATGTTGGGATCATTTTAAGAAAAGGCATGGCCGCAACACATCCTCCTACAAATGTAGCTTGAAGCAAGTTGCTGAGCCGCTGCTCTTTCACCTCAACAGGCAATAAATCATCGATCTCCTTCTCAACATCAAACACAGTCTCATCAACTGGGGCATCTATGTGACCCATGCTTGAAGCCATTTGAACAGTTGAATCTTTCAAGTCATTTAATCCCTGCCTTGTTTTTGAACAACGGTTAGCATTGTCTATGTCATACGAGTGAACAAAAGAAGGAAAAGGGGAACGGCATATCAAGTCATCATACCCGAGCTGAAGGTTCCTGGTATACTAGTGGGGTTTGCATCTGTTGATACGATTCTTGCATGCTTCCATATACTTGTTCCAAGCTGGCATTGTTTCTCATACATCTCCTTGCTGTCGCTACAAGTCGATTGCGAAGCAACTGCAGGAGGAGCAATCTAGTTGTAAAGATAACATGTAAACCACATGAAAAGAGTGCACATGTGGGTGAGTGTCAATATGTGCATCTCCATGTTCCGAACATATTCTAATGTTTTCTCTGCCCCGTTGGGTTCTTAAGGGACACTGAGTTGGTATAAAACTCAAAACCTCTTTACAGCACAGAGAACTGTGAAGTTGAACCGCTCAATTAACGTAACTTCTAGGAAAGCTTTGAAATTGAAAGCAGTGGAAGGCTTCATTGATGGTAAAACCATATACCTACCTGGTGCTTCAGTGTGGCCAAACTTTTCGTATGCATTGGAGATTGTGGTATGACACCATTGGATGGAGGAATGCCTAAGAGACCACATATTATGACCTGTCATGTAGCATAGACATCTCAATCTCAAAACAAAATAATGCCAGTTGCACTCTTTCTTTTTGCAACCACTAAACTTCTAGAAGGGGGATTACAGAAAAAGTGAATGGTACTGTGAGGGGGATTTGCATACCATGAACCCTAAGAGAAGTAGATCGTAATGGAAAGAAGGTGGTTTTCTCAAATTGAATTCTTTCTGCTGAGCAAGTTGGGAAGCCACACTGTGGTCAAAATAGTACAACACTGCAATCATTGTTGCTGGAATGAAAGCTCCAATTATATAAAGCACTGGCACATTTAGCATGTCCTGTAATTTTATAAAAAAAAACCATTAATACCCTCACGTGTCAAGCGGAAAACCATAAAGAAGGCAGAAAATAAAATTTAGGATGTGGCAGTGCCTTGATGACAGTCCAATTTTCGTATGCCCCAGGTGACCATGGATTTGGACTGAAGAGGCGCCTTGGAATTCCTTTTGGGACATTTCCAGCAGGTATATAGGAAACAGCAGACCAGATCAATACCATCAATGGCACGCCATAATCTGCTACGAAACCTCGCAGCCATCCTGTGAGAGGGAAACAGCTAATGGGATCAGTCTCTTGTAGCAAACTAATAAATAGGAAACTACACATGTCTGTATGTAACTCCAAACAAAATAACACTTGCCAGATCCATAACGCCAAGACCTTGCTTTTCTGCTTCTTAATGAAGTAAGTAGAAGGCCAAATGATAGAACCAAAGCAAACATCCCATTTGCAAATCTCCATGAAGGTTGAAATTGAACTGAATTTGGGTTTTCTCTTTCAGGTATGTGGAACTCATGAACAAGTCCCTAGTAAATACAATTCAGAACTATAGCTATTAGCTAGAAAAAAGTTGGGATTAATCCACCAGTGCCATCTACGAACCTTAGAAACTACCGAAAGTACTCCAGGTGACATAAGGAAGTAATTTTTCTATAGGCAAATAGAATGCAGGGATAGAAAGAGATGAATGTTCCTACTTTTATAGCTTCCTGCATGAACAGCATTGCAATGAGAAGGCCAAATAACTCTCCTGCAAGACGAGTGAATCTGTTTATGATGGAGCAAGCCCCTAATATAGCCAGCAGAAACAGCAATGCCGCAGTCCAGACGCACACCCTGCATATTGGTATAAATGGTCATAAAGGCGGATCCAGAGTCAAACAAGAGTTGGACAATAAAATAACCCAAAAGGGATAATTGCAAGATAGAGATTAATGATAACAGTACAAATCACAATATCAATCCATTTGTTAGCACAAAGAAAATATGATACCATCCACTCCATGCTAAAAAGAGCTTTGATCCCAGCTCCGGTCTATTTTTGGCAAAATTGAACATAAACGTGTACATAATCACAGTTGGCTCTGCAACTCCGAGAATCAGCAAAGGCTGTCCTCCAAGAATCGAGTGTATAATTCCACACAAAGCCGTAGATGCTAATGTTTGAACCGCTGTGAGAACCCCACCTGTGAACACCAGAAATGATGTCAAAACATAAACTTCGAACGCTAATGCATAATGCGTAGAATGATAAAAAAATTAGATGTTTCTTATCAACCGGTCGATATTAGGACCATTTTCCACTCAGAATGAAAACCATAAGGCACTTAATGGAAAGCATCAACAACAAACAATACGGAGGTATCCAGTACAAAATATTACCTGTGTCTCTTTCCAATTGTTCTCCAAATGAAATAACCGGAATAGCGGATGCAAAAAAGATATAAGTGGTGGGCGCCAAAATCCTGAGACAGTTAACCAAGTTACCAAGCCAGAATAACATTCCAATCAAACTTTGGCAATAATTACAGTTAAATACGATGTGGAATCATGTTTATGATAGCAAGAGAAGGATATACCTGAAGCCTGCCTTGAAACCACCAGTCCAATCTTGCTTGTAACACATCATTCTCCCTCGAAGATCATTCTTAATTCCGCGAAACGGTACAAATGTCTCTTCCATGGTCTCACTTTCTTGAACAATGATAGCTAAATCTCAAAGTTGTAGTCAAGGAACCAAGACCTACAACAGTCAGGCCATTACCAAGGTGAGGTGGGTCTTGGAAGAACTGACAACCCAAATCTACATTAAACAAGCAAAGATATCAATGTGGCACAGCAGTAAATGGACTAAATCGAATCGAATCGAATCTCAACAGATACAAGCTGACCCAGAAATTGGGAAATCTTGATTCTTGCTGTTTAAGCACAACCCAGAAGTCAAAAATCACAACCCCATTACACCATCTAGTCTAAAAATGATTGGGCAAAAGGTTATAAGCATGCTAACCTTGAAACCCAGATGAAAAATGCAGAGAAATTTTCAGAAAGAGAGTGGCATTGGACTATTAAATCCAATCAAAGACAACCCTTTTGGTTTGTTTTACATTTCAAACAAAGAAACACACACAAAAGGGTTGAAAGCAAAGCTCCAAATATATAAGCTTGGAAATTTCTGAGAAGGCAAAATTGTAGGTTTGATGCTGATAGTAAATGTGGGTCAAAAACAAAGGAAGAAAACATCACTATCACAGCCGAACTGCAAAGAAATCTCCCCACAAACCCCCCAAAAAAAAAAAAAAAAAGAGATCCAAAAAAAAAGAAACAACAAATCTAATGCTTGCAGTGTAAAAGCTGAGAATGCAAATAAATACGTAGAAAAAATGAAGAACGAAGATTCAAAGTAGATGCAGCATGAAATACTTACTCCAGTCAGACACAACAAGTGCTGGTGATGAGAAAAGAGAGAAAAGGTAAGGAAGCCGGTTTTTTCGACCCAAAAAAAGGAAGCTGGTTTTTTCGACCCAAAAAAAGGAAGCTGGTTTTTTCAACCCAAAAAAAGGAAGCTGATTTTCAAGTGTGAATTCCTGAGTGTCCGTGACTGAGAGGAAGAGAGAGAGAGAGAGAGAGAGAGAGAGATATACAGTCCAAGACAAGCTGGCTGCTGGCCTGTGAGAGAGAGACAGTCCAAGACAAGCTGGCATGTAAAAGCATATTCTGTGTGTTGTGTATACAGTATAGTGTATACTGTATAGTATAATTGTTATTATATATTTTAGGTATTTAGTCAAAATGATTATTGAAAGTAGCATAATTCCTTATTTTGTGCCTAAGATTTGAAATCAATAGTGGTCATTGAAATTTGAAATCAATATAAGGGTTCCTGAGTTTATTCACCGTCAATCATTTTGGTCATTATATGAGAAATCTCTGTTAAATAATGATTAAAATGACAAAAATATCCTTAATTTAATAAATAATGAGTCAAAATAATTTGACAAAAATTCATAATATTTTTGTCATTTTACTTTATTTAATGAAGATTTTTTTCTAAATAACTTAAATAATTGATGATGAACAAATTTATAAATTAGTTCAACTGATTTTACATGTAACAGAAGAAAAAAAATTAGTATGTACAGTATATATACTTTTCTTTGTTTTGGTCAAAGATTAGTATGTATACTTACGTCAGAATATTTGGTTTTAAATGTAGAAAAGTATCTGTTTTTTTGTGCTGTATTATTGCCCCCGAAACATCGCTACCTTATATTCTTAGGGGATGTCGGAAGCGCCAATTAAAAAACAAAGAGCCAGTTTTTAGGTTTCATTAAATGATTACTTTGAATAATTGAATCCAGAAAATTTTATTTATAATAGCAAAGATGAAGAAGCTCTCAAATTTTATTGGGTAAAGTATAAAAAATTATCTCAACTATTGGTGTTCCGACACTTTCATACCTCATTTTTTAAAATTGATTATGTCATACCACATCTTACGAATTTGTGACAATGTCATACCTCCGTCAGTTTTTCTGTTAATTTCTTTGTTCAATACTAACGTGGCCCGACACGTGTCCCGCGCATTAATCCAGCTGGATTAAAAAATAATTAAATATTAAAAAATTAAGAATAAAAAAACAAAAAAAAAATTCCTAGGGGTGCAGCATCCTTTCCTTCTGCCGCACCAATTTCAATTTTTTTTTTTTTGTTTCCTCTCTCCTCCTTCTTCTTCTTCATCTTCTTCTTCTCCCGGGTGATTTGTCATTTCTTTTTTTTCGTTTTCAATTTATTTTGTTCTTCTCTCTCCTCCTTCTTCTTCATCTTCTTCTTCTTCTCCTGACATCAAGTCACTTTTTTTTTTTTCGTTCTTCACTTTTTTTTTTCGTTCTTCACTTTTTTTTTTTTTCGTTTTCAATTTTTTTTTGTTCTTCTCTCTCATCCTTCTTCTTCTTCATCTTATTCTTCTTCTCCTGGGCTGAAACAACCAGTCACTTTTTTTTTATTTTTTTCGTTTTCCTTCTTCTTCTTCTTCTTCTTCTTCACTTTTTTTTTTATGTTTTTCTCTCTCCTCCTCCTTCTTCTCCTGGGCTGAAACATCCAGTCACTTTTTTTTTTTCATTCTTCTTCTTCTTCTTCTTCTTCTTCTTCTTGGGCCGAAACTAGATTCAATTTTTTTTTTTTTTTTTTTTTGTTTCTAGGTTGCAGGCTGAAACTGGGTTCGAATTTTTTTTTTTCTGGGTTGCAAGTAGAGGGAAAAGGGGACGAAGATGAAGATGGGGAGATAGAGAGGGTTCTTCTTCTTCTTCTTCTTGGGCCGAAACTGGGTTCGAATTTTTTTTTTTTCTGGGTTGCAAGTAGAGAGAAAAGGGGAAGAAGATGAAGATGGGGGGAGGGGAGATGAATGCGCGTTGGGTTGGGGGGACAAACTAGTTTGGCAGAGTGAGGGAGTGGCGAGAAAGGGGGGGAGAAAGAGAGAGAGGAGAGAGAGGGTGGTGGAGGACGGGTGGGAAGGGGTTTTGGGTTGCAGAGAAGATAAAGTGGCGAGAAAGGGGGGAGAGAGAGAGGAGAGAGTGAGAGAGATTTAATATATATATTTTATTTTATTTTATTTTATTATTTTTTATTATTAAAAATATATTTTATTATTTTTTAATCCAATTAGATTAGTGAGTGGGACACGTGTCGGGCCACGTCAGCATTTAACAGAGAAATTAACAGAAAAACTGATGGAGGTATGACATTGTCACAAATTCGTAAGATGCGGTATGACATTATCAATTTTAAAAAATGAGGTATGAAAGTGTCGTGACACTAATAGTTGAGGTAGTTTTTTGTACTTTACCCAAAAAAATTTGTTTGCTTTCCGTTAGCCAAGTAAGTGGCCAAATCAATAATTAATCAATTTGTTGAGTATTGAGAGAGTGGGGTCGACAATCCCTCTTGTGAGGATTCTATCCCCTCCTATCTGAACGGTCAAGATTAAACCATATCAACATCTTATATTGATTTTTTTTATAGAGACAATAAGACAAAAAACAATGTGTGAGACGAGAGGAGGGAAGGGGATGGGAATAGGAAGGGATAAAATCCTACTCCCTCTTGTCCTCCTAGTGAATTCGAATTTGAACATCTTTACATAGGGAATCTGATATTTCGAATAAGGATCTTCTCTATGTTTTCTTTGTGAGGATCCAATGATTTTTTTTAATTTTGTCCATTTAACGTATATCGTGCAGTCAGAAATTATTTTAAATTTTTTATTTAAAATTGAACACAAATAGTATTTGAAGAAAACTGGCCGCACAATTAACGACGAACGGACACGATTAAAGGATCCCCTGAATCCTCACGAAAATAATCCGAAGAGGATCCTCATTCTGATATTTTTAAATTCCATGACAAATGTACATAAAATGAGAGAGAAATATTACAAGAGTAGCATTATTAGGGTTTTTTTTTTTTTTTTTGTTTATGCTGAGTAAAGTTGCTTGTTTGAGTCAATGGATGTCAATCATAATCATGCTTATGGTAGAAATATGGCCATGAAGTTGGAGACGTGCATTTTCTTTCATCTTTAACTTTATTGTGTTGGCATTAACGCCTGAAATATTTTTGTTTAAACTCAGTTGAACTTGAGATTTTTTTAAATTTTTTTTATGCATCGAAAAAATCATCATATGACTTTAAGTGCGTAGAGATACTCTTAAGTCTTAACTAACTGAACTACATGTGTCTTGCAATACTTTTTGTAACTTGAAAGGAAAAACACCATCAGACAAAAAACTAGTTGGCTAGAAAATAACTACAAATTTACATCCCACTTGCAAAATCTAGGGATTTCCATTTATACATGAATTTTTTTATATAAGTCATCGTTACTGGACCCCCTATGTACTCTGAATTCTATTTGTTTTCCCTCCACTACTATCATTGCCCATCATTTGCGACATTGAAGATCAAAGTGTTGGTAGAAAGAAAGCATTTTCCAATTGGAATATCCTATCCACATGTTCCATAAGGAGTGACTCATCAACTTTAAGAGAAATAATAATATAATAATTACCCAAAGTCCATTTGCTTTGATTATTATCTCCGGCTTTCTCTTATAAAAGTGAAGTTATGATTTTCAATCATATTTTATATACGATACTAATTTCAAGAAATGATGTTTACACTTTCATTTCTGGCTTTCTTTATAAAAGCGAAGTTATGATTTTCAATCATTTTTTATATGCGATACCAATTTTGAGAAATGATGTTCACACTCTTTTTGATCATTTTGCATTACGCTTTCTGACCATTTTGTCATCATTTACTTTTGTTTCATACCACGAGAATGAATAAACCAACGGGGTGAAACAATGAACGAAAAATAAATAAATAAATAAATTGACGAGTGCAAGAAGAATAGGAGATGGATATAGACCGTGAAAATCATTTCCAGAAATTATTTCCCTTGTTAGTTCTATATTTTTATCTTTTATGTTTTCCTATCTTTATTCAACAGAAATTCTTCAAATGGGACAAATCTTACAAGATTACAAGAGCTAATTGACCGACCATGTTGTGATGATGATCGACCAACTACTCACATCGTGCAACCATCCAAGTTGGAAAAGATATTTTACTTACGAGATTATAAGTTGTCCTTTTCATTTAGAAGCGTGACAAACATGGCAAGATGATCGACCAACCACTCCCATCGCGCATCCATCCAAGTTGGAAAATATATTTTACTTACGAGGTTTTAAGTTGTCCTTTTCATTTAGCAGCGTGACAAACAGAGCAGGGGGTAGCTTCATAATTCTTACCCAGATAATTTAACAAGCCAAAAGGAAAAGAGATTGGATGTGTGAGCCACATAGTCCTCCAATTGGGAAAGGGATCCTCTCCAGATTCCCTTCACCTAATCCTCCTCATCGAACAATCCGGACCCTTGAAATTTGATCTAACGACTACAAACAGGAGGCTCCTTTAAAAGTTATAATAATTTTAACCGTTTGATCAAATTTCAAGAGCCCGAATTGTTTGATGAGGAAGATTAGGTAGAAGGGATCCGGAGAAGATCCCTTTCCCTCCAATTGTAGGCCAACAATGAATCCCCAAATCGTTCCTTGAAGCAGGAGAGGAGAAGGCAAAAATGTGAAGTCTTTGTCGATGGAGATTTCAACTTTCAACCTCAATGATTTTGTCTCGCACTAAAACTTAAAAACCAAACCCTTTACGTCTGAGCCACCCAAACTTTAGGGCAAGAGACAAACTAAACCCACCATTATGTCACAAAAACAAGTTCTGCAATTTCTTGCATGATGAGCAGCGACTGATTCGATGGTTATCCAACTAGTGTTCTCAACGAGGACGAATTACACACTTTAGATGATCAAGTCATGTGCTTATCTCATCCCGTCAAGTTGGGCGAGACACTCGGATATACCAAGAATATATCCACCTCTTCCTATATCTCTCATCATCATGCGGCGTGAGACAGTCAAGAACGATGAGGGTATGTTTTTCCAGGGACAGCCAAGAATCTCCCCAACTTCGGAGCCCCAACCGTGACACTTGCAGCAAGACAGACATACTAAACCCACATATTGGTCCTCATGAAAATTTTCATTTGTAGGACCATTCCCTTTACATATGATTCTCCTTCAAGCAGAAGAATTTTGACAGTTGTCTACATAATCATCAATCGTATTGAGTAAAGACTACGATGAATATTCCAGAATCAACATGATTACCATAAACTATGCAACTTATGCACATAAAGTAGTCAATATATGTTAATGCTATCTTGTTTCCGTGTGTGTGTGTGCGGGGGCGTGTGTTTAGTTATCTGGAAGTGGCGTGTAATTCTCAAGCTCATTTTTTAAAGAAAGAACTAGTCTTACTTATTCTTAAAAAATTAGATGTACCACAAAATCCATTATGAGGAGCATATGAACTGTCAACTTTTTCTTTCTGACATAGTTCTCACACGTTGCAAAACACGAACAAACTCATAAAACAAGGAGAAGTCAAAACCTGGGATAAAGTCACTCTGTGGAGGAAGCTTAGAAATTGAGTCACTGCATGGCTGCTGACAAATGATAAAATCAAAACCACCAAATTTCCTCATCAAATTTTCAAGCTTGTTACTTGTCAACTTTTGAACATCTTCGATCTGCTCCAACTGCCCAGTTTGTCTAGTTGCCTCCCACCACCTTCTTAGGATCTTCCTCTTTGTTGCAGAAGTTTCTACAGATACAACTCCTTTCAATCTAATGCCAAGCCGATGTAAAGCAACTTCAACCCCACCTATCCCACTGAAAACTGAGAAGACTGTTAATCCTTCTGGGTACATAGACTTCAGCGCAGAGAGATGATAACCCAAAGTATCTGTCTGAAAGCAATATTTGAGTGAGAGAAGCCTTTCTACTAAACTGCTCTCAGCAACTTGAGTGTGACTCGTTGGGTAGCCTAGGATGCGCTCTAAATATTCAGGCTCCACAGGGCCCAATTTGTGTTGTCCAACCCACACAAGATTAGATGAGCGGCAATGATGAAGGATGTCTCTCTGTTGCTCAGAAGAAGGCAGTCCATGAGAATTGGAAAGCATCCTTCCAAGCCTATCACAAAGATGAGATACCCCACTGGTTTCAGAACTGATGCACATCACTTGCTTCCTTGTATCCCACGAAGGCCACCATTTCTTTGTATGTGGCATTGCATCCTCAATGGTCATCGGTGGCTCAGGAAGGATGCGAAACCTATCCTCGGTGGGGAGATTGTGTACATAACCTTCCCTTCTGCTCAAGGCCGAGAAGAATTGAGTATTCACGTATTCAGGCTGAAGGCCATACAAGAACTGAGAAATTTTTGCCCACGAATCATATGCTAAACTCACAATATTTCCATAAAAGAAATATGGAGGTTTAGCCACCATTTGATTCACACTCTTACCAGGATTGTTGTTGAAAAGTTTTGGAATTCCAACTTTGCCAGTTTCAGGATCAACTTTTTCTTCCATCCATGTTGTGTCAAGGAAAGAGTTTGAATTATCAACATACTCTTGTTTTGGCCTTTTCCCTCTACGTTTTTCTTCAAAAGCTGCCTGTCTGGAAGACCTGAACTGAGGAACAGCATTCGGAATAACATTTGAATCATCACCAATAAACTCTTGCTTAGGCCTCTTCCCTAAATTGTTTGCTAAAATACCACCCCTTGATTGAGAAACTGTATGTGGATAGAATTCCTCGTTTTCAACTTTGACTGAATCATATGATCCTGTAGCATAAAATCTGGAACCTGTTGCACTGCGTGAAGGGGCTGAGTACTGCGCCAGATACATTGTTCCAAACATTAGTAAACCAACATAAATGATGAATGATAAAGACTATATAATTTCAGAAATAAGCATGTTATGAGAGAAGAAAACAAGTAATGACTAATGAACATAGCCATTAGAGATAAAACTTATATTTTAACTTCTGACTTGTAAGAACAAATGAACAGAAACCCGTAAAACATGCATGAGATTATGCATATGTGCTTCAACAAGGAGATCCAAAACTTGGTAAGGTCCTCTAGGGCCATTTATTTTGAAAACAAATATATCATTATTTGAAGATAAAAGATTAGGAATAGGTTCAGGTTGTCAACACAATTGGCATCTCTCTCATATATACATAATGTCATAAGTAAATAATTTCACATTAG
The DNA here is from genome assembly GCF_042453785.1 of Malus domestica. Classification (NCBI taxonomy): domain Eukaryota; kingdom Viridiplantae; phylum Streptophyta; class Magnoliopsida; order Rosales; family Rosaceae; genus Malus; species Malus domestica. The sequence goes on along the minus strand of NC_091676.1, from coordinate 10,574,795 downwards.
AATGAACTACTTGTGGCACTTAGGTAGCAAAAAGCACTATCAAAATTTTATCTGGACCATAAGAAGCTAAATAAATTATCCAAACACAGCATGTCGGCACATGAAAAATCATTAAATGCTTGTAAGAATGCATCCCAACCTTAGTTTCTTCATAATAGTTTCCAGAAATTTGATATTTAAAGATCGAGTCCGCAAGTTCTGAAATTGGAGCTCCTGAACCTGTAACAGCAAATGACTGTTAAAACAAGATTCGGTAAAAAGCTAATAAAATTGTATCACCCCGCATAGCAACAAGGTGGTATTAATCATGTTGTAGTCACAAATGATTCATTCCCTTCAAAGTCCAGTAGACAGCATCTAACAATTCACATTTCAAATAAACTTTTTGTGTTGAATGGAAGTTGGTTGTAATGTCACCACTAATGATAATATTAACATAAAGATCACGATAAGTATTATTTTTGGGGTTACAAGTTACAGCATCCATCTGAAAAATATTGTTACATTATTTATGTCGTTTCTTTCCAGGTCAAGTGGAGCAAATTATATAAAAGACTCACCAAACTTTTCAATTGCCCATGAGACTTGATTCTCAGTGAAACCCATTTCAAGCAGACGGAGTGACATCTCCATGGTCCCATACAATTTTTCATCATTAACATCCTGCCAATCAGAAGGTCATATTATTAAAAAATACACTCCCAAAAATCACACAACTCAGACACTTGGTGAAATAGCTACTAGACAACACGGCAACTATGTAAATGCATGTTTCAGATGCTTTTGCAAAATTGTTGCTTCAAAAAAGAACATTTAATGAGAGAAGAGAAAAATCCTGCCCTAGTCCATTGTCATTATGACAGGTACTTAAACCACCTTTCTCACCATAAAGACTTCTGTATGATTGCTTAAAGTTGGAGGCGATGAGCTCAAAGGTGAAAGGTAAACTTTGTTTTCAGTAATCTCTTAATTAAAATCGGTTAGAAGTAGGACATGAGAAAATGTAATTCCAGAAACCCAATGGAGCAAATGGAAAAGAATGCAATATATTTTAAGAGATAATATACAGATATTACCCAATGATGTCCAATTATGCATTTCCATAAAGTGGCATGGAAAAAAACATAACCTACATGGAAAAGAATTGACAGATGTAATGCTATGTATATTATTTAGTGTCCAATGGGATTAGCAAGCAAAGTTCAACATTCCACAAACTTTATGTGTCAGGCATATGCATTAGTTTTTTCTTTTCCCAAAAGACATGAAGCATATGTCGGACAAGTATCGCACAAAAACTATTAATTTTGTTGCCAATATCCAAAATGTCATCAAATGGATAACAATTTAATCAAGGATCAATTGTAGACCTCGTTTTTCTCTTCACCACCATGAGTTGTATCATCTATATCATTTTCGAGTTTGACTGCTGTCTGAGCAGCAAATATAAAATCCACCAAGTCATTAATCGGAGCGTCTTCACCTGATATGGAGCACAACGAGATTAACCAACCTACATTGAAATGTTGAACATACTATTGTAGGAAATTTTAAATAGCAGGATTGAAAAGAGATAAAAGCCAAGGTGGAATATCATTATCCAAGCAATACTGATTCTTTTTTTAAAGAATTTATGCACGTATTATACAAGTTTGACAAACATGAATATGAAATGAATTGTGCTACCCAGGAGCTTTCTTAATTGTGTATTATATTCATAAGATTAATATTCACCATACACATGCTCAAAAAGACCCATATAGAGTTTGAAGAGATTCCTACTTTTCCAGAAGCTTTCTTATGTTATGCAATATGTACTCAAGTTCCAATAATGTAAGTTTGTGGAGCTCTTCCCTGGTTCAACATCAGTGAAACTGCTTACAGTAGTAGCCCTAAACTTAACAGGAGGTATAGATCGGAATAAGCTTCATTCCATACCCAGATCCTTAATCCAATTCCACAAGAGTGTATTCATATGCCTCGTTGAGGAGCCTAAAACCAAACACATTGGGACTTATCTACGTAACACATTGGGAAAGTACATGGAATTGCAGATTAGTCATGAGAGCAAAAACTGTCAACTGGTGAGTGCTCCCTATTTTTTCTGTTCAATATAAAAAACCAATACAAGTCAAACATTTTCATATAAAATTAAAATTTAGAATTTTCAACCTACCAAGCTTATCAATTGCAAACTCAATTTCATCCAGAGAAAAATTCATCATCAGTAAGGATGCCCTTTTTTCCTCATTAAGTCCATCTGGCAAATCAGGCTCCTGTCAAAAGTTAAAGAAGCCTTAGCATGTGCAAATTAAGACAAACAAATCACATGAAAAAACAAATATCACAATAATGAGCTGCTCCTATTACGTTCATCACAAAAAGACAAGAGAAGCGACTTAGTTGCTTTATTAGAAAATTTCTAGATAAGTTAAGGTTGCTATGTCTTAAGCATCATACAGCACTTGTCACTGAACTGCATAATGCAGTTTCAGTCACAACACTACTGGCAGCATTGGAAGTCACTAACACGGTTACCAATGACTTGTGAAGATCAATCACAACAAGTATCCTGTGTATGTAAAGGATAGATTAAGAAAACAAGATCACAGCAGTTTTTGCAGGTTACCTCTTTTGGTTCAGCAATATTAGGAATCTCCGGAGCACTGCTTGCATCCTTGTCATCAAATAAGCTATCCAGAGAATCTGATGATCCAGAATCTGACTTTTGAGAATCCTGTTCATTCCAAAACAGGTTGACTATAAGCACTCAAAATTCCTTGGTGGATACGTGACGTACACTTAAATGACAACCCAGTGATAAATTCACCGGCCCTCCCACATGCAAAACAGTGAGATGGTTGTACCAATGCTAGGACGTTCTCTTCAGTATTTCGAATTGAACTAAGAAATGATTTTGGGAAAACCATTCAACTAAAAAACATATGCAATGGGAACGTCAACAAAAAATATGTCACTTACTGGATATGACAAAAGTGTCTCCAATAACACTTCTGTGTCACCTTCACCTAGATTTGAAGAAAAATACTCAATCATCAAAATTTTATAGGAAAAAGACATTCAAATTGCACGATCCAATATAGATATCAATATAATGATAATAAGACACTGAGTGCATTAAATAGGGAACATCAAGACTCTGTGGGTGTACGAATGTGCGTGTGAGAATGTATTCAGCCCAGGTTTAGTGTTGTTTATTTATAATATTCTAAATCTACAGTGCCACAGGTAACCCCACCAACCCTCACCCACATTTAGTAAGATCAAATAGAATGGAGTTCACAGTTTGGCATGACCTACCCTTTTCTTCAATCACTTTGTCCACGAGTGATGGTGAAAATCCCATTCCAATCAAATCTGATCTCAAATTGCTACCCGATGAACTTGCGACATTGTTCTGGAATTGCAAGGGAAGAAAGGAAAAACAATGTAAGTGAATAACAACCATTATATAACTTAATTCATACATCATTTCTCAGCCAGTTTCAAAATTGTTCACAATTGACTTAGTATGATCAGATATATCATGTGTGGTGAAGTTTCTCCATATGAACTGGCAAAAGTATCATAAAATGGTGGGCATACCCCGAAATGGCCTGAAAATGTAGGATCTGAATGCAACTCATAATCCAAGATCTCTTCTTTAGTAACAATTGCCTTCTCATATTCCCGTTCTGAGGAGCTTTTCCTGTTTGAGTAATTTGTCATATCGACCTACAGAGCAGAAATAGAGAGCACATAAATACACGGACGACATTCAACCATCTCCAAAGGATTATGTAGAGCTACTGCATAAGCATACCTTTTCCGAAATGAAACAAATAAAGCAAAGATAGAAAAGGTGAGTTTACTATGACAACAATCTGCATAAGCTAGGCCGCCAGTCACACTCTGCAAGAAAACAACCATCAAGTTTAGACCTTTCAATGGGGCGTGAACCAATAAATAATTTCTTGATTCGTAAGGTCACCATTCAGCAATATCTAGTTGATTATATAGTGCGGAGAATCGTCTTCTGCATTATACTAGCAAGCTACAAACCGTGAAATCTATATATCTAACCGGTTAGATCTCTTTTGTACTTTCGCATGAATCACCTTACACTACAACGACGCACCTGTAACGAACCCTAGCGAAAGCAATCCGGCGTACGAAGCCATGCATTATATTTCTTACATAAAAAGAAAGTGCTTCATTTGCAAACATACCAGATGCTCAAGGTGCAATTATGAAATAGAATAATATACTTAAGCTAAACCAAAATTCACATACCTAATCACCAAATCAGTCATGCAAATTCACACAATTAATGCCCCTAATAATTTACACAAAAAATTCCTACCTTCCTCCATTTTCTCAGCAACCAAACGGACCGGAAAGGAAATGCAATTACATTAGAGCGGTAATGAACAGAGAAGGAAACAAATTTAAGAAAATAAAGTCTAAAGAGACGTTATAATCTTCAGCTATGATAATTTGAGCTGAATGAAAGAAGGAAGCGCGAGTGCCGTTCTGTGGTCCGGGACGTACTTGATCGGAAATTTCAACGGCCGGAGCGGAGAAGAGCCCATGCGGCCGGTGCAGCGGCGCGTCGACTGTACTCACTCCCGCGGGAGAAAGGTTCGTTGGGAAACGAGCTGAGAGCTGCGAGAATCGCATAGGGCAACTGAATCACTGACTTTTTTTACGGTCTATGAAATCTAACCAACAGGATCCTCTCCGGATCTCTTTGTGTGAGAATTACGGAATTCGTGAATCTTATTCGTTAATTATACATCATGCAGTAGTTTTTGTCAAGTAATTCAATTTTAAATAAAAATATTTAAAATAATTTTTAACCACACGATTTATGATGAACGGACAAGATTGATGGATTTCCAGAATAGGATCTGACAAGGATCCGGATTCGAAATCTAATACTCCTCAGAGGTTACGGCGTCACTGACTGCCGTTAAAGCCTCTTCTCTAATAGGAGGAGAATCTCCGTTGTTAAAAAAGAGGGGTCACGGGCTTCCGTGCGTTTACTGACTGTGTTGGTGGTGGGCCATGCTGTCGGGGAAAGGATGCATGACTGACATGTGTCGTGATCAGGTTTATTTACCCGCCTGATTTAGCACACCAACTGCTTGTCGCACTCCGCAATGGTTATTAATTTCAAGAAAGGGTGGTGTTGTTACCATCAAATCCACTCAATCATTTATTTTAGATCTTTGAAATTTGATTTAATAATTAAAGTTATTATAATTTTTAAATGAGTTTCATATTTTTAGTTATTGGATCAAATTTTAAAGGCTCGAATTTGTTAATTGAATGTATTTTGTAAAAAGGATCTAAAGATGATCCATTTCTTGCTGTTACCACCTTCAATTTTTTCCCTTTCCACTTTCAACAAATTTTGATAAAATTATTTCGCTGATGTCTATCTTTTTTTTTATCAAACAAAATAGGACAAAAAGTTATCTACATAAAATTACAAAAAAGAAAATTCGAACACAAAAACTTATGTGAATAAATACTCTTAATTAACTAAATTACACCGTACTTGCACTGAATTGACCTGACTAGAATAAATAACCCACTAAATTTAATAATGTTGAATAACAATACAAATTTCGATTTGTATACTTTATCTAAGCGAAGAAGATAGAGAAATAATGAAAGGGTTTGAAACCCCAATGCAATAAAGTTAAGGAATGTGATATACACACACTTCATTTTACTTCTCACACATCATTTGATAATTTCTGTCCATTGATCTTCTTCAATTCATCTGATCCAACGGTTGAAAATAAAAAAGATGTGTGAGAAATAAAATGGAATGTGTGAATATCACACCCCTAAAGTTAAAAGCACAATCCCCTAACTACAATGGCAAACCTACTCTTGCTTCACCATTCCCCTCTATTTTTTCCCTAGGATATTGTTATTCACACACTCATTTTTACCTCTCACACACCCTTATAAGTTTCGAGCATTGATTTTTTTTAATTCATTTGATTCGACAGCCGAAAATTGAAAGACATGTGAGAAGTAAAAATATATATGTGAATAACAGTATCCTTTTCCCTAATCCAAGAACCCATGCTTTTTTATTAAAGGAAAACTAATTAAAAATGTTTGAAAACTTTGAATTTTAACGATAAAAACAAAATAAAAGATAAAGTAAATAGTACCAGAATTAACTTTTTAGTGTAAAAATTTGATTTTTCATTAAAATAAACCGTACCAAAATTTTTTCGTTAAAGTTGTCTTTTATTAATGGAGTGGTACTTCCACAGGTTTTCAAAGAGAAGAAATGAGAAGAAAGAAATGTTAATAAACAAGATTGGTTGAAAATATCGCCACACTTTATCAGATTAATAGGGCTGCCTCTGCCTGGTGAGCAAGTTGGGAGTGGTATCACCATCAGGTTACATGAAATACTAGAAGTAGAAGCCATCAATTGCATATCGCCAAAAATGACGGTGCGGCATGCCGGACGAGAAAAGAGGTACATTCACTAATACTATACCACACGCATCGATTCAATCTAAATGTCAGAAATAAACAGTGTGCAGTAAGAGAAAAGCGATGCAAAAAGCCACTCTATACAAAAAATAAAACAAACTGAAGTAGGGAGACAAATACCACTTTACTCTCAAGGACTGACAGATAATGTTAATTGCTAATAACAGAATTCTTTTGTATCTTGATTTCTTGAATTATATCAATCTGTATTTTCCACCTGAATTGAGCAACAAACCCCCGCCCCTACCGCCAATAAATCCAGGATGTAACTAGAAAGTATGGACCAGAAAACAACTGGAGCAAAATAACTAAAAGAAAGGGGGTTAAAAACAAGAGAGACAACATCAGAGTGAGTATTGCATTTTACCATTTGCCTGTAATCATGACCTGAGTATCATAAACCCGGGATTTGATGAACCCCGCCAACAAAGCAAAATGTATCCGATACAAGGAACTGTGAATGACTTCCGAATCATTTCTGTTGAGGTTGAGCAGCCTTTTCGATAATGGAGCCGCCCTTCTCTAGTCGTAACGCTCTAGGATCCAGAGGAATTGTTCCAACCGTTAAATTACCCAAGGATTCAGCATATCCATTAACTCTTACGGGCATTGAGCCCACGGTGACAACATCAACCTTTCCAGTGTTAGTAACAGCAGCTGCTGAAGATTTTGATCCTGCCTGCTTTGGATTAATAGTGAGGGAACCAATTTCTAAGGTAGACACGACATCATCTTTTGCTTCAATTGCCTTCTGCTCAGTGTTTTCTTTCTTGATACTTGTTTTAGCACTAATGTTGGAGGAAACCTGCTCAGCAGCAGAGACCGTAGTCTTTTTTGAGTTGTTTGCATTGTCATTAAGTTTGGTGACCTTTTCCTCCTTAATACAGGGCAGCTCACCCACAGAGTTGTTCAGCTTGCGAGGGGGACCCAGCCCAGTTACTAAAAATGGACTTTCAAAGCTTCTGATAAGAAACCTGCCTCTCTCTTCCTGCATGATTTTCTGACGGTCTTCGTAGTACATAAAGTCATCTAGTAAAGATGTCTTCAATGTGTGATTCTTGAATATTTTCAGAATCTCCAAGCCTTTCTTATACATGACCTGCACAGTATAAAAAAATAATCAACAACCAACCTAAGAAATCATACTTGATGGCACAGAGACAGTAACAATACAAATCCATTTTTCAATGATGAGGAATCCATTTTTCGTAGCACATACGCGTATACCCTAGATTTCAATTAAAAGCTATGAACCTACTTGTGGTTGGATGCACACAAACATTTAACATTCAGCCCGGTCCGGCAGCGTGCGTTCCAATCCTCCAATTCACATTTCTCAGTAACGACTATACATGATTAACCATAAGACATGACTTCTGACTCTATGCTATAGCTAGCTAGCTACGAAACATCATATTGTGAAAGTTGCCCAACTATTCACCCACAATGGAAGATTTAGTTAACGTAGTACAGGGAAAAAAAATCTAGATTACCTCTTGTGTATCCCTGCTATTAGTCACTGGCTTGTTTTCATTGTTCTCCAATACAATGTGCCTGAAACTGTTATTTGGAACATCTTTAATGATGTGCCACTTAACAGGGAAGCTCCCACTCCATTTATCTTGCTGCCAAAAGTCCATATCCTTGTTAAAGTCAACCGGGCCACCCATCTCCGCTATGCCACAGAATTGACCACTTGCATTAACCTGTGCATAGACAATTCAATATCAGCATAACCCAATGAATCACTAAAAACCTTGTTTCAGATGGTTTATAAATGAGGTAATAGATAAGGGTTTACAATTATATGTTTTCAACAAAAAATAGTCAGCAGGTAAAACACAACTCACCGAAAAGAAAAGGAAGATAGGACAGGCTCTATGTTTTCCTGCAGCTATTCTTTGAGCATCTTCATATGCACTAGTTAGTTTCTTGTTGCCATGGGGTGTGGATGACCAGACATTGTATTTGACGCTTTTGTGAACATCATCCTCGCTGTATGATTTTATTACAAAAAACTTTGCATCCGCATAGTCAACTGGCAGGTCATCCTTATTATATTTATCAGTACGGATAATGATGTTTCCTTGTGCATCACAATCTCCTGCCTTGGTCGTATAGGCTTTCACAGCTAGTTGATTTTTTAACCTATTGATTCTAGGACCACAATTTTGCTCACCCAATGCCTCTAGGCCACCATGTACATCATTCAAGGCCCTGCCAACATGAAACTTTGGTCGAAGCTTACTCACAGCACCACTTCCCTGAGCACTAGATCCAAAGTTAGATAAGCCATTACCGACGGGGATTTCCACCTTGAAATTATTAGGCAATACTTTCCCATTTGGAAGTTTATCCACAGACGAAATTGACCTGGATGCACTTCTAACCTGTGAATGCATAAGGGAAAAAAATCAGAACAGTCTGTTTTAAAGGTCTTCAAAAGAACCAGATATCAATACAGTAACAATTTTATAGGTGAATGAAGATAATCTACCAGAAACTCTATTAGTATTAAACTCCCAACATGTAAAAGACCATAAAACTGAACAGAAAGAGTAATACCTGATTAACATGTGATGAGGGTGGGGTTGGAAAACGACCAGAAGAAACGCCTCCATGTGTCGCAGCATGCTTGCTTGATCCATTACCCCTTTGACCTTCTGATACTTTTGTCAAGGGATTCATCTGATTTAAAGAGGACTTCGAGGAGTTAGGGAAGCCTCCAGAAGCTGAATTTAAGTTGTATTTGACCCCTTCTCCATCGGGTCTAGTAACTGATGCTCCATTATCAAACAAGGAGTCAGGTGAAGTGTTGGGAATGGCATCTGGTTGAACAAAAGGGATATAGGAAGGTGAAGAGACAGAGTTCTGATAAGGGGGGATGGTATACTGTTGGCCATCAACGCCTATCATAGCACCAGGTATGTAAGGATTGTATGGGTTGTATGGAGACTGTGCATATCCATAGCTAGGTGTATAGTATACAAAAGGCAAACTTTCATTTTGGGCACCCTGTTAAAAAGAAACGAATTATGAGAATCATCACAATAATCACTATAAGTACCAGAAGTATGTGGGTGTGTAAGAGAGATAAATCACTAACCGTGTACTGGATATCTGGACCATCAACTCCAAAAATCCTACGGTGGTCCTCCCATTCACCAGGTGATTCAAATCCTGTCCACATTATTCAGCACAATGTACAAATGAGACAAACGAACCATCAAATTGATCTACCAAAAGAGAGGGGCCAATATATTTACCTGTACAGTAATACCCATAGTTTGTGGCAGCGGGATAATACATGCCCTGATCAACAACAAACTCAGGAGCTCCATCGTTGTACATAGCTTCAACTTGTTCAAAGGGAGTTGGAAAACGCAGGTTTTGTTCCATGTGCGGAATCTAAAAGCCAAGACACAATCACTCATCAAATCAGCAAGAAGTCACAAACTGAATTCACCAAGCAAGAAATATTACTCCTCAATCCAATGTCAGAAGAATAGTAATAACATACCATATAAACCTCATCATTCGCATGCTCGGGAACATTATACATTTCCATTCCAGTACTGCCACCCCTATACAATACCACGATACAGAATGCCGTCATTCAGTAGAGTCAGGAAAGTAAAATGCCGAACCATCCTCAAAAGAGTAAACTCTCTCTAGAAAACAACAAGGCACCAGTTGGTACACAAAAATCGTTCCCGTTATCAATAGTGCCGGCACAAATCAAACACTGTTCAAATCAATTAAAGAATACCCAAACAATAGAACAGAAGAATTGGCTTCTTCTCCACCATATAATCATGAGCAGCAATCGACACGATTCTTAACCCCAATTTAGAGAGTGTAATTGAACTTATTTATTTTAATTTTTGCTTACAGAGAGTAAATGAGGTATGAATTTTCAGCTACTATATGGCAACCATACCAAAAATTAACATGTCCCGAGCAATACCAAATAAAATTAGATCTGATTAATCTTAAAAACAGACACAAAACCTAATCAAGGCGAAAATTCAACAACTCTAACAAAATTATTAGGGATAATTGTTTTCGAGAAATTAAATTATATTCCTACTCTGAACTACCTTCTGATGCTCAAGAAATCGAGCACGGAACCTGTAAACGCAGCGAAAAATAGAAGACACGGACGAAACTGCAAGGAGACTATAAATTTGAGCTCGGAAAAAGCTCAGTTGCTGAATTTCTAAGCAAGGACGTAAACGAAAAGGAAGGGGAAAGTTTGAGTGAGGGGAATTACCAAGAAATAAGCTGAATCAATCCATAGTTGACCTAGAAAGTTCTAGGAGACGGGAATCGATGAATTTGCAGAGAGTAGAGGGGCTTTTCTGCAACATTATATATAATATGTATATATATTTTTGTGGGCGAACCAGACGCGCTTAAGAAACCCTAACCATTAAGGAACAAGGAAAGGAAGGAAGGAGAGAGAGAGAAGGCGGTTTTGGTGTGTGAATGTGTGTAATATAGAGAGAGCAAAGGAGAGATACCCGCAATGCGCTGCGTTTCGTGAAGTGGGAAACTTTTCAATTTCGCGGTACGTTAAATGTCGAGATTACCCCCTGAGCGGCAATGGGAAATCTCGAATACCGCCACGCGGAAAATGCCTAGCGGGAAAGTGGTGAATTTTGTCTGGTCCGCTAATAACTTGCAACGACGCCGTTCTGGGAGAGCGGTGTCATGCTCGCTGCCTGTGGTTTGTTCTAAAAAAAGGTGCAATCGAGTTTTCACAAATGTGCCGACACAGCCATCGCATACGAGTGGCGGGTGCAATTTTCTTTTTTTTCTTTGTTCTTTTTTCTTTTTTGGAAAAAAAAAACATCAAATTACTGGCTTGGACCTACTATAATCTTTCAAGTAAAACTTAAATTTTAAGTTTTAAACTCATCCATACTTGCTCTAACTCTTAAGTCAAAAATGAGTTTCGGATTAAAACTCATTTCTCCAGACTGCGAGAATAAACAGCTGTGAAATAAAGCAATAGAGTGTTTGGTAAACTTTTTTGTAAAAGATCTTTTAGCAGAAAAAGCAATGTTAAAATGTTTGGTAAATTTTTATGTAAAACCGCTATGACTATGTAAAATAACTAAAAAAAAGACGATGTTGAATATTATATAATAAATTTTTTATCTTTTCTTTTATTATGTCATTTATAAGATTTATATAAACTATTTATAAACGAATAGTGTACTTTAGGGGTGGGCAAACGGGTCCTGGACCCGCGGGTAGGGGCGGGTATTAGCGGTTCGGGGCGGGTACGGGGCGGGTCCTAATTTTAAAAAAGAGAAACGGGGCGGGGCGGGGCGGGTCTTTGAAATTTTAGGTTCGGGCCGGTTCCAAAAGTATAGAAAAACGGGTACCCGGACCGGCCCGTTTGCAAAAATACCCTGTGTTGGGTACTGTTACTGTCCCAGGCCCACTTCTTTTTGTCCCTCCCCGTGATGGTTCTCACTCTTGAGAACACACACCCAATCTCTCGAACCTTCTCCCTTCTCCCTCATTCCTCTTCTCTGTTTCTTCTCCCCCCATCTCTGCAACTCTCATTCCGGAGCTCGATCGCGCTGATGTCATCCCAGGCCGGCCAAGTCGGAATCTACGGCTACACGGCCTACTCCGCCAGCAAGTTCGGGCTCCGTGGCTTGGCCGAGGCTCTGCAGCAAGAGGTGATTTCTCACGACATTCACGTTTCTCTCGTATTCCCGTTGGACATAGACACCCTTGGCTTCGCAGATGACTTTGCCGCTCTTTCTTCCCGAGACGCAGATGACTTTGCCGCTCTTTCTTCCCAGGACCAAGACTCGCAGTCTCTCTCTTCTTCCTCGGACACCTTCATACTCGGCTTCGTCATCGCCAACATCGTTGGAATTCAATACTCTCATTTCTCTCTCACCCCTTTCTCTCACTCTTTCACAGTCTCACTCTCTACACGTCCCTCATTTCTCTCGGATCTGTCATGGATCCGAGTGTTCTGTGCAAATAAAGCTCTTTGTCATGGATCCGAGTGGTATTTGCACACTCGTAATATACTCAGACCGACATGCATCAGTCACAGATTCGAGTGGTGTTCGCCGGAGACGTGACGATGCTGAACGGCGCGACGGTGAAGGTTGTCGCTGGGCATCTAGGTTTCGCATCGGAGGAAGATAGACAACGACGTCGTTCCCTTCCGTTGGACCCGTGGACCCGGCCCGAACCGCCCGTTTCAAACAGGCCGGGTTATGTCCGGTTCCAACTTCAGAAATTTCAATACCCGCCCCGCCCCGTCCCGTTCCATTTTAAAGCGGGTCCGGTCCGGTCCCTTCAAATTTGGGCCCGGCCCGGCCCGTGCCCACCCCTAGTGTACTTTGACCTCTTTTTTTTATTAAGATATTTATAATTTTTTATTCTATTCTTTTCTCTAATAGTGTTTCTTCTTTATCTTGTCCCTATTGCTCATCGAAACTCTTCTTTTCTTCCTCCACTCCCTTTCCACCCTCCTCCGCTTCAAATCCACCTTTTGCAACTCAGTGGCTCCATCCTCCTCCGCCTTCAAATCTGCCTTCTGCAACTTACCAGCTTCATCCTCCGTCTTCAAATCCACCTTCTGCCACTCACCAGCTCTATCATCCTCTACCTTCTCTATTGAATCCAACTTCTGCACCTCATCATGCTTTCCATCGTCCCCTCCCCTCTTCTTTCAAATCCAATTTATAAAGCTCGTCAAGGACCGCATGATCAAGATCAGATGGTGCGGGATCAAAATCGGGAGAAGAAGGCAGAAACCCTTGGTCGGAATGAGCGTGGTTGGTGCTGGGGGTTTCGGGATCTGGGGGAATAAGAGAGATAGCTTCAGAGATTGCCATTCTCCCTCTTGTGAAATCGGTTTGCGTAGAAGCTAGGCAAGGAAAAAAAGCCGGTTTTTTAAAGTTGGGTTTTGCAACTTTGTGTTTTTGGCTTTTTTAAACCAAAACTGTGAGAAAAAAAAACTGAAGTTGAATGTTTACCAAACACAAAAAAACTCCCCACTTTTTTTTATAACCATTTTTTTCAAAAGCACCTCAGTACCAAACTAGGGCTAAGTCCAACGGCTCTTTTATTTAATTAGACGGTAGATATTCAAATGGACTATTGGTTATCCTACAGCCCATATTCAAATTTATTTAATTTTTAATTTTATATTTATAAATTCATTGAATTCACCGTTTGAGATTTAATATGATCAAAGCTAACAGCAAAAATCTTCATTTAATTAGACATATTTTTCAGAATAATGAATATGTTTATCAACTAAACACTTAACAATGAACATACGACATCATGTTGTTAGACTATGTGTGAATGACAATGAGATAACAACTAGGTTTCTTAAATCACACGTAAACTCATTGTGCGAGTTGTGTGGTTGAAGGAATCTGAGATCCTTGATATAATAGGAGTTGTGGAGTTTAGTTATTGTGCAGTCAATTAACAGGAGTACTTGTAGGGTATTCATAGAGGTATTAGAGTCACGATGGGACTTGAACTTGTTATGAGGATAGAGTTTATCTTCACTATTGATAATAGGCCAGTAAGTGTGGAACTCTGATAGGATAATTTGGTGTATATATACATATTGAAGAAGTCTATGATTCCACACAATAAGACTCTCGAGAACTAAACCCTATTTACTAGTATAGATCATCATTGTGTGCTGGAAGTAGAAGACTGATTCACTTGTTCCTTCAATGGCAGCAACATCAGGTAAGTCGTTTTGCAGATTGCATGTAGGGTCGTGTATTGAGGTTGTTCGTGGATGTAATCCTATTACGACGTTGATTATGTTGATGACTTGAGCGTGACTATTAATTCTAACACATGTGTATTAAAAATTTGAGAGGGAATGTCTGAATTTGGTCGAGCAATAAAATTGTCCTTCGAAATCCTTCGAAACAAAGAGAGGCTATCATGGTGATACTGATACCAGTGTGGTGCCATTAAAAACCCTCTAAAGCTTGAACTTAAGTCGAGTATTGAGAGCAATTATGTATATGATTTTAAGATGCGGTGACCGGTGAGTCATGAAGCCCTTTTATAGTAGACTAGCCTCTCCGCACGCACTAACGTGCGTGCGAGAGACATTTTTGCATCACGGGCGCTACGCGTCCCTAAAGGTGTATTGTGTTTTTTTTTTCTATTGTAATTGTCATGATATATTTTAGATGTATTGGGCAAAGAGGAACTTTATCTTTATCATGCACGTCTTAAAAAGTTGTTATATTTTTTGTTTTCACATTGCCTAAAGTAATGATTTAAATGTTATTCATGCAATTGTTAAACAACATCATCTGGAAGCAAGTTCCTACCTAAAGTTCATAAACAATAGTAAGTAGATGTGAATAAAAAAAAGTAGATGGAAACATTAAGTACTTGTAGCAAAATACAAAACAACTTAAATGTCAAAATTTAAAACCTACATCACAATATGTACATTTTTCACAATACCCATAAAGTCTATATGTCATTGTTTTTTTTGAAAAGAAAATTGACATCAATGCTGCAATTTCCACCCATTCGTTCCTGATTGACACTTCAAATTTTCATTGCCAATCTACAAACAATAGTGAGAAAATTAACTATTTTGGCAGCAAGCAAACTTCTTGTTTTTGTTAGGCTCTTTTTTCTCTAACGTTTCAGTTACTCAGTACTGAATTGCTTAACTATTTTTCTTTCTATTTTTTTCCTTCTTTTTAGTATTTCTTCTCCATAGGCAGTGCATCTCACAAACATGCAGGGAACCAAAAATAAATAAAAAGGAACGAAAACCTAACAAAGAGGAAATTATTTATAATACATCCATGAAAATTAAAGAAAACCTTATAATATGTTTCGAAGACACATTTGTAGTTAGCAACATTAAAAATAAAATAAAATAGATCCATCCATGAGTTAAATTTTCTTGCAACATGAGCGCCATGGTTGCCACCCATTTGTTTTCACGTGATGCTTCAAGTTTTCATTGTGAATCTATAAACAATATGAGGAAATTAGAAGTCAAACTATAAAAAAACAAAGCATCATTATATAAGTAGAGAGTAACAACATGTACCTTTAAATTAGACAATTTACCCATAGCAACACTTTTACTCCAATTGCTTGAAGAAAACTGTAAATTAAGTATTTAAGTATTTGTTCAAGTTTGAGTTAAAAGTTTGTGATCACGTTTATGAAATAAGTAATAATGTGATGTTGTACCTTAATCCTATGCTTCAACTTTTTCAGTTTGAGCAAGGTATGATGCTTGTAGAACTGTTACAAAATTAAGTTTGAAATATTTCAAACTAATATAATATAATGTACTGCATACTTAACTATTAAAAAATGTTATTATACCTTATCTAGAAAAATTGTATGGTTACGATTAATCTTCTTCCTACACCCACATAATTGGCCAGTTAGAATATTCATGTGTTATAATTATGAATAATTAATTGGCAAACATATTACAAAGGAAGAATATTGTCAAAGATAGATAGGCATGGTAAGTAGGATTATACCTTATTCGTTGAACTTTTTTGTAGGTTCGTATGATGTGAGGAGTATTTGCATTTTTCATTTCTGCTAAAGCAATTTTCATGTGCCACCTATATGAAAAAGGTATATATAAGGTTCAACGTTTCCTCTCAAAATTTTATTTTATAAAAAAATTAAGAAGAAAGCTAACGAATACATACTGCTCATCTTCTTCTTTTTAAACTCTTTAAGAATGAGTTTGCTAAGTTCAACAGTTTTCACACCAATGGAGATGCCCCAACCAGGCGAAAAAATAGAAACACGTATGCTAGGTAGCTCATTTTTAGGTGGTGCCATCTTCACTTTTTGTTGCATTTCTTGTAGAGTTCCTATAAATAAACAAAATAAATAACTTTTGACACAACCAAAATAAATATGAAAAATGCACGACTTTTGGGCATATGTATAACATATGTCCCATTTTAGGACATCTTAAAATGCAATGCATATGTTAAAGAGCCTTTCTTAATCACACGTACAATTAGTATTCAGAGATTGTCTATACTTAGTGTCTTCATATATGAACGTACAAATGTTTTTAAACCTTCTTACAATGCAACACGATAGTCTCATACTTTCTTCGCACGGTAAAATATAAAAAAAAGTCACTAACAAACGTGTTAGAAAATGTCAAAGGCATAGAGACAATAACAGATGTCATCTCAGGTACTAAATTGTCAAGCTTTTCTTACTGCTTGTGCTCATTGGAAATAAGAAGGATCCAATTATTCAATCGTCCAAATAATCTATTAACAAAAGGCACTTCAAAGCTTGTCCGGCATACATGCAATAATAGAACAATGACAGACCATATTCTGCAACCAAAGGAATGGAGTCCAAAATTTTATACTTTGGGTCAGAAATGAGTGTCATAAAGAAATCCAGTAAAAGACCACGAAAATCAAAGGGCAGCATTCTTTTTTCTTCACTAAAGCACAAAACTACCATACACTTTAATACATCAGATAAACCGAAATCCGCCAAAACTTTGCTATTTACATATAGAGTGAGATTAAGAAGGAAAAAAATTCTATCCTTAAATAATTTATTTTCCAAAAGAATTACCACTGTGTTTTGGTTTGCTTCTAAATTCCAAGTATGTAGCACACAATTAGAGCAGTAAATAATCTCCAATTTTCTTAGCACCAAAATGTAATTGACTTACACGTTCAACCTATCGAAACTAATTTCCGAAATCAAAACTAAGTACAATATCGCTTTCTGGCATTTCTACTACGAAATTACCAAAACATAAACAAATTTGAGCTTCATATAATCACTGTAAACGCGTACAAATACAAAATTTGATTACCTGAGGGAGTGCTGTCAGTTTGCAATCAGTGCCGAAAGCCTCAATATTTGATAATTCAATGAGCATTGAGATTTTAGATGATGAACGACAGTACCACACCAAGTATGGACATGTAGAAACACCAAAAAAGAAAATCATTGCTAATGCAATACAAACAATGTTGACATAGTTTTAAGTATTTAACACAACAAAAAGATATCAACTTCCAAAAATTTCTTAGCCATCCAGTAGACACAATGTAATTAAATTTACTTCATGCAACTACTCCAAAACCACAGATGGAAGGCGCATTTCTCTCAATGTGGGTGGGGCCCAATAAGTCCAAAACAATCAAATTTATTTGCTACCCAGTAACCCAATTTTCACAGCAACCAAACAGTAATTATAAAATATCAAAAAATTGCTTTTTGGAAAATGAGAATAATAAAAAATAATTCACGTTTTTTACCTTTTACTTTTGCTTGCCTTTTCTTCACCGATCTCCTTCTTTGCTTCTTAGTCTTCGATTTTCCGACTCTACAAAACCCAAAATTGACTACAATAAACTCAAAACCCATTAAAAACTTGAACAAACCCAAAAAACCAAGGAAAGCACAGAAAATATGAGAGTGAGTATTAGTGAAAATGCTTACCAGATCGTCCTTGAAAGTTAGAATTTCAAGGTTTTTAGTCTAAAAGAATGAGTGTGTATTCTTCCTCAGTGCAATGTTTGAGAGAGAGAGAGAGAGAGAGAGAGAGAGAGAGAGAGAGAGAGAGAGTAATGGAAGGTACCTAAGGCCACCAAACGAAAAAATAGAAAAAAACAATGTGCAAACGATGGGACAACAACAAAACGGAAATTGAATAAAGAGGGGAAATACTCACCGATTTGTGTGAATCCTAGCGTTTATTTTCCGGATTGCCAGTTGCAGATGAAGAAATCATACAGAAAAGGCATGGAGGAGGGGGTTTTGTACGGAAGACAAAAGTGAGTTTGAGAAAATCATCCAATTTTCCCTTTTGTATGTTCTGTGGGAATCGAGAACGTGCGATAAATGGCGGTTCCATGTCCAGTCTGTCAACCGCTGCAACTGCTGCTCTGAACGTGCAATAGATGGTTTCCCTCTTTCCATCTGGAGTGTTTCTTCAAATAGGATGTGATGTAGCAGTTGTGGAATAATTGATCTAAAGGGTGAAAATGAATTTAAAGTGTGAGTGTCTTATCTAATGGTTGTGAATTATTATCGTTGAGAATTCTGTATTATTACGTTTTTAATCCTATTTTTTAGACAGTTAGCTTTTGGTATTTTGCATATGAAGTGAGGGCATTCTTGGCATTTTGGAATGTTTCACCAAATTGGGGTCTCCCTTTATATATATAGATAAGAGTATTCTAATTCAACCAGAATCTGGGATGTGCAAAATAATTTCCAAATTAATGATTAAAATAAAACCAAATGTCAATATAACACAAAGTTTAACGAGAAAGACATTTTATTGTTGGATACAATTTTTTTTAAATACAATAAAGACAACAAAATTAAACAAGTTTATTATTTCATTCCTCCCCTTTATTTATTTATTTTTATTTTTTATTTTTTTGTGGGTTACCTTATCTTGACGTATTTGTTGGGGAAAAAACTTACCTTTATTAGTTGAGGTCTAAAATATCGATATTATCCCGATATTTCCTTCGAAATTTTCGTATTTTTGAACTACTGATATTTCCGATATCATCAATATTTTAGACCTTGATAGGAACTCTATGTGGTACTAAGTTACTCATGTATCTTGCCATGCAATGTATAAAGTGTAAAATATTGTACTAATTCATTATATATATAAATGATTATGGTGTGTTTAAACTTATTTCATTAATTATTACATATTTTCTACACTCACAATGTTTGCCAGCTCGCTATATAATCAATTTAAATCAGTTAAATTCATCATGCAATGCATTTCATTCTAATTTTTTGTGATAAACTAATAGATAATTGATTAAATAAATATCCTGCAAAGTTTCAATAAAAATTTCAAAGTTTTTCTTAAAATTTCCGTGGTTTTTATTCAATTTTTATCGATATCAATAATATCCCGATATTTCCATCGAAATTTCTGTTTTTAGATTACCGATATTTCCGATATCATCGATATTTTAGACCTTGGTTGGAATTACCATTTATATAATTAGGGTCCCTCAACTCATCAAAGTGTGTAACTATGGTCATTTTCGTCAACTACGTCAAAAATTTTGTCAAAACGAGTTATGTTGGAATGATCATTGCTACAATTGGATTAAAGTTAACCATTGCTACAATTGGATTAAAGTTAAGGGACAATTTCTCCAATTGAATTAAAGTTGAGGGACCAATGGTAATGAATTTTTAGTTGAGGGACCATTGCTCCAATTAAGGGATCATAGCTACAATTTACTCAAAACTATATGCTTGCTTGCATGTGGATGTCCTTTCCATGAAAATATTCGTTATGTATGCGATAAGATAAAATGTTCATTGCTCCAACCTTCTTTAGGGCAATTAGGGCCCTTTGTTCACCTGAAGAAACACCTATGTGCTAAACACGGTGACAAGTTTAGTCTAATCAGGCAGAAATCTATGAAGGAGAAACTCTTTTATTCTCTCGTGTCGCCTTTTCACCACGTGATAATTATTTTAGACAAGTAGCGCATGTTTCAGGCACATGGCAGATGTTTATTGAAGTGGGACATGACAAAAGCTAAAATTTAATTGCATGAGAAAATCTCTCCATAAAAAAACCTTGAGATGTTCCGGCAACCTAAAAAGAGGCGAACCAGACAACCTATCGCTAAATCGTTTTGCGACTTTACAGCATAAAACAGAGGAAATGAGAGGTAAGAGTCACACCCAAGTGCCTAACTAGAAATCATATACATACAACAATAAAACCTTGCTTCATTAAGTGGATCGGCTCTATGAATCCTAAAGCACCAGTCAGCTAAGTTTTGTGCCAAGGCTTCCATTAGTAGTACCTAAAGCACATTGCATCTACCTACAAATTCCTGAACACTCTGCTCTGTGCGTGTGTGTGTGTGTGTGTGTGTGTACACGTGTGTGTGTGAGAGAGAGAGAGAGAGAGATGGAGATTAAACATCAAAGAGTTCATTTGAAAAAAAATAGGATAATTCATGACAAAATCTAGTAAAATTAGACACCTAGAATTCTATGTGGGAAAGGTGTAATACATGTCTTTCCCAATTTCTCACACAAGACACCAATAATCCGACGAGTGAACGTCCTCTCCAATACTCAAATTCAACTGTTGTTGATCACAATATTAGGCCGTGCACAAAAAGAGTTTTCTAGAGCCACCCTAACACATCCGTCGTCCATAACTATCGCCAATTACCCGACATGACCTTCCACCACCAGCAGAAGCAGTAGAGCAGTTCAGCAAGTATTCTCAGGAAAACCGACATAAAGGCACCACACAAGGACTGCAAAGAAAGACCGTGTCGACCGCTCTCAGGTTAAATCAATGAGTGATGGGAAGGGTCTCCTCCTCCGCCCTGTGTATCCACTAGCCCCGTTTGCTCAACCACTGGCAGATTCGGCTTGGTGTCTGGATATACATTGACTTGTGTCTCTGGGGACGTAGGAACCATCTCTGGTACAGGTGGAACCACAGATTCGGGAACAGGATCCTTCATATCAAATTTTGACACGCGTGGCGGCCTCTCATATCTTTCATAACTGGGGCTCCGACTACGGTTGCGACTATGACTTCGGCTATGGCTGTAGCTGCGGCTACGGCCACGGGACCAGCTCCGGCTACGACTCCGACTCCTACTCCGGCTAATGCTGCGGCTTCGACTCCGGCTTCTGCTTCTGTTAATATCCCATGTTCGAACTCTGTCAGGGCTACGGCTATAGTTCCTGCCTCTGCTCCTGTCAGGAAAATCAACTCTATTATCAAATCGTCCCCGTCCACGTCCCCCACGGCCATCCATACTGTTGTACCGATCTTGTGGGCCACTGCCATTTCTACCCCGACCAACATTACCACCACCAGGACCACCAAATCCTCGCCCCCTGTTTCCAGGCCCAGAAAAGAAATCGCCTCTCCCACCACGGCCGCTACCAGCACTGTCCCTAGGGCCCCCACGACCGCCAAAGTTGCCATCTCGCATGCTGCCACGACCGCCAAAGTTGCCATCTCGCATGCCGCCACGACCACCAAAACCACCACGACCTCCAAAGCCCCCATCCCTCATACTGCCACGACCACCAAAACCCCCATCCCTAATTCCATCACGGCCGCCGGAATCCCAACGGCCAGCAGCACCATTAACAGGCCCACCAGAATCAAAACGGTTCATTGGATTCCTATCCTTGCCAAAACCAGGCCCACCACGTAGAGCAATCTCTCGCACCTCTGGAGGCACTTGCTGGTTAGCTCCCTCCAGAACTTTAATCAAATCAGCTGCATATTTCCAGTCTTGCTCAGAGAAAAAGGTGTATGACACCCCCGTTGCGCCAGCCCTCCCAGTTCTTCCAATTCGGTGAACATAGTCTTCAACACCAGTAGGGAAATCATAGTTTACCACCACCCTATAACATGTGAAACTCAACTGTAAGTACAATGTCTTTGAACCAAAGCCGAGGTCTAAATTCTAAGCTCAATCATGATCTTTGTCCCAATGATCGTCATTATTTTCATTCATAAACTGAACATGTTAAATTGGAAATAAAGAAAGTGCATTGAAATGAGTTAACCTTATATCTTTGATGTCAAGCCCACGAGCAGCAACGTCAGTGGCAACTAATACTGGGGATTTTCCACTCCGGAACTGATTTAAAACCCAGTCTCGCTCACCTTGAGACTTGTCCCCGTGAATTGCAGCAGCCCCAAAAGTGCGTCCAATACTACGTGCAATCTGATCACACAACCTCTTGGTGGAACAAAAGACAATGATCTTAGAACCTTGTTCTTGGGATCTCAGGATCTGCTCCAAACGCCGTTGCTTCTCCATTTGTGGGACAACTTCAACGTACTGCAGATTTATAAACAAATCATTTTGCATAGTGAAGCAATAAAAACTAAAAAGGTTCCTACTTCTTTTTGAACATATAAAAAGGTTCCCACTTCACAAACAAGTTAATAGTACAGATATATTCCACCCTATGTGTGCTTTTGAAAAACCCTCTGCACCAGATGCACATAAAAAAAGGAGATCGACCATCACACTGACCAGTTGTATATAATTAGTCTGTGTGGAAGCTTATAGTTGTGAGCCAGAACTGAAGTGTACGACAAAGCTTATGGTTCTGTGTTATAATTAGATTTAAGTTTAATAGAAAATCTTTTGCATAAGTAAGATTTCTTATGTGAGTACTGTACTGATCAAAACTGAAAAAATAAAGCACCTGGTATGACAATTGTAGTTTCTATGATCATAGCACATTAATATACTAAATTACCTAACTGTTCATCATTGCTTCCATAAATCATAGACATTCTCATCAACTTCATCCCTACTTTCACTAGATAATCCCACCCACACTAAACTAGTCCTAGCCTACCATCCATGATGCATGTACTAGAAAACCAATAACAAAGCTATGACCATTTTGCAGGCTAAGTGGCATATGTCCCATATATTAACCATATAAGACAAAGTTCCTCAGATGCAAGGTCTGTGAGACTGGCTTTAAATTTATACTTTTTATCATTATCCTAGACTCTGCAATACACAAAGTGATAGACCTTTCTAAAAGTTTCCAATTGGAACTTTAACTAGTTGCATTACATTATCCCAGAGTCCGTGCACTAGTCAAAACACTTAAAAAAAAGAAAGAAAGAAAGAATTACCTGTGTGATAGACTTGTTTGCAGCAAGCTCATTAACGCTGCCAATATTCACTTGTACAGGATTAACAAGAAGATCACTTGCTATCTTTCTTACTTCTTTGGGCCATGTTGCTGTGTACATAAGAGTTTGTCTGTGCGGGGGTATTTGATCCACGATTTTACGGATTTGAGGTTCAAAACCCATGTCAAGCATTCGATCTGCTTCATCAAGTACAAGTAGAGAAACTTGCCGAAAATCAATTTTCTTCATTTCCAGTATGTCATTAAGACGACCAGGAGTTGCCACCACTATGTCTGCTCCACGATCTAACTCTTTTAGCTGAGGGCCCTTCAGAGCTCCACCATACAGGCACTGGAATCATGAAGTTCAATCACAGTGAATAAAACATACAAACCAAAATGAACTGAAAAAAATGAAACTATCGTATCAATAAAGTCAAGCAATGAGCATCCACCGTGCAAGATACCCTAGAAGCTCGCCCAAATTTCAAAACCTCATCTTGTATCTGTGTTGCAAGCTCCCGTGTTGGGGCCAAAACCAGGACTGTTGGGCCATTCTGAGAATTATTATGGCGTTGTCTAAGAAGAATGAATGCAGGCATCAAATAGCCCAAAGTTTTTCCGGAACCAGTTTTTGCAATTGCAACTATATCCCTACTTTGAAGAGCAATTGGCCATGTTTGTGCCTGAATTGGCGTGGGAGATGCGAAGCCAGCAGCATGAATCTGAACCAATAACATAGGTCTAAGTGATCAGAAAAAAGTTTTAGAATGTCTCGCACAAAGATAGACTACAACCAAACAAATATCAATAAAATTTTGTATTGATAGAAGAGTAAGATGACAAAAAAGCCCATGGGTATATGGTTGCTTACACAAGCAACTTGAGGCAACAAAAGAGGGCATAAAGACATAACAGGTGGAGCCATTAAGCAAGAAATCCCAGTCACATAAGGTGTGATTTGGATGAAGGGCCAACCACCCTTTTAGAAGATGCACAAGAAAGGCTCCAACAGTTCATTTTGCAGCCTCCAAAAATCAGAATAGTTGTTGCATGTGTAAGTGTGCCAATAGCAGTGCAGCGTACGACATATGCTCCTCCTCCGGAGCAGATATCGCACCTGCGACAAGTGAGAACTCATGAGTTCAAAGGTAGAAAACAAATACTGATACAAAAATGGAATGGCATGGATCTCATAATGGATATTTTATATTCAGAGAAAGAACAAATCTAGGGGAATGTAACTTACCTCTCTCAATATCTCTGGAGGAAAACCAGTGTCTTCAAATGTCATGAATGGTGCAGGTACATTGTCACCCTATGCAATTAAATGCAAAAATTGAGGTCATAAAGAATTAGGGAGTTTTAACGAAAAACCCACGATACTGTTCACTTTAACGAAAAACCATATTTTTACGCTAAAAAGTCAAACCTGCTACTATTCATTTTACTTTTTATTTTGTCCTTATCGTTAAAACTCAAAGTTTTCAAGCCCTTTTCATTAGTTTTCCTAAAGAATTAACATTAGTTTAACATACTATTGTGTCTATAATAACTATAAACAATACAGCACCATCTCTTATCAAAACCAATATCATATCGTACCCATCTCCTCAAAACCATTTTCTGTGCTGTATAAACTAAAATTTACGAGCATTCCCACATTCCCACAAATAGATCACAAGCAAACAGAAATACAGACCGATGCAGTAACTTCATGTTGTTGACGATAAACTTCAACAGGTGAGAGACTAGTAAGACTTGTAGGTCTGACATAAGGGGGCTTCACCAAAGAGTTATTTGGGAATGGTGGAGCACCTGTTGCATGACTGTACACGTTATGCATGGAATGACCAGGTGTAGCAGTTTGAAATGGAGGGCCACCACTCATCTCCTGAAAAAAAAAATGACATGATGTAATGAGAAATCAGTTAACTTTTGATGAATGGATTTAAAGGTAAATAACTTACATGGAAACCTAACAGAACACGACAGTGATATAAATTAAGAGATACCTGCTGGCTTTTAGCAATCGGAATAGATGCAAGCTTGGGCTGCTGAGGACCTGTCGTCCCTTCATTGTTACTATTGAAGTAATAGTCATTTCCACCTCGACCATGGAAATTATTTTCATGACCCATTCTTAATCCAACAGGAGGCACATTTGACTGCTGACCGTGTATCATTGCTGGGTCCATTTGACTTTGGAACCTAGAACCATGTTGATGGTGAGCCAAATCAGCCCCTGGTTGCTGCAAGTGACCAAAAGAGGAAGGATGTTGCATGTTTCCCAAGGGGCCGCCAAATTGTTGGGTTGGGCCTTGATGAACAGACCTCTGTGGCATTTGTACTGGATTGGTCCCAGTAGGAAGATTCTGCACAGATGAGGCTCCCGCTTGTTGAAACCGGGATGGAGAAACACCAATTTGATTTCTTTGTTGAAAATCATCTTCCTCCCTCTGGGGGAATGCAGCTTTATATTCTTGTTGATTTGCCAGTGGTTGCGCTTGTGCACTATGCAGAGTTTGCGGTTGTGAACTCTGTTGCCCTTGGGGAGGAATGCTTTGCTGATAAGGCCTATAATGCATCTGCTGATGTGCAAACGGATGCATTTGTGACCCATGACTCTGTGGTGTGTGTTGTCCCAGTTGTTGAAGCCTTTGCTGCCCTTGTGACGCATGACCCTGTGGTGTGTGTTGTCCCAGTTGCTGAGGCATTTGCTGCCCTTGATGCACTTGCGGCTGGGGCATTTGCTGACCCAGATGCTGCATCATTTGCCCATGCTGTTGCATGGCCTGTCCCAATAGTGAACTCTGTTGATGTCCAGGTTGAGCCATTTGTGAGCCCTGCTGTTGAGCATATGATGTCGGATTCATCTGTTGTGCCATTAGATGTCCATGCTGTTGAGAAAACTGGCTCACTTGCGACCCGTGCTGTTGTGGAGCTTGCGTTATCTGCTGTCCATCCTGAGGCATCACTCCCTTCGGTTGCACTGAATGAGCAACAGGAATTGCAGCCAGCTTTGGTGTGGAAGTAGCAGGAGGCAGGCCTGATGGCAAGGGCGGAGGCAAAGAAGCCGGTTTTTCATACTGGGTAACGTTAGTTTCAGGATTCCAGTAGTATAACAAACCCGTGCTACCATCAATCAAACCCTTCCACGGATTAGGAAGTGTAGGATCATCTGGCGCATACCGTGGACCAGCCGGCTCCTCTGTTGCCATGCCTAACACTTATCTACAATCAGATATAACCATTCCATCAGTGCATTGACATTATAAACTCTAAATCAAATACATTCGATCGTCTCGCATATCCCATGGACTAATAAATTGTAAAAGATAATTGTTAACAACCTCAGATCATCCCACAGTTCACTCTCTCCAGCAAATCAAAAAATAATTATTTAGTCTTCTGAAACTAAATTATTCTAGTTTAGTCTTCAAAATTCTGTTCTTACTTTACCAACAGTTTCTCACTTCTCAGAACCTAAATTTCTAGCATCGTAACAAAATTTGAAATTAACAAAACATCATCCTAAACGTTCAACGACCAAGCATATTAAAACTAAGCAAAATTTTAAATACCCAAAATTAAAAAAACGAGGTCAAATCAAGCAGATAATTCCTAATTCGTAAACCCTAAAAAAAAAAAAAAAATCACGTACCTCCTCGAATATATTGAACAACAGCTTCGAAAAACTTCAATTTCGTTTGCGTAATATTCAATCAGAGAGCAACGCGAGAAAAACAAAAGAGAAATTCCGGGAAAATGTTTGGGGTTTGCTTCTCGTCCTCTGTGGGTCGGACTTCGGAGGACTTGAAGAACTTCCCAAAAACCGAAAGAGAAAATTTCCGGGAAAAAGCGCTAATTATATGAGTTGGGAGGTGAGGGGGGCGTGAAATTTTATTGTAGGGTTACGGGGATAAATATCAGCTGTACCTACAGTCCAGAATCAGCGGTGAACCCTGAATCAGACGGCTGTGATTAATTAGCTAAGCTCGTTGTTTTTGGTCGGGGATTTTACCAGATTGGGTTTTTGGTTTGTTTAGTCTTGTTACTATTAATTTTTATTTAGTTTAAATATACATAAGGGCATAACTGGAACATCACGAAAACTAGTTAACATACTTCATCCTCTGAAGTAATAGTGTTTTAAACCAATAAGAAAAAGCAAAGTATAAATAAATAAGGAGATGTTATATCCACTTATACTTTTTTAATTTTCGAATGTCGAATCGGATAAATTAAACAAGAACAATTGACAGAAATTAGCAAAGAGTGAGAAATAAAAAATAATGTGTGGGTAACACCTTCTAAATAAATATAGACCAATGTTACTTTGGTTATCATTGATCATAAAAACGTAGTCGTTAATGTTTAAATTTAATAATAACGCGTTGTTAACAAATGTGTGCACTTCCCATGTCTCCACATTTGATGTGCGTTATCCTCTTAAGTTCGAATGCCTTGTGACAGTCATTACACATTGGGCATCATTGCATTCCAAGATGCCAGATTGAAGTTAAGTTTATAGCATCAATCTGAGCCGTCAAGGACTTGGCCGGGCAATTTATCAAACATGTAGCCTGCGGATAAAAGCGACTCGCATTTGCAATACACGGTGATGAGGTTGTTGGACAAAAAATGATCGGCCAAGAGGCTAGTACCTTATGAAACTCTTTCAAACGCTTCTGTAAAAGCACCAGAATATGTGACAAAAGCGCTTATGAACATAAATGTTTTCCGTTGATGCACTGCCTAATGAGCCCGTGTTCTGGTTCTAATAAATTGTGTTTCTAGGCACCGATTGATGACAGGGCAGAAGAAGAGCCCAAGAAACTCAAATATGGATTTCCTCATTGGCCCCCGTTATAAGCAACCAAAACTCCCCACAAAATAATAGGTAGATCACATATACACCAGATCGAAGTGCAAAACCGTGAATGTCTTTTACCACAAACACTTCAGATCACATTTTACAAATGACTTCCCAATAAATTTACCGAGTTTACGATGCAAAAAAAAAATTATCAGTCATTTTCAGGGAAAACAAAGGTCAATAAAATTTACCAAAATTATTGCTGGAAGAACGACCTACATTGAGGGAAAACTTCTAGGAAACTCGAAATCAGCTCCGGTGGAAATGCCTGTCCTTGTATGACTACAGGATGGTATCTCTCCAGAAGTGACGATACAACTCTTTCCAGATCAATTTCGTCTAAGCAGCCTGCAAAAATCAAAATTTCAGCAAACAAATGCAACGAGAAAGAAGACAACTAATTATAATGAGCTCATATGCTGTCGTGATGATGGCAAACTGTACAGCTATAACAAAACATGGACCTTGCTCAAAATCCATTTCCTGGTCTTCATCTTCTAGTTCCCCCTCTTCGATAACTGTACCGTTTTCCAAAGCAAGAGCTGCTTCAGCATACCTATTCAGAAACTCTTCCTCAGTCTCTTCATATTCATCATCCTCCGAATCCTGCAAGGAAAAATGTAAGTTTGCTAATATCAGATGCATGAGAGAAAATTCAAGGATAAAAAGCCCAAATCAAATATCATCCATTAACTTTTCAGATGATAAAAGTAAATTTTCATGAAGGGAATAATAACAAAAATTATGTAATATTAGCCAGAGTAACCTATGAAAAAGAATAGCATACATTTATTGCACATAGCCTTCTGTCATTAATAGGCAGTCCAAAAATGTAGAGAACTTTTAAAAGATGAATCCTGAAACTTGACTATAAACAAAAAACTTGCAAGTTCAAACCTCATCATCGTCGTCATCATCATCATCATCTTCAATTTCATCATCATCCTCGGTCTCTTCTTCTCCACCTGCTTCCTCTTCTTCCTGCAGTTCTTTCCATCGTATAGATGCTTCCATCAGAGAGGTAAAGCATTCCCGTAACAAAGCACCAGATGACTTTCCAACTACCACCACCCGTTCAACCACTTTTGCCAGTGCCAGCACTGAGATTCATTAACTGTTAGTCATGTCCCAAGCTATCCAATTCATAGGGTTTCAGGAATTTATGCAAAGCAAAAGTAACTAAAATATCATGTCAGTCTGTTAGAGGCTGAAACACAATTTCATTTCCCCCGTTTTAGAGACCAAGTACTTACCAATCAACTTTATCTCTGACTCTGTAGGTAGCCCCGGTTTGAAAGAGCTAGAGGAAACGGATCCAAGTGCAGACATCCAGGTTTGAAATCCTCCATCTCCATCCTTCTCCAATATACCCTCTACAACTTCGGGACAGCATAAATAGCATGATGATATAGCGAGCAGCAAAGGCTTCCAGAGAGGACCAGGCTTGCTTTTAATTTCTCTGAAACGGGTATATGTTGCCTGACAAAATGCAACTGCCAACGACTGCTTCACACCTTCTGTCTCGGATGAGTAAATTGGGGCATGTAGTAGTATATGGATACAAGAGCAAATCTTCCACATTGCAGATGGATATTGTAAGGCAGCCTCGCTTATAAAAGTACCAATGCCTTGTATTATGGAATGCTGAGGAACAGGTGGAGCTGGAGGAGATGGCATTTGTCCTACAATAAAATTCTTCAACCCATATTTTTTGTGTAGACTGACCGCTTCCTTAATGCACTCAAAGATTGACATATCCTCTGATTCTTCCCAAGCATGCCAGTTGGCAATCAGATCAGCCCAAACTAATAATAACTCTGATACTTTAAGCTCTAGAATTGCATTACTTTCAGTAACAGACAGCATGATGGATCGGAGCAATGTTGATGCATAATCTAAGCAAGAAGAAGGGGGCAAAACCTCGTCTTCCCGTCCCTGATTAAAAACAGAGAAAATAGCACAAAGTAACAACCTGAATTCCATATGTATATAGGGAAAATGATTAAAAATGAGCACAGAGGTATTTGTTGTCTAAAGTACAGACGCACAAGAAGTTGGGAGTTTTAAGAACCTAGTATTTAATGGCTCCAATTAAAGACACTAACTTCGGATAGCATATTAAATATGAAATAGCTTATCACAAAAAAAAAGTATATGCATTCTTTGTCTGGAAAGTTTACTAGAAATAAAAACTAACCAAGTGATGCGCTGGTGCAAGCCAAGCCTGTTGCAAGAGAGAAGAGAAAGCTCTACCGATGGTAGCTCGGCTTGATACCCACTTTTCACTCGATTCATTCTCCTCAGATTGTTCAGCCGTAAAACTTTCCCAAGATTGATCTATTGCTGCTAATGCTTCAAAGCCCTTTTCAACCATCTAATATAAACAATGCCAGTTCATCAGTCTTAACACCCTTCCCTTCGGTCATATTCCACTAATAGTTGAAACTGGAAGAAATTTACATTCCAAAAAGAAATCGGTGATATTTAGAGATTACTTAGAGATCAGTGGAAGAAATTTTCATGCACTGTGGATCAGGTAAACACAAAATATACAGTGAGCGTACAGAACGCAAAAAAAAAATCGCAGGGGAAAAAATCTCCATGAATAAACAGTACTAATTTTGGGGCAATCTGATTTCATGGGTCCAAATTGGTCAAGCACACAATGATTCAATTTAGTAAAGCTTATTGGATGAGAAGCCATATACTATACTATATACATAGCAGTTTCCCTCTCTTTTTAGCAGCGGGTGCATCAATCCCTAACCGCTAAACATGATATCCAAAAGGATAGATAAACTACCAGCCTAGCAATACAAATCTACATATACCTGAGGCCATGGCTCCAGATCAGTGGGAATGCATTTTGAGATTCCAACAACTAATGTTGAAACAATGTAAGGGATATGAACTACAACATTTTCATGTCCCACCTCCACCACAGAACTGAGAAGACGAAATAAAATTGAGCTTTCTTCCTCGTTATTGCCAATCCTACCAATCACAACTTGAAGGAGAGGAAGCCACTCAGGTGGTGGGTAGTCATTCTGGAGACAGAACATCAGATCAGAAAGATTAATAATGCCACTGAAGAAGTCACAAGGGATCAACTAAAAGATTGAGTTTGTGACCCACATCAAGAAGTCCCACAATTGCCGCAGCAGCAGAAACCCGCACAGGATAACAAGAAATATCCCCATTATCAGGCATAACCAATGCCTTGAGCAATGAGGTATACACATCTGCACTCATCTCCTGAAAACGCGACAAAATTTTTGAATAGTGGGCCTAAAGAAAAGCATGCGGTTTTCAAGGAAGTATAAAATAAAATCAAGCTAACAAAACATCAGATAGCAAGTGATGTGTGGATAAAACTTTTCTCATTTTAATTAAATTACAAGAGTAGGAGCTGGTATGGTAAGAAACAGCCTCACTTCAGGTAGGCAGGAAGCAAGCTCTCCAAGAACCCAGTTTGCAGTGGCAACTAAGTACGGTAAGGAGACTGATAATTTATACAATGGTAGCAACCGAGTTTGAACCAGAGTTGTCGCATATGCAGGTTGCTGCTCTCTTAGAAACTGTATTGCATTAAAAGAATTATAAATATTCACTTGCAGGCTCTTATTATACCACAGTAAATCAAATTATGACGTAACTGGAGAAAAAGTCCTTACATCTAACAAGCCACCATATGCCATCAAAACACCAAAATAACTGTGATTGTCACAGTAAGAGAGTCAGGGAATAAATTAAAGTATACAAATCAATATGAAAGAAGCATCTACACATGAAAAATTGAAAATGTTGGTGAGTAGGAGGAACAGGACAACAGTTAACAAGCTGCATAAGGGGAACTATATAAACAAAGAGATAAAAGAAAGAATTACCGGCACAAGAAAATAATCAAATGTTGGACACTACATATATATATATATATAGCTACACAGGGCATACCAATTCAATATCAGATAATTTATACGAAGATGTGTTTATGTGCTCACTCGTTCTGAATTCTAGTTTGGGATGTATTAGCATCAGAAGGAATTGGAAACTTCGACAGAAATGGAAGCACCAATAGTTCTCCAATTGAAGCATGTTGATTGCTTCTCTTGTTCTTTTCATTCTTTTTACGTTTTGATGATGCTGATAAGCTATTAGTAGAAGTTCCTACCGGAGGTCCCTGTGGGCATAGAACACCAGCTAAAAAAATATGCTCTTTGGAATACATGTATAGAAATAGTTCACCAAGGACCACAAAAGAGCAACCTTTGACACTGACATAACACCAATTAAATTGATAGCACTTTTTCTGGCCGTAAATAGATCCTCCCTCCAGCCAGAAATTTCTTCCTGTATAAAAACAAGAGGTGATGTTAAAGGTAATTGCGAAGGTAAAGGAATCACATATACGACCATTATAAGCTTTCCATACAATGTCAGATGGAAGATTCTTTCGTATGTACTCATCTGCATCTTCATCCCACTCTACGATATCCTACTTGAAAAATTGCCAGAAAAACAAGAGTTAGTTCAACTTATAACTTCAGATTTCAAAAATATGTGTTTCCCATTTTTTTCTGACAATAAAATTTACCTTCTCGTTCATTACCAATGCTTGAAAGATTGCAGAGTCCAACAGAGATGAAAAATGTGGAGAAACTATTCTCCATCCCTGATTTACAATTAAAGAAAAGAAAAAACCAATTAAGAGGAGTGGATTGAATAAGTAACAAATTGTGCTCCAGCAACATCCAAAGTTCCACTTCCTAATGAATGAAGTTGGCAGAATTTTGGTGATCTTTATTCAGTAAAACTTACTAATCAGGAAACTTACAGGCCCTGTTTCAAGAACACGTGAAATCACATCAAAAGCTAATGAAAGAATCCTCTCCGATAAAAAATCAAGCCTCTGCATGTATAATATTACTTTTCAGTTATAAAATGACAACAAAATGAGCAAATGATCAGATTCAGGGAATTAAAGTTTAAATTCTATGTTTAGAATCACAAATAAGCAAATTGAACATCAACATAAAATAATAAATACAATAAGAAAAATAAAAGTCAGAATGCTGGAATAAGAATGCAAGTCAAAACTTGGATTCAAGATGCAGACTTAGCAGTCAGACAATTTGGAAAACACAGGCATCACCACTCTAAATGTTGATTGAAATGATGAATAAGTAAGAAATTTTAATACAGAACTTACACCAACATTTTTGGTATATTTTACTATGTTCAGAACGCATTTTATCATGTCTGGCATCAACCTGCAAAAATACATGAATGCAAAACATAAAGAATTTACCACAATAACTCTACTTTAATCAAATTTAATACAAGCATTGTGTTATTACTTATCAGAATGCTTCCGGTGTCGAGTAATGAGAGTACAGAAAATGAGCAAACTTCTTTTCCCAGTCTTCAATCTCATCAGGTACCCATTTTGTGGAGTAACCACGGATTCAAAACTCAAAGAACTAAGAATGGCAATTAGATCATGACAAAATGAAGGTAGAAGAGGCACTAAAGCAGATGGCATATGCGACCTCACCTACAAAAATAGCAATGCCACAAAAACATTGAAAAAAGCGGGGCTAGGGTGGGAGATAAAAGGGACTGAGCATGATACATTTTTATGAATATTCCATAATCATAAACAAGATTGTTACTTACAGTAAAATACATGCATTTGCTGACAACCAGAAGGATATTCTCTGCTTCCACATCTGTTGTACCATGAGCACCCAAAGCCTATTTGATAATCATATAGAATCGATTATTGTAAAAGCTCATAAAAGACTACCAAGGGAAGAAAATGAGCAAGGAAGTGTAAACAGAACAACCTTTTCGACAAATTGATGGAAAACAATTAACAAGGGCACAAGAATGTCTTTCGCAATTAGCTCTAGCTGTGGCGGTATTGGCTCCTTGGCAACTTTAGGATTTAAAAAATACTGCCAGAAACAATTTGAGCCCATTAGTGATACTATTTGAGCAAGGTATGCAGCACAAGCAATTACATGCCAATATGAGGACTGGAAACAAAATATACAGACAACCGGACACATGTAACCACATGATGAAAGGAAACTTAAAAAATTTAAAAACCAATCCTAGGAAAGGGTAAAATTTGGATAGAGATATCATAAACTGGTTTCGCAACAAACAAATTAATTATGCACCATACGCTACTAAGTACCTGAAAGGGCCTAAGGAGCGCGTGAAGAATCGTAAGGGCATTGGCTGTGGTCCATTGCGAGTTTGCACCATTGCTAATAAGGTTGCTATTTTGAATAGCAGATCGCAATTCGGGTACAAGTTCCGGCCACGAGTTCTGCTTAACAAACTCGGCAACAACAATGATCCGGAACTGCCAGTCAATACATTAAAACAATTATATATCAAAAGCTCACACCTTTCACTAATGTACTAAAAATTAGGATATTGAACTCTGAAATATGCATACCACTTCAACCAAAATTTTGACAACCGATTGTTCGGCTTGCAGCAATGCCCGCAAAAGCTGGTCCTTGAACTCCTTGCTAACGTTTGATTTCGAATTCGGATTCTCGCAGTCCACATTTCGCCTGGTAAAGTTTTTAAGGTACGCTGCCGCAGCGACTTTCTGACCTCGATCTTCACCTCCTGGCATCGAATTAACACATAAATCGACACAATTTTCCACTAAGAAACCATAAATCGCGTAAAATTAGCATATAAGCATGAGTTGCATGCTTAATTACCGGTGGAGATGGAGAGGAGATAGTAAGGGAATTGGGGGAGCTGCGAGAGGCGATCGAGTGCTTCGGTCGCCGTGTGGACGGCGGCGCAGTCTGGGTTTAGAGTCTCGTTCAGCAGCTGAGCGATTTGAGCTGCGACCTCCATAGTTGGTTTCTTGACACCAGAAACCCTAATTTTGAGTGAGCTCAGCCGCGAAGTAAGTAAGAAAGTGATATAAATTGCGCGGGAAAGGAAAGCAATAAAAGCGAAAATAAAATGTAAATTACCAATAAATTAAAAATAACGGTGAAAATTAAAAAATATTATTGACTGATTTGCAAACCAAATGGAGCTACATCCCCAACAACTAAAATTTGAATATGTAAAATTAAAAAATAATAGAAATTCATGAGATTGTTATGTTATTAATGGAAAGGGATCTGGAGATCCCTTCCACCAAATTCATCCAATTCACATTTGGGTTTTTGATATTTGATCTAACAGCTAAATTTATTATAACTTTTAAAGGAAATCCTTGTTTGCAGCCGTTGAACCAAATTTTAAATACCCAGATTGATGGATTGGATGAATTTAGTGGCGGAGAAAATCCCTTTCCGTTATTAATCCCGGAGCCAAAGGCCATGTTGCCTTCAAAATTAACACGTGGCAACATCGAGAACAAGTGATATGGGGCCAACTGCCACAGGCCCACAACTCCATACTCCCAAGCCACGTCCTCTCCATGCAATGGTCCCACAAGTCTTTATGTACTCCCTACATGTCTCCTTCGTCTTTCAGAGGTGGATTGTCTGCCCTCCCATTTCCATACACTTCTCATCCCCTCCTATTTGTGTGATTACGGTTAAACCACGTCAACATTTTATATTGATTTTTTTTATAAAAATAATAAAACAAAAAGTAATAGGAATATAAAATGTTGACGTGGCTTAACCGTGACCACACAAAACAGGAAGGGATGCGAAGAGTATGGAAATGGAAGGGCAAACAATCCACCTCCTCGTCTTTCCACAATATACAGAGAGTTGCAGTTTTAGTTAGCGTCCATTACCGTTACTACTTGAGAAGATACCATGACTCACCATTGGAGACACAATCCCAAACCTTGAAGATGAAAGCACCCATGGAAAGATCAAGCTCTACCACTACTTCGATGACAACGGGGCCATCATTTTCTCTCACCCCAGTAATTACAAATAGTTGAGTATCAGAGTACAGAACAAATAAGACTACAAAATAATAAGAATATTATTAAACAAACGAGAATGTCGGAACGACTACTGTAATACCCTAAAAATTTTAAAATATATGATTATGTGGATTTTTTTTTTTTTGAAAGTGAAATGCCTATATTTGGTTAACGTAATTTTATGAGGATGTATTTTTTCCTCATATATTTTATTGTATTTCTTGACATATCTAGATAGAGGACGATTCCACGAGCGCATATGCGAAAGCCGTTTGCAAGTCCGGATTATAACGGTATAGTTACAAACATTTGAAGTTGTTTTACTAAACTATAGTTTTAAATTAATTAAACTCCCACTATGTGGGAGTGAGAACCAATCAAGGGCTTGGTTTCGGCCCAATCAATTAAAAGGATGATGAGACCAATCAGATTAAGGAGAGGAAGGCAGGAACCAATCAGGGAAGAAGGAAATGAGGGAAAGGAGAGAAGAAGAAGGAGGGGGAATAACCGGGTCACCCTCCGACCCGCACCTTCTAC
The DNA here is from genome assembly GCF_042453785.1 of Malus domestica. Classification (NCBI taxonomy): domain Eukaryota; kingdom Viridiplantae; phylum Streptophyta; class Magnoliopsida; order Rosales; family Rosaceae; genus Malus; species Malus domestica. The sequence continues at coordinate 10,538,217 of NC_091676.1, read as the reverse complement.
CCATTTCCTCCATAATTTCTGATGGTTTTCCATTGGATTTTCCACGAATTGGACCAAGCCACCACTCCCAAACATTATCTAGCCCTTCTCTCTTCCTTTTCCACCCCAGATTTAGAAGAAAATTGTTGTAAATGGGTAGATAACCGTCAGTGGGTGCGACCGGTTCATGCGAGAAATGCCAAAATTCTGAAGCTATTCCCACCAATTACCACCACCATTAGACTCCCCATAAGGCCTTGAACAAAGCACAAGCCTTGGTTGGGGCAGCGGAGCACCGGAGGTGGCGGATCGAGGTCACCCAATTTCTAAGGTTTCAGCGGTTAGTGGCCAAATTCAGGTATTTTCAGGTCGAATTAGACCTCGGCACAGGTATGAAAAATGTTCCTCTCCTTAAGTTGTACATTCTTAAAAAATTTGGAAATTTTTTAAAATAGTTGAAATTTTCCAGTGAGTCAAGACAGCCGACTGCCACGCACGGCGACACGTGCAGCGGCTCGTGACCAGTGAGCCAACGCTACCATTTTATGCATATTTCGATATTATGAAACCATATTTGATATGCATTTGATATGATTCTCTTGTTTGAACCTAGTTAGTGATTATTAGTCACTTAAATGATTTTCGGAAATGAGTTCGAAATTGAATTTGTGAACTATGAATGGCTTGATCCCTTTGCAGGGTACGTAGGCAGTCTAACGAGAAGGTTATATGCAGCCATGATAAAATAACTGGGATTTAATCTTTTGTTGGAAATTGTCTAAGAAAAGGAGTTTGGTGATTATCTTCCGAAATAAATTTTGGGCCTATCTTAGTATTTGCTTCCAAATATAAATTTTCGGGTCATCACAACTACAAAACCCTAAAAAACTACATTGTGACTAAATTATTCTCTAATGAATAACAAAGCACTCTATTTATAATAAACTAACCATAATCTCTAACAAAACCTAATTCTATGGGGCTAAGCCCAAATCATAAATCTATTATTTTCCAACACCCCCCGTCAAACTCATAGTGGTAAACAACATGAGTTTGCCAACAAGTAGATGTGGATGTAGGTTTCGTTAGTCGGACAGACAGGCAAGCTCTGCAACACGGACATACAGATAGGCAGGCTCTGCAACGCGGACAGACAAACAGGCATGCTCCGTAATGCGGACAAACAGACAGGTTCCGACAAACGGACATACAAGCTCTGCTACAAGCGGACATGTAGGTATGTAAACAGGATTTGCTACAAGCGGACAAGGCACTAATGCTAACAGATACAGGTTTTGGCAAACATATGTTGGAAGTATGGAGCTCGTCACTTAACGACGAGATTCCTATAACCCTACGGCAACAAACAAGAAGACGGAAACTTCAACAATAATCACTCGGGTAGTTACTAATCCAAGCACTCGAGTGACTGCCAAGCAGGCAACATTATACTTTAAACAAATCACATACTTCAGACAAAAATCCAATAACCCAATATAGGCAACCTTATCTTCTTAGCCCATTTTATCAATCAAATCCAATAAAGTAGCCCAACTGACAAACAATGGCCCAACTTATTAAGTTCTAAAACAGTCAATCCCTGACATAGTTAGATATGGTGAAGCAACGATGGTCTTATACTAGCATGGGTCGTACCAACAATCAGGTCAAGTACTGGGAACTTCAGGCAAACACTAAACTATGATGGTATGATGCGAGATTGTGGAGATGTGGTTCAGGCTGACGACAGTTCGAATGATGGGGCGAATCAGCAAGGGTAACCTATGGGTTCAATCTTCAGGTTGTTGACGGCATGGTGTGGGTGTTCGTCGCAGGAATCTCCTGGCGGTCGAGCACACAGCTCCCCTGGGAGAATGGCGTCGGTTGAGGGTATCTGTCGTACTCCTGCTTTCTTCTCGGGCTTGCTCGGGAAGGCCTTCGTCGGGCAGATCTTGGTCGGGCAAGACACACTTCGAGCAAGGCTCGTCGGGCAGTTCTGAAAGAGAAGGACAAAGTTAATTTGAAAGGGTGCCTTTGTGGGGCCTTAGGTGTAGGCCTTGAGGCTCACAATCAAGATTAACTTTATCGTGCTCAGGCGTGCCACTACCATCTTCAGTATGGCAGATGTTGAATGGGTGTTTAAGCTTTGATTGAATATGTATACGCCCGAGAAACCGAGTTAGATATAACAGGTGCCTTTGTGAGGCCTTAGGTGTAGGCCTTGAGGCTTCCTGTCAAACTAAACCAGCGCTTGGATGTATCATATTTGGCCTTTTATGGTTGCCAGAGTTTTATCACTATTATACCTTTGATTATCTGAATCCCAGAGGTAGGACGAACCCAAATGAGTGCCTTTGTAGGGCCTTAGGTATAGGCCTTGAGGCTTCCCATCAGAGTTAATCCTTATACTCGGACCAACTAGACCGCAACATAAAATGAAGCTAAATAGATGCCTTCGTGGGGCCTTAGGTGTAGGCCTTGAGGCTTTCTATCAGAATTCACTCTATGCTTAAGCCTTTTCTACGAATCAAGGTATAATAGCAACAAAACGGAGAAATAGATTGATTACTTGCGCCCCAAGTAACTTCGGACTTCTCGCTTATCAAGGATCGTCGTGGATGGGTTGAGTCCACATAGAGTTCTTTTTTATGCCTTGAGGCCAAGGACTTTTAAACTGATCTTTAAATTACATGCCCGCGGGCTTAAGCCTCAGATCTGATCTAAACTCTGACGTGATTCAGATCGGATTCAAGTGCTGAAGACTCATTTTCATTGTGACTTTGCCAGAAATAACTTGTATATAACTGAGAATATATAACATGTTATTGTGCTTTTAAAAGAAAGAAAAGACAAAGACAGAGCAAAGATAGTCGGGCAAGTTTGAACCTTATCGGCCAAGGCTGAACTTCTTACAAAATCTATCTTTGTGGCTCTATCAAAGGTCTGAAAGCTTTCAGAAGGGGTTGATGGGGAGAAGAGGATACAAAATGAATCGATACCACCAAGAACAAGGTAGCAGAGCTATTACAGGGGTTTGGGAAGGTTTATCCCGAACGGGATGAAGGCTTGTGCTGACTACAGCTTTGTTGAAGGCAAATCTGGCTTGAGCAGAGTTTTGGCTTTTGTTTGTTTGTTTGAGTGTCCTTAATTCTGTCTTCTCTTCTTCCTTTTATAGACAGATTCAGCTTGGGTTCCTGTAGCAATGGCGATTGCCCGAATGCGGTTTGGTGATGACTCACTAGCTTTTTTACATGAATGCCATTAATAAAGTACTTTATTGGGCTGTGCAGTGATTGAATAACCTACCCCCTGTGGTCTTTGAGCAGGTAAGCAGGTGGCCTTTGTAATTTGTGCCCAGCCGAAAGCCTCTTTCCTGCCTCCTAAGTTTTCCTCTGGGCCTTGGGTTTGGGCCAACTTTCTCTCTGGCCCAAAGTTCAGATTTTATCCCAAACAGTGGGGTTGATGAAAGTGCAGTAACAACAGCATGTTTCTAGGTTTTGTGCGGCAATGAGTATAGGAGGCAGTGCAAAAGTGGTGGATTCATCGGATTCCTGGGTTAGTGATGACTTGTGGGTGTGAGCAAGTGCAGGGTCATCAGGCAAGAATGGACACGGGTCAATGGTGCAACGGTGACGATTCAGCAGCAGTGGATGATGGTGTAAAGGCGTGACTTAGTGGTGATCTGATGCAGGAAACGACAAAGCACGACAAAGATTCATCAATTTTTTCTTTTCTAATATTAAATTAAACCCAAACGATGACAACAACAAGACAGTAGCAACAGACTAAATGAAACTGATAACAACCAAAACAAATCAAATCCCGAATGATTGAACCTACTTTGATACCAAGTTGAATATCAGAGTGCGAAACAAACAAGACTACAAAATAATAAGAATATTATTAAACAAACGAGAATGACGGAACGGCTACAAAACCCTAAGATGCTACATTGTGACTAACTTATTCTCTAATGAATAACAAGGCACTCTATTTATAATACACTAACCATAATCTCTAACAAAACCTAATTCTAACGGGCTGAGCCCAAATCCTAAATCTATTATTTTCCAACACAAATTAGTGCCTTAATTAATCATGTAATGTTTCTTCTTAATTTGGTTGATGATGTCACAATTATTTGGTTTGCTTAAGTATGTATGTATAGGCGATTTCACGCCCGTTTGCACGACAGAGCTTAGGAAGATGGCCAAGTACTCCCGGAAGTTTCAAGAAAAGGGAGTGAAGTTTGTGGGTCTATCATGCGACGATCTGCCTTCGTATCTTAGATACGGCTCAGCCAAAAAATGGATCGAAAAATTGGGGGGGGGGGGGGGGGAGGGATTTCTGCAACTGGCTATGCCACCCAAACCAACTGAGGGAAGTCGCATTCGTTCCATCGCAAGCCTTTGGTGGATTACTGCCGTAGTTAGAGCGAGTTACAGTTCCGATTCCATTTGAACGAGCATTCCTACCAATTCCATTTTGTGAGTGGATTAAGGACATCAAAGCCTACAACGTATGTTCTAATTTCTATTTTTACTTGACACGATAATTGAGACGTATGTTCTAATTTCTATTTTTACTTGACACGATAATTGAGACTAGTAAGTTCAGTACTTGTTTTTAGTATTGTGTGCTGACAAGAAAGAACGTTGAATTCACTACTCTGTAATATTTTTTTTGGTATCTAATATATGCATGAGATGTACACTTTCAAATGTGTTGTGTTATGTAGTCCGGGTGCAAGGTGGATTACCCGATTTTCGCATATCCGAATTGAGAGATCATCGAGCAACTTAACATGGTAATGACTCTTTGGGAAACCAAGTTCCCTCTCGCGTTCTTCAGATTGGGGGCCTTGATAAGAAGGTACTTTGGTATATATTTTAATTTTTTTAAACGATATTATTTACACTAAGTACTTAACTTGATGATTTAAGGCGTACTGATATGTGTGTTTTTCTTTTATTATTAAGGGGTTTGGAATATGTGTATTAGGTCTAAATTTTGGGGTTGATTAACGTTTTTGGTTATAGGTGAAGTTGAGTTTTCTGTACCCGGCTAGCACTGGGCGGAACATGGAGGAGGTGATGAGGGTGTTGGAGTCACTGCAGAAGGCGAATACGCACAAGGTTGCAACCTTGACGAACTGGAAATGGGGGGATTCCGTGGTCATTTTGCCCTTGGTGTCTCAGGACGAGGCCAACAAGATGTTCCCTCCGAGCTACAAGACCGTGGACCTCCCATCCAAGAAGAAGTACCTTCGCTTCACAGATGTTTGATATAGTGTTGAACATTGTGGGGAAATATATAAGAATGGAGCAATTATGTGTCTTTTGTTTGTGACTAGTGTCCATGAATGCTACCCTTTGTGTGATTAAGTACTACAGTATATGAGAGATATATCATGCATGGATCGATTATGTATTAAGAATTTTATTTGATAATTGTGGATTTTTTATACCAACGATTATGGGTGGGCATCGCATGGGTTGGTTGGGTTTGGATATCATTCTGTTTGATCAACCTAACTTGCTCGGGCTAAAATAGTTCAATCTCATTTTCACCAAAGAAAATGTGGAAACCTATCCATCCAAATCATTCTCAAGCGGGTTGGGTCAATGTTATTGCGTGTGAGGAGTAAAAGTGCAATAGTCGGGCCAAGCTCAGAGTTAAGTTAAAATGGAGATTTGATTAAATTTTGGCAACCTTTTGATAAGTAATTTTATATGGAAGTAGCAAAAAGCGTGGATAACTCAGTTGGAAGAGCGTCAGACTGAAGATCTGAAGGTCAGATGTTTGATCCACCTTCACCGCATTTCTGTTTTTTGTTTTATTTCAGTCGTTGCTTATTTGAGGCTCAAATGAATTAAAAAAATAGGAAAACTGATGAAAATTGCTTGAAAACTTTGAGTTTTAACGATAAGGACAAAATAAAGGGTAAAGTGAATAGTACCATGATTGAATTTTTAGTGTAAAAATGTGGTTTTTCGTTAAAGTGAACAGTACCGGAAGTTTTTTGTTAAAGTTCCCTTAAAAAATTTCAACATTCTAAACCCCTATGCATTCAATTCAGTTAAGGTGGTTTCAATCAAACGAAACCAATCAAATTACATTTTTATTCGATTTGGCTCAAGATTACACGTTTCTAGTGTTAATATTAAAATTAAACCAAATCATTCATATGGATTTGATTTGTTGTTTTGTGTTATGAATGAATCTCTCATTGATGATAAAATATATCTTGTATACGAAACCAATCAAATTACATTTTAATTTGATTTGGCTCAAGATTACATGTTTCAAGTGTTAAAATTGAAATTGAACCAATCATTCATATGGATTGGATTTGTCAGTTTGTGTTAATCTCACATTGATGAGAGAAATGGATCTTGTATAAGCTTATAGGTAGTTGGGTTACTTCTCATATTATCAATTAGTTTTATACATGAAATTCAACTTCATTAGTTTGAATAGTTCTTATAACACCCTACACGTCGTGCCTTAACCTAAAAGAAACTTTTCAGTGTACCAGAAACATGGCTCGGTGCATCAAGTGTCATAAGTCATAATATAAGTGGTTGAATTTTTTTTTTTCAAGCCGGGAATAACGACTCTGTTATGAAAGAGCAAACAGACTACGCCCATTCCTTTATGAGTGGTTTTAGGAGATTAGGGTCCCCCCTTATATTCTCCCTCCATTTGCAGAGGTGGGTTGCCGACGTCTTCGCAGGGATATCCAAATCGTAAGACATTATTACCTTCGCGCTACTGGACTATAGTTTTGTTATTTTCAGATAGTGCTTTAAATAATATCGAAATACTTGACAAGTCTGTTTTAAATTGGTAAGTTGCAAATATTTAGTTAGAAACCTGATTATGAGTTATTAAATGGTAAAATGAATAAAAACTATCAATTTGAGAGTTGTTCCTAAAGGGCCTAACGAATTCGTAATTAGAATTAGAAGATCTCTTTTAATTGATTGTTTTATCCCATTGTAATATTTTAGATCGTTGACTGTATCCAATTATTTATACAATGACACTTGTTTTACCAGACTGATACACTGATCTATCTAAAAGATCAATGGCCAAACTCAACCTCTCAATATAACCAATCATTATTATGGTGTACTTAGTTATAAACTCTATCTTAGAAATATAGTTTAAATGGTGGTATAATTAAAAGATAATGATAGAGAGATTAAAATTTTAAATCAAATTTGCAAACCAAATAATGTGTCATCAATAAAAAATAAGAACATTAATCAACGCTTAAGTAATAATTCAATCATCATTAATCACATCATTTGGTTTGCAAATTTAATTTAAAAAATTTAGTCTCTTTCACATTATCCATAAATAGATGTTAAAAGTAACTTTCTTGAATTAAAAATCTCGGGTTTAGATCCTCTCCGGATCCCCTCACTGGGGATCTCAGTGATTAATGCATAGTAACCGTTCATCAAAGATCGGGTGGCTATAATTTTTTATTTTTTTATATTTTTCACGTAAAACGAGATTATTTTACTTTTAAAAATATAAAAACATTCAATTATGGTCGCACGATCTTTGATAAACGGTTACTATGCATTGATCCCGCGATTCCCTGGGTCCGTAGAGGATCTAAATCCAAAAATCTCAACACCTCGGGGAATCCCAACACGATATATCACTGGAGCCACTGAATTCTTCCCTGTTTTTCAACCTGTGGATCCCATCACAGCCTGTCTAAAGGTCCGAAAGGTGTCCTAAATTATGGAGTAAATTCCGGCCAGTGTATCACTCTCTTTACACATTAGGCCTTCTTACACTGCCACAGTAACTAATTTTTCATTTCTCACACACGAACATGTGGTGGTCTCAGTCAAAACCACTCATCACCACCGTCAACCTCCTCCTCCTATCCCTCCACCTCCACCTCCTCCCCACCCCCACTCTCTCCCAATGCCGCACCTCCTGCGGCCCCATCCCCATACACTACCCTTTCGCCCTCGATGACGGCTGTGGCGCGCCCCAGTTCCGCCACATGTTCAACTGCTCTACCGACCTCTTCTTCGCCACCCCATCCGGAAACTACAAAGTCCAGTCCATAAACTACGACAAGAAAACCATGGTCGTCTACGACCCCGCCATGTCCACCTGCTCCATCCTCCAGCCCCACCACGACTTCCTCATGACCCCAATCCAGTCCGCCATTATCCCGCCCACCTCCGACACCGTCTTCGCCCTCCTCAACTGCTCCGTCGACTCCCCTGTCCTCAACCACTACAAGTTTCTCTGCTTCAACTTCTCCGGCCACTCCTGTGACGAGCTCTACGACTCCTGCAACGCTTTTCGGATTTTCCGTTCCGGTTCCGGATTGGCTACTCCTACCCCCAGTCCCGGAGGATTTTTAACCAACGGTACTATCCCCAGTCCCGGAGGATTTTTAACCAACGGTACTACCCCCAGTCCCGGAGGATTTCTAACCAACGGTACTCCTCCTCCTGCTGCTGCTACTACGACTACTTCTCCGCCGTGTTGTTTTACGGGGTACGATACGGTGAAGTTCATGAGCATGAATATATTGGACTGCACGCATTATACTAGCGTGACGAATACGGACGGATTGAAAGGGTTAGGACCGCCAGATTGGGTTTACGGGATTAAGCTGAGCTTCGCGGTGCCGGATACCGGGTGTGAGAGGTGTGCGCAGTCCGGTGGGACTTGTGGGTTTGATACCGAGACTGAAGGGTCTCTCTGCCTCTGCTCAACTTCCTCTAATTTCACTAGACAATGTGGTAGGTTGATATATCAACTTTTATAAATCTCGATATGTTTATATTATTAGAAGAACAATAACAATACTTTGTTACTCAAAGATGAGTAAAAACTCATACTCAAAATTCTTAGTGTTTTAATTACAAAGCTTTATGCTTATAATCATAACCGTTCATACTATGAATCATACTGTAAACATCATTTCTGCAAAAAATAAATTGAAACTAAGGCTGTTTAGTCAATCTATTGTAGCAAATACATAGAAGATTTGTAATGCTTTTACCAATACCGTTCATTTATTTTTAAACAGGTTGATGACTAAACGACCTTAGTTTTAATTGATTTTTTGCATATACGATTTGTATATGGTGATTTATAATATGAATAGTTCTGATTATAAACATGAACTTCTATAAATTGATAACGAACAATTTTGAGAAATTTGAAGCAGAAATTCATACTCATCTTTAAGTAGTTAAGTATTATTCTTATTAGATTGTGAATTTGGATCGTTTATTTAATTAGTTAATAATTAATTTAAACAATAATCCAGGTTCACAGCATCTGCAATATTTTTCGTTGCATTAGTTGCTTGAATTTTACTTCTTGCGGCTAATTTTGGCTTGATTTTTCAGGTGCAGGCAGTTTTTCAGCGGTAGGACGGGACTGTTCTCCCAATATACCATTCCAAGCATTCTTTGTGATTTTGGGGGCGTTGTTAGTCTTTTTGCATGAGTTTAGGATGCCGAATTTGTGATGGTGGTAGTGTTAATCTTTTGTTTAATTATCTTTTACCCTTTTGAGGGTTTGTCGACAATGTTCTCCATGCAATCTCTAAATTTTGTGACAAAAGTTAGTCTCGAATTCCATATATAAATTATTCAACCTAGTAGTAGTTAGTAATTCTATTTATTAATTACAAAATACAACATTTTGTTAGTTGATATAAGAAATCTTTGGCGAAAATGTTTAAAGACATCTTAATCTCGAATATTATATTCTTTATAAATTAATTGTTTACTCTGACAAAAGAAGAGGCCTACACATACTCGTACTTGGTTCACATGCCTACATAAATGACTCCGAAACTTTCTTATATGTGACATGTAATGAATTTCAATATCTTTTAAGCATCGATGCAGAACATTCATTTTTCAATGTGAGATACTCTCGAGTACTACTCAAATTCACAACCCTAGTAGCCATATGCTTGAATGAAGTTGGATGACTTTGACATTTGATGGTGAAGGATAAGATGTAAAACAACTAATTTAACGTCAAATTCTAGCTTTTCAAAAACAAAAGAAAAATGCATTGCCTTTTGCGAGTTTAGTCTTTAGTGTAGAATTGAACATTGAGAATGAGAAATGCTAAGAGGATTTTTAAAAAAAAAATGAGATTCTCCATATACTCTCTGTCACCTCATAATTTAACGTCAATTTTTGTACCAACATTATAAAACATCATATCAAAAACATAAGTTTGTAGAGAGTCTAAAGACATCCCTACTTTTTAAAAAAGTCACATTAGCATTTCTCTTGTAGATTTCCAAAGGAATTTCTCAAATTTGAGTAGCCTTAAACCTCATCGAGACAACAAAATGAGTATGTAATTATAAAATTTCTATACAAATTACACAAAATCCAACATATATGTGTGTACATACATACATACATACATACATACATATATATATATATATATATATATATTATAAGGATTAAGGTCCCATTTCAGGCCGCTCCTCCACTAATCCACTTTCTCTTTTGAGTTTTGATCATCAGACGTTGTTGATGTTTGAATTCAAATTCCCACCCTAAACTCTTTTCTCTTTAATCATCGTTTTGGCCATAGCTGAATCCCCCATCATCATTATGTTCAAATCAACTCAACATCCTTTTTCTACGGACCATCATATTTGCGCACACTTTTTTGTTACAAACTTCCATGATTTTCCTTAAATTAATTATAGGTTACAAGATAACACACGATTAATTTACAAGTCAAGTGAACGTTCAAGTTGAGTTATGCCTATTAGTTCTTACAACAAAACTTGGGTTAAACCGTCTGACCAACTAGGTGATTCGAACATTTAATACGAATGAGCAATTCGATAAGTTGTCATTGTAATTTTGTTATATTTTATTTAAAAAAACAACGTGACGTCATTTTATTAGCCAATTGGTTAGGCATACTGAACCATGTTTCTCTCAGCTCTTAGTATATTATGGGTATTTATTTTCCTAATTACTAAGAGAGATATCAAATTTGAATCCTCCATCCTCGTTGGTAAAAAAAAAAAGAAAAATACAAATTAGGGTAATAATTGACTTATAATTCAAAAAAAAAAAAAAATTAATTCAACATGCATAGCTATAACTAAGTTGACTAGAACAATGTCTTCTCCTTGCAACCAAGTTCGAATCACTTTTGCGACAATATAAATTAGATTAGAATATTTGGTTTATTTAAAAAGATATATATATATATAAGAAATTTTTAAAGGAATGGATACCCATTTTTTTTTTTATAAAAATAGGGATTAGTTGTGGGGTCCACATTACGTCGAACCTTAACGATCCGAACCGTCTATTTTTCAAGTTGCACCTCATAGATTATCCTTACAAAATATTAGCCAAATCAGAAATGTTTAAGACATTTAATTGGGTACAAAGAAATTAACGAATACTTTGTTATATAAGAAATAATGAAATTTTATCTTGATAATTAAATAGACAAATAATTTCAGATTGAATTGAATTTTTGCAAAAATAATTTATGAATCAATACTTATAAAATGATAATTTCTTTGCATAGACGGCTATATATATAATTGGGGTCAATTGAAAAAGACAAAAAGAGATGGAGCGTCCCGTTAACAATTCAAACGGGCGGGGGTAATCACTGAGCTTTACCAATTTCAAATTCCCACCACTCTGACACTTTCCACTCAAATCTCAACCCACTTCTCTCCTTCCCACCCCCCCAACGGCCAAAAGCAAACCCAAACCCCCCAAAACGTCACCGTATTCTTCGTCTTCTCCGTCGAATCATGGATTCAAAACTCCGTTTGTAATACGGAAACAAACACAACAATCCAGCTTGTTTCACTGAAGCTCCGAGCTCCCTCAGTATGTCGTCGAAAGAGAGCTCAACTGTTCGATTCCCAGCCCGAAACGTCGCGAGGAACTCGCAATCCGAACCGAACGAGAACGAATTCGAAACCGCGTCGAATCCAATCCACTTTCCACCTCCAAGAACGCCTCTTAACAGCATTGCAGATCCAGCCCAGCTGCAGAAGGAACTCCATGAGTTTGATTTCGATTCGCAACCAAAGTTCGAGGCGATTCGATCCGGTCGGTATTCGTTATCGTTGGATAGGAAGATCGAAGCTCCGGAGAAAGCTGGACATGGTGGAGGTCTCAGCTATGGAACTCCTAGGGTTTCGTCAGGTCGCGGAGGGAAGGCGCACTCGGAGCCAAACTCGGCTCAAAGCACTCCGGCAAGGACCAGTAGAGCTTCCATTGGTGGAGCAATGGGAGGTTGTACCGGAAGCAAAGCTCTGCAGTACAATGGAGGCAGAGCAGGGAGCTGTTCTAGAATCTCCCGGGAGGTTTCTGTGGTGAATTCCGAGGTTTTAGCTCAAGTTCCGCATTTTGAGCTAGCGGAGGACTCTTCGTTCTGGAACGATCACAATGTGCAGGTTCGGAGATTGGTTTGGGTTTGGTAATTGGTATCAAAGTTTTCTGGAGTTTGATTGGTTTGATTGGTTTTGAGTTCAGGTGCTGATTCGAATTCGGCCATTGAGTAGTATGGAGAGAGCTTTGCAAGGGCAAGGCCGGTGTTTGAAGCAGGAAAGCGCGAAAACTCTGGTTTGGCATGGTCATCCGGAAACCAGATTCACATTCGATCACATTGCATGCGAGACAATATCACAGGTTTAGATTTCAAGCTAGGGTTATGTAAAATAATACTTAAAATTTATCTGTTTTAGTTTTTACTGCTATCTTTAAAGTAATGCTATGTCAAAAAATGGACCTTGATGTTTTATTATTTGGCGTCAATCCATTGGAAACTCATTGAGTGTGTCGATTGAGTTTGTCGTAGGAAAAGCTGTTCAGAGTTGCTGGGTTGCCCATGGTGGAGAATTGCTTGTCTGGTTATAATAGCTGCATGTTTGCTTACGGTCAGGTATTTCGTCGGAGAAGTTAATAGTTCGGTGCATGGTGTGGTTTTTTTGCTGGATAAGTTACACTCTAAGTTTCTTGTTTGCAGACGGGTAGTGGCAAAACATACACAATGATGGGTGAAATATACGAGGTTGAAGGGCAGCTCAATGAAGATTGTGGGCTTACTCCACGCATTTTTGAGTATTTGTTTAAGAGGATCAGACTGGTAGGCTGTTCTATCTTAATCTATAGCTAAAATTTATCTTTTATTTGGGTTTGATAATTTATCTTTTATTTGGGTTTGATGTCTTACTATAATTTATTCGTGCAGGAAGAGGAAAGCAGGCGGGAGGAACAGCTGAAGTACAGCTGCAAATGTTCCTTTCTCGAGATTTACAATGAGCAGATAACAGATCTCTTGGAGCCTACATCAACTAATCTACAAGTAATTAACATCTTTTCAAATGTTCATGCTGCAATTTCCACTTAGCATTGTTTTGTTGAGCAATAAGTAAACGTATCTTCCATATTGTAGCTCAGGGAGGACTTGAAGAAAGGGGTATATGTTGAAAACCTTACAGAATACAATGTGAGGAATGTTAATGATGTTGTCAAGCTCCTGTTACAGGTGGGACTTTATGATAAATGTTATCTAATGAATCACTAACTACACATTCGGGTGTGAGTATGATGCTATATATTTGTTTTCTTAGGGTGCTTCAAACAAAAAAATGGCAGCAACGCAGATGAACAGTGAGAGCAGCCGATCCCACAGTGTTTTCACATGTATCATAGAAAGCCGTTGGGAAAAGGATTCCATGACCCATTTTAGATTCGCTAGGTTGAACTTAGTAGATCTAGCTGGCTCAGAAAGGTAACTACCATCTTCATAATTTATTCTTTTTTTTGTTTAATATTTTATTCAAGGCTTATCTGCTGGCTGACTTGCTTATTCATTTAGGCAGAAAAGCTCTGGTGCAGAGGGAGATCGTTTGAAAGAAGCAGCAAATATCAACAAATCATTATCAACTCTTGGGTAATTATTTCAAGGACCTGTTTGGTGTTCTATTATACTTTTAAATATTTCCTTCCATTTTCTGCTTTCACAAGGCCAAATTCAAATGCCAACTTGGTGATTAGTATAATTTCTAGAAACACATAAAAGATGGGGTCTGTTTGCACATGGTTGAATTAGTCGTATATGCCTCTATTGCTAGTCAGACTTTAGTTTGGTTTTAGTTGGTTAACCTATATTACTTTTTGGTTTTAGCTTGGTGATAATGTCTTTGGTCGACTTAGCACATGGGAAACATAGACATGTTCCCTATAGAGATTCAAGGCTTACATTTCTTCTTCAGGTTAGACGCCAAATGCTCTGGAACCTAAGATATTTTATGTCATTTCGTAACACTATGCATACTTGTTCATTTTAGTGCATCTTCATACGTAATTGGTCTACGACTTTGGGATGCAGGATTCTCTGGGTGGGAACTCAAAAACAACTATAATATCGAATGTCAGCCCATCAATTTGGTATGTGTTGATTCTTTCCTAGTTCTAAATTACTTTATGTTCTTATTCTTCTTTTTGTTTTCCTTAAACTGACCTTGTCTTTCCTTGTAGTTCTGCAAATGAGACACTTAGCACTTTGAAGTTTGCCCAGCGTGCCAAACTCATCCAGAACAATGTACTTACCTCGTACACTGACACACACACTTTCATTCTCTTTTTAGTTCTTGACATTCTTTTCCATATTTTTCCAGGCTAAAGTGAATGAAGATGCTTCAGGTGACACAACTGCACTTCAGCGACAAATCCAACAGCTGAAGGCATGAGTTATATTTGCAATTTTGTGAAAATTTTAACCTTGAACATCTAACAAATGGTATAACTGAAGTATTGAACCGTTACAGGGCCAGTTGTCCATCCTAATGATGCACCATAACCTCTCGAGGTCTTCAACAAGTTGCGTGCCAAGTAGTGAAGAACCTAGATTCAGTGACTTGCCTGAGAAATATGATGACTCTCAAGAAGAAAACATGGCAACTAATAAGTTACCAATCATGCAAAGCAAGAAGGTAATTTTATTTTCCACATAGAAGTCATTTCCTTCTAAAGAAAAATTGTATGATGCAATGCCACTATGGAAATGCATTCTAACACAAATTTAACAGATGAAAAGCATGGAGACTGTTTTAGTTGGTGCCCTAAGAAGGGAAAAGATGGCAGAACATGAAGTCCAGAAGTTGGTGGCTGAAATTGAACACATGAACAACTTGGTGTGTTTTGCTACAAGTAGTTATCTATAGTTTCCTATCTCTGTTAAGTTCTTGACTATTCTGTGTAAAGGTTTTTCATGATTATTAATGTCTAAATAGCAGTATGTGATGCGATTTATTATTGACATGGTATTTCTGCAGGTTTGCCAAAGAGAGGAGGATGTTGGACATAATAAAGTGATGCTAAGGTTTCGGGAGGACAAAATTAAACGATTTGAACTGTTGACGGATGGAATGTTGTCTGCTGAGAAGTATCTTATGGAGGAGAACAAGGCTTTACTGGAAGAGATTCAGCTGCTTCAAGCAAGAATTGATAGCAATCCAGAATTGACCCGATATGCTGTGGAGAACTTTAGACTTCTTGAGCAACTTAAATTGTAATTTGTATATTGCTCAATTCTGTAGATGGTTGCTCTTTGTCTTCTTTTTGGGTGGCAGTGACTCATTTTGCATTATTCTTCATGCCAGGTACCAAAACTTTCACGAGCATGGAGAGCGAGAAACATTGCTAGCTGAAATATCAGAATTACGCAATCAGGTCCATAAAATTCTCCTCCTTCCAAAACTGCCTCATGCACTCTAAGGTGGCTATCTAAAACATGTTTTATTTGCAGCTTCTGGATACACTTCAAGGAAAGCTTCCATGCTCAAATGAAGATCAGGTTGGAAAACACCTTTTGGTTAATAATAATACATATGACCTTTTAGAAACCTCCAATTCTTAATGTGTTTTCTTTGAAGAGTGCAGAATAGTGATACCATAAGGGAACTGGAAGATTGCAGGATCATGAATTCAAAACTGATTAGGTATTTTTCTTCATCAAAATACACTTTTAAATGCATTTTGGATCTGCTTTGTTTTTTTTTAATCAATTAATTTCAATGTGTTCTCTAAGTTTCCACTATAATCCTGCTCCTTTCCCTGGCTACCAAAAACATACGGCAGAAAGGAATCTCATCCTTCCTCCACTTGATAAACACTGGTCCTGTCACTACTTGACAGCCATATATGTGGACATTCTATTACCATAATTTGTCTAGTTACTTTCTGCTGCTATTGATACAATTTAAACCTATCATATTAACTATGTGAAGGCAAATGTCTTTCGCTGTTTTGGTTAAAAGTGACATGTCACCATTGCTCATTATCCTCTTATGATTTTGGGTCTGCAGGGAAGTAGATGAATTACAACTTGAACTGCAAAAGCATATGAACTCCAGTCAGGCTACCTCGGGCTCTGTAAGGATAGCCTATAAATAGTTGGAAAGAAACTGTTGTTTAAATGACGTAATAACCTTTGCGTATGTAGTTGATCGACAATCTTTGCATATATGCAGGTCAGATATTCTTTCTCCAAGGAAACTGAGGAATTCAGGCAATCAGATAAATATTCAATGGTAAGTGAGATATATCAATTTGTTTCCAGCCTAGTATCCAATTAGTTTAGATCGGTGACCATTCTTCAAATACTGGAGTTATTTTCAATTTTACATGATTTTTTTTATCTTTGTTGCTATATCCCAGTTCATTTTCTGTGCATTTAAACCAGTGTATTAAAATCATGAGGTGTGGGCGAGGCGTCTAAGGGATAGCCCGGCCTAGGTGTGAGGCGTGAGGCATGAGGCGAAGCCTCACGGGACCTAAATTTTTTAATATATACACTGAGCGTACACATATCTTATATTAAAAAAAAGAAGATTATTAATCAATAATCACCCTGAGCACACACATATTATAAATATATATACACGCATATATATACATATATTATATATATATATATATATAATAGAGGATGAAAAGCACAATGAGCACACATATGATATAACAATGCACGCAGACAACACACACATCAATTATATAAAAAAAAAAAATCAGAAAAAAAAGGCAGAGAGACGATAGTGCAAGGAAGAGGTATGAGGCAGTTAAAACCTACCCAAAATTTGGGTTCTCACTCACGGCAGCAAGAAGAAATTCTGCGCATGTTATTAATTTTAAATGAGCTAGAGAGCAACTAGTTCTAGACAGATTATAACCTACATAGACATCACGTTGTGTTGCACTTTGCCTTCTCGGAATCAAATTTATGATCGGCAACCACTTTTCAGGTTGAAACCTTGTCTATAAGAAGTGACTCTGGAGATGAAATAGCATCTTACACTCAGGTATGTGATGAGGTTGTACAAAACCATGTGATTCATGTAGATCTAAATGTAGGTGATGATAATAAAAAAAGAGTAAATGGATGCTAGATTGTTGCGGGTTCATTTAATAATTATGTTACATCATGTGCAGGAGGAAAGCTGCAGATACATGGAAGTCTCATGCAACAAGGACAAATTAGAAATCCAATCTGAGCTGAAATGTGAAAGTCATTTTCTGAAATCAGGTGATATACATAAAGACAACAAGGGCATGATAATGATGATCACTGAAGACGTTGAGAGGAAGGCTTTGCAAGCTAAGCTGGACAAAATGGCTAAGGACCTTGAGGAGGTGAGGTTACTTAATAGCCACTTTCAAGAGGATCAGCTGTTACAGTTGTCTCACCAGAAACAAACCGAAACAGTCTGTGAACAGGTTGAGATGGAGACAGCGAGAACAATTCTTCATTTACAGGAAGAGGTTGCTGCCCTTCAGTTTGAACTTGATGAGAGATTACAGTGCATGATTCAGGAAAATACAATACTGAAAAACACAATTGCAGCAAAAGAGGATCAAATGAGAACACTGAGTGGGGAGTGGGAAAAGGCAACCTTAGAACTAACAAGATTCCTCCTAGATGGTTCTAGATCCCTCAGAAACGCCTCCAGCCAAATAGAAACTATTGCTTGTTCATTTCCTCAAGCTAACATTTGTGTCAGTGAAGATGTCCAGAGGGCTGCCAAAGTTTGCATGGAAAAAGAAGAAACAATTGAACTTCTACAGAAGAGTTTGGAAGATGCGCGAATGATGGTAATGGAAATGGAACAGAAGTTAAGTTCCTTGAAGGGAGCAACAATGGCTTTAAGTGAACTCCAGCATTTGGATAATGATGAAAGCACCAAAGAGGCAATTCCCTTCTGCATGCTGTCAGATGAGCAGACCAACATGATTGAGATGCTAGAGAGAAAAATCATATATAAGGAAAGTCAGTTCAAAGAAGCAGAAAAATGTGCCAATGCTGCGTTCCTTGTAATAAAATGGCTTATGGATCGTAATGCTAGTTATGCAACGGAGAGAAAGATTCCTATCTCAGTTCTAGCTATACCAGCCAGAATGCCCAACCACACAACTAGTGACACAAATGAAAATGCTTTAAGAGAGCCTTGCAAAATTTCTCAGTCTTGTATGGTTGAACCGCTATCATTAGAAGCACATAAGTATTTGAAATCTGAAAATCTTTATCACATGCTGCATGAAATAAAGAATGAGCTCAGTGTAGCAAATGGTAGATTGAAAACTACTGAAGATTTCATTTACACAATAAATGAGGATGAAGATAAATGGAGTACTGATAGTTTGACGTCCAGCTGTGATACTTCAACAGAAAGTTCTTGTTCTCTTAACCAATTTTGGGCACTTGAAGGGAAAACGGGGGAACTAAGAGTTGAAGAAGGCTCAGTGCTTCAGTCCGCTGATCATGATCCAGAGGAGTCAAAGAAGCTCTTCAAACATTTCACTCATTCTGAAGGAGAATCATTCTGCTTGAAAAAAGAATTAGAGATGACACGTGATGCTTTCCACAAACTCTCTGTTAGGCTAACCACACTTGTTAGTGAGTTGGACATTGGAGGTAGTTCTCAACCAGCAGGTATATTCTTCAGTGAGTTTAAGTTTTTAAAATAATGACCAGAAGCATACATTGATCAGGGGACTTAATCAGCTCTTATTATTATATGCAGAGTTGAAAGAAATTGTTCCATTGTTTGACTTGAGGATGGAGAATGCTGATGCAGGGTGTTGTATTACAGAAAAGGTACATTAAAAATTCTCTCGATAGTATCCGAAAATAATGTGAGGCAACTATTTGTTAAAATGGGTTGTATAATAGCACTTTCATAATCAATCTTTTATTAAGAAAAATGCTAGTGAGTAAGATCATTGTTCTGTGATGTGCAGGTAGCTGCCGATCAGAAGAGTGATTTTGCTGGTAGCTTCTTAAGCAAATTTGAAGAAGCGCATGCAATGATAAAAGAAGCCGATGTTATGTTAAATGCCTTGGTGGAAGCAAATGAAAATGCAAAAGAATTGACTGGGCTGTGGAAGCAAGCTGGTGAGGATCTGATGTTAGAGAGAGCAAGCTTTACTGAAGAAGTTGAACATCTCAAATCTTCAGTACGTCTAATAGAAAGAGAGAACGAGCTACTGCAGGATCAATCTCATTATAATTTGGTGGAGATAGCAAAATCATTGTCTTTGCTTGAAGAGTGTTTTATGCAATTAAAAAGTGATGTGGAGGACAAGTTCAAAGTAATATATGCTGATACTTCATCCATGGGAAGGGAGATACACTGCTTTATTAGCAATTCAAGATCATTGCTTGAAGAACTATGCTCTGAGAGATTGGAGAAAGACTTTTCCACATCTGTCCTTCATCAGTGTCTCATTGGAGAGCTTATCTCCAGAATATCATGTTCTAATGTTGAAATCAGTTTCCATCCATTCAGACAGCAAGAAGGCTGCTCAACAACAAATAAACTGCAAAGGATATCGTCAAGTTGTGAGGATGGCATAGTGCGTACTAGTAAAATCTCCAAAGATGATGCACATCAAAGAGGAACAAATTTGAAAGCCGGTGACTTCAATTTATCCCACAATACTTTGATTGATGAGAATTTAGCACTGAAGGAAGAATTGCAACGGAAAGAGGTTCTACTAGAGGGCTTGCATTTTGATTTTAGAATGTTGCAGGAATCAGCATCCAGCACAAAGGATATAAAGGATGAAACTGAAAGGCTGATGAAATCTTTGAGCCAAATCCAGAATGAACTAGAATTAAAAACATGCCTACTTGATGATATGTTGGCTCAACATGAAAATCTCGGGGGTCGTCTCACTGACACTGAAAAGGCTCTGCTTGAATCAAATTTTAATCTCGAGCAGGCCACAGAAACAATCAACACTCTTTCAGAGCAAAACTGTGAGTTGAAAGAGCTTCTAAAAGATCTCTATCTCAAAATGTCTGAAGCCGAAGAACAACTGGAAGAGCAGAAGGAAGTGGTGAAAGGTTTGGAAGAGGAAATTATTCATTTGACTTCTTCAATGGAAAAAAAATTACTCTACTCAGTTGAAGGCTTTGAGGATGATTTGAGAAGAGTCATCAGCGAGAGAGACCAACTCCTAGAAGAGGTCCATTCCCTGAATGATAAACTTGAGATGGCATATGCAATGGCCGATGAACATGAAGCTATATCCGTTGAAGCTCGCCAGGTATGTGTTTCATGTTCCTTCCTTTGTCATTTATCAAAGTTTGGATTGCAGGTGGATTTATCATATATTGTGCCAATATTGTAGGAATCTGAGTCAAGTAAGATGTATGCCGAACAAAAGGAAGAGGAGGTTAAGATTTTAGAACGCTCTGTTGAGGAGCTTGAATGTACCATCAATGTATTGGAAAAAAAGGTTAGCTCCCTTGGCATTTTTGTCTCTTTATTTAATACGTGAACATCAATGGAGTGCTAGTATCAACAAATGCTCTTTGAGGTATTGACATGTTTTGGTTATTGGTTTCAATTCCAAAAATGGTCCCTTCTTTTAGGTATATGAGATGAATGATGAGGTAGAAAGACATCGGTTAATCAGAGATGCACTAGAACTGGAACTCCAAGCTTTAAGACACAGATTGTATACAGTTGAAAATTTCGGTGAACATATGGATTCAGAAAACATAAACGGTGAACAAGCTGAAGATCTGATATCTAGGTATTGCTTGATTTCTCCGTTAAATTCTAGTTTTTGCTTTAAATTACCTTAAACATGATAAATCATTTTGATACAGGCAACTGCAGAGTAGGCTACTGGAACTTCATGAGGCTCACAACAAGATAAAGCTTCTTGAAGAGGAAAGGGCAGAGCAGGATAAAGAGGTGAGGTCCGGTCTTTGCTGGTGTTTAATTATCTTGTATTTGTACAATGAATTTTAATTATCTTGTATTTGTTTTCTAAGAACCAAATTTTGACAATTTTTGCATATCATGAAGATCAAACAATGCAAAGAATACATCTCTGAAATCGTGTTGCATGCTGAAGCCCAGACGTCACAGTACCAACAGAAGGTACAACGAATAAAATTTCTCTCACCATTCAATATATCCTTGAACACATCTTCCAGCATTCAAAATTCAGATAACTGAATTCTTTTCTGTCAAATAGAGAGAATGAGATATGTATAATTAACCAAATTTTGACATTAAATAACCTTTTGAACAGTACAAGACTCTTGAGGCCATGGTTTGTGAAGTGAAAGAAGATAAGAGAAACGCAACATCAACAGCTGTGGCATCAGACAAATCAGAGAAAATCAGGACGAGGGGTTCCAGTTCGCCATTCAGATGCATTTCAAGTTTGGTTCAGCAGATGAATACGGAGAAGGAACAAGAATTGTCTTCGGCCAGGCTTCGGATTGAGGAACTAGAGAATCTGGCAGCTAGCCGGCAGAAGGAGGTTCAGCACACCCTTTGCTTAGTTTCCCTTTCTCAAACACTTTTGTAGGCAAAACCGCTAAAATTTGACACAACTGTTAACCATCAGAAGAGTATTGATTTTATTGAAATATGCTCTCAGGTATGTTTGCTGAATACTAGGCTGACTGCAGCAGAGAGCATGACACATGATGTCATTCGGGATTTACTTGGTGTCAAATTGGACATGACTAACTATGCAGTAAGTCTCCGTCACTTATAAGTGTTAAAACTTCATAGCGGCAATTCTCATTTGTTTTGTTTCTTTTGGTATCATCTAGAACTTGATAGACCAATATCACGTTCAAAAACTAGTAGAAGAGGCTCATCAGCAAACAGAAGAATTCCAAGCAAAGGTGACTATAACTGATTTTGTTTTATTTATTTAACTTTGTCTTCCTTTTCCCTATCGTCTTGTCTGTAGACCCAGCTAATTGATTTTGGCATCATCTCAGGAGCAAGAAATTCTCGGCTTAAGGAAGCAGATAGATGATCTAATGGAGGAAAGACAGAGGTTAGACCCATTTCGATACACCACTTTCGAGTTGCGACCATAATTTTTTTTCCAATTTTTATAAGTTTCCCTCCTTTTGATTACAACTTCTGTAACTTGCAAAAACCAAACTTACTATTGAATCATTGATGTAATTGCTGTAGGGTCGATCTTTTAACAGAAATTAAAAAAAACCAATAAGCAAACAACAACCTGCAAATGAGTACCGTAGCAGAAAATTGTTCAAATCACATATAAGTTTCATTTCATTACCCAAATGCCCACATCTGGAACAAGAAAAACAAGAATCATTGTAGCATCCTTTTTATTCTTGTTTGTTTTTGCTCAAGTTAAAAGCAAAACTTCGTCTTACGACGTGAATTCATGCCGCTACATTCTTCACTTTTTCTTATTTGAAATTTTGCTATTGCAGTTGCATATCCGAAATAGATAAAAAGGAAGAAGATATGATGACTGCTCGGACGACATTACAACAACTCCAAGACAGAGATCAAATGCTTTCTGCACAGAATGAGAAGTTGAAGGTGGATAAGACCAATCTGAAGCGGAGGGTGGCGGAGCTGGATGAGATGGTAAGAACAATTCTTGGAACACCAAAAACACAGCAGCAGCAGCCGCCAATTCACCGCACATCCAAGACCAAGGCATGTTTTTCTCCACGTAAATGAGTTTTTTACGGCAACGGTAACTTTCAACTAACGTGCCATGGCTTTTCTTGATCAAGCAGAACAGTAGCTCATTGAAGTTGCATGAGGTTGATTACGCCAGGAGACTGGAACAGTCCGAGAAGCATCTTTCTCGCGTGAATGGCGAACTTGCTCAATACATCAAATCTGGCAGCAGCAGTGGCACCGGTGGTGGACATTCACGAGACAAGCGTTTCGGACACACGTCGGAAACGGACTATAGGTGAGTGTTGTGCTGTGCAACAGAAATTAATTCGACTCTTATCGTTCTTCAATTTGGTAAAATCCATAATGTTGTTGGCCAACAGAAAGCAGAAGAATTGAGTCTGGATGAAGTCAAATGCCGCAGATTCACTCGTCTGTAAAAGTACATATTTTTGGATAATTCGTGGTGAATTTAAAGGTAAATATTAAAAAAGAAAGAAAAACTCCAATACTTGTTATGTGTGACCATAATTTCTCTTGGATTATAAATTCACTTTTTAACAGTTCGATATATTTTGCAGATTATTTCAACAGCACATGCGAACAAGTCTCACGCAACCCAGCTTGTGTTTCTTCATTGCTTTATATATATATATGTACGTGTATATTTAATTGCGCTACTTAGCAAGTGTGGAAAATAAATAAATAAAAATAATTGATGTGACATTTTAAGATTCATACAGCCAACCTCACTTCTGCTAAGGCAAGACTTTATTGTTTGATTTGATGTTCTAAGCACGAAACATTGTTTGATTCTTTGTTAACTGAAAGCAGGTAATGGAAGAAGAATTGAAGTGTAGGGCTGACCTGAGCTAGGCCAAGTTAGGTATCGCAATGTGCTCTCCGTAATTTAGAATTGAAGCAGGTGGATTACGAAAACTAATGGAAAACCCCAAGGTAAACTGAAACTGTAACATATAGCACCATGGGCAATTTTACGAAAATTAATGAAATAAACCAAGGTAAACTTGTCAACTGCTATGGTATTTTGACTATCAACCGTAGAAACTAGGTCACATAAAACTTGACTACTGGTTAAGTAAGGAAAAAGGAAAGTGCGAGCCATATACAATTCTGCCTACCCCCATTTCTCCTATCCTTCCTGCAATTGACACAATTTCCCAAACAGAAAAAAACCACGACGGTCGTAACATACAGGTGAAAAAATTACGGGTAGGGCAAAGAAATGTCTTACAGCCTTTCGTTTACTCCAATCAGTTACTTGACATGGTGGAAGTTGATCGTTGACCTTCATTGAGTGAACGCAGAATTTCATCTATGACTTGTTGGTTGGAACTTTCATTTTGATAAGAGGCCTGGTTCTTCCCGTCAGTCATCTGTTGATAATACAGATATATATATATATATATATATATATATATATATATATATATGAACTTCGATTAATAACCAATCCAATTTCACATAAGCAAACAAAAAAACTATAACTTGAAACAGAAGGAAGCTCTTCTAGTTGGATAAATTATTCCTGCGAAAACAGGAGGAAGCTCTTCTAGTTGCCATGAAAAATGTTGATTTATCTATAATTGTGCATGTGCGTGTATATTTATAAATGCAAATACAATGAAAAATTACCTCAAGTTTCTCAAAGTTTGAAATTAGCCTCATATACTGTTCACGAGCTTCAGGCTGACGAGCCATGAACTGTACCCTTGCAAGAGCTTTCTCAACCCCAGCAAATTTCTGCTTCCGACTGACACTAAGAAATTCATAGTCATCATATTTTTTAACCTCTGAGGATGCATCTTCAGTAGGCTTTTCCACCCGAAATCCTCGCAGACCAGTTCTTCTTCACCTCCAACGCAGTATAACCTTTTCCAATATACCGACAGACCACAAAACCTTTTTGTAATTCTTCCGGACCTGATGTCCCCTCACATGAGCCTAAAAGTGACAAGCAGAATCAACGAAAATTTAGAGCATCGACAAAACTCCAGATAAAGTACACCCAAGTCCCACAAAATATGGTCACAGTTTTTCAAAGAAAGGATAACTGTGACACGTTGTACTGCGAACATGCAGGGCCAAAAAATGCATTGTCAGTCCATGCATGTCCACAATTCCAAAACATTGGCTTGGAAGATAATAAAGTTAGCAATGACATACACATCAAGAATTAGGTATCAAAAAGATTGAGATACCTGAATTTTAACAATACGGTCACGAATCTTCAGATAATCCTTTCTTCCCTTCCATCCACGATAGTTTTGTTGAATCTTCAGAGCTGCTGCGACATGCAGATAATCTTCATAGTGAGCGAACTTCTGGACTCTCTTCAAGGAATGACGTGCAACAAGGTCCTCAGATCGAACTTCAGAAACATCTGTTCTACTCTTGGTTAACTGTCTCTGACGGAATGAACGAGCTTGGAAAGCTTCTTGAATTAGAGCAGCAGCATGAGCTGATTTCCTAACAGCTGCTATAGGGTTTTTGAGAGAATATTGCTCATCTACTGGAGCAGATGCAGGAACTTCTGCAGTCTGATTGGCGTTCTCAGCTGCAATAGTTGCGGTAACATTGCTCATTATGTTCTCATTCATGGTCAACAACTCTAGGTGACTTGTTAAATCCGCTTCTGCCAAATATCCAGCAATCCCTTTATGCCCTCTACTCGAGGCTAGATCAGCAGCAGTTGGTCCGCCTGAAATATCGACGTTGGGTCCTCGACGGCTCCTGGAGTGGCACCTAATCGAAGTAACGTGATGACAGTTTCCTCTCTGTAAAAGGGTTGAAAAAAACAAGAGACTAGTGTTACATACAGATCTATTCATGTTGCATAAATAAAGTATTAAGATGGCATGGCTGACCCGTTTACCCATCCTCAGAAATGGTAAGATAACATTCACTTAACCTTATATACTAAAGCAATATTAAGAGAAGAATGAGCCTAGACATACAGTATTTGAATTTAATACTAATCACTCCGTATAAAGTGCATGCAGATGATGAATATGATTGGATATAAAAGAGAAGAATCTATAACAGCAACCCTACCTTCCAAAATATGATGCCCAGTGAAGCCCCGTTCTGCCGCGAGCATCTCTGAAATTGGGACTGACGCCTGCAGCAATTATGGGACCTATGGCCCACTTGTAACCAAGAGCAGCCGTCAAATGTAGAACACCTTGGCCTTCATTATCCAGAACATGTGGTCCTTTGCCTCCTCCATGAATTTTACAGACTAGCCATTCACAAAGTCTATCCTTCAACAAATTCTGAATCAAGACATCCCTACGGCTCAAGTGATCACTTTTGCATGACACAGAAGCCCCATCAATTGTTACCCAATCACTTTCACTGTTGCCTTGCATTGAAAATATGGAACTTTTGAGCTTACACTTGTCACAATCTGGAACAGCACATATCAACCACTTCCTCTTTGAGCCCAAGCTCAACAATTTTGCTAGTCGTATCTGAAAGTGCAATTCATCATCTTGTAAGTTGTTGATAGCTATTCCAAAGGGTTTTTTGCGGTATTCAAACTCCCTAATCTCACTGCAGGCTAACCTATTTCTGCCGGTCACATAGAATGGAACACGCCCAGGAGCATGCAAAGGAGTTTGACATCTAATGGCATTGTTAGATAGAATTTCAGCAGAAACTTCTATTTCACCAAACATGCATCCCCAATTAGTGTCAGCAGAATCCTTCTTGCTTCCCAGAAAACTACCAACTATTAAAACCTGAGAAGGACGAGAGGAAAAAACTGAACAATGTCTACGTATAGTGTACAATTTTCTAGAAAAATAAAATAAAAATAAAAACACAAACTCTATTAGCATGTATACATACCTTTGTTTCAGTTCCCGAATAAGCCCAATCTGGCGAAAAATCAGAAATACTAAATAGTTGTTATTGGGAAAGAAAGGGGCCCAGTGGATCTATATCCAACTGCATATGGTGTGATAAACTGGATACTTCCTTATCACCACTCTCAGCATCAAATGTACTCCAGTAATTACCAGAGTCAGAAGCCATCAAGGAATCATCACAATCCACACCAATTTCTTTATCCATCCATCTCCCAAAGCTGTCTAGTTTCTTCAGTTCCACATTACGCACCACCATCTCTATAATTCTCTCCGACTTGGTCGGAAGGAGTTACTACAATCTGAGGATCAGTCTAATCTTGAACCTGAGGATGAAGCACATCGAAGACATGCTCCCTTGGCACCTGCAAGAAGGTTCAAGTATCACTAAGGAAATTCCCACCACACGAAACACTAACCTTAAAAAATGAAGTACAAAACTTGAAATAGAAAAATAAAACAAGAAGAAAAGAAATTCAGACAATCTGATACTTGAGTTTCAGAAGTAACAAATTAGTATGGTCAACGTTGAAGAAAGTTTAGGGTCCACCATAAAACCAATTGTCAATATGGGGAGTACCCCAACTCCTTATAAGGTCCCTTCTTTCCCGATCCGGGATTCATACTCTCAACATGAAAATAATTGTTTATACATCACATATCACCGCATAAAGAGATGGAAAGGAAAAGTGTGGATGACTGAACTTGTCATCAACCTCATGGACATTCCATAATGCACAAAATAGCATTATATAACAATTTTCCTCATGCATGGATAAGTATGATCTGTGGAATAGGGACAAGTACTCCACTTAGCCATTAGCCCTGACCATAAACAATCCTGGTAGGCTCAAATCAATTCTCATAACTTCCTTTATTAAAAGTTTTAAGTTCAATAAGATATCTAAATGGAATGATTGGTCTTGTTTATCTTCAACAGTGTAGTAGTGTATTGTGGTAACTTATAACACTAAAGGGGGTTCTGAGCATGTGAGTGCAAGTGTCACATTCATATGCAATACTGTTGAAATTTGAATTCTACTCATCAATCTCAAAAATAAAGATGCATATGCATACAGTCTACACCAGAGCACTATCTCATAAAATGAAATATAACATTTTATAGGAAACTAAATAAAATTAGATATAGACAGTGGGCAGGAAAGTGACTGTAGAAAACAGACCTGATCTTCTCTTCGAGAAGGTGCTGAGACAATTTGGACATCTATGTTAGTGGTCAACCTATCTTCGCAAGTTACATCATTGACTCCACTACGAACATCCACTCTAGAATTGGTTAGCTTATTAGTTATCAAGTCAACTCCGTTAGGTTCTTCAACAAAAAAGTTTTGGGCATGCATGCTGTGCTCATTTCTCGTTGAGCTATCCATTCCGTGCCAGACAGATAATCCATCACCATGATCAAATTTAGGTCCACCATACCACGTACTAGAGGGATCCCTGAATGACTCAGGAAATCCTGAAAAGCACCAGAGACACCTGGTCACATATTTCATTTTTGGAAACTTATTATTGCAAAAGATAAATTAAAATCATTGAAACAAATGACTTTTATATGTGTAAAAAAAGATTACTCTAAGTTTCATCTATATAATGGGGAAAAGAAAACATAAAATAGGACCTGATAGAGGTCTAGAAGCATAGTTCGATACAATGGATGATGCATGTTACTGTTAAAAGACCAGAGACAGTAAAATGTGACCAGGGAGCAGAAGGGAAAACTATGTGATGATACGTTTTTCTTTAAGAGAATGGAACCATGGAATGTCCAGCCGTTCCAGGTAAAAGTAGAAACAAAAAAAGAAATTGCAAGACTGATACAACGAATCAAACACAAATGAAAAGGCATCTGCAGCTATGCATTTTACCTCCAATTTTTTGTGGACGCAGAGAAGCATTATGAAAAATGGAACCAAGCATCGGTTGCTCAATAGATGAAATTCCTGCATCTCTCCGAGAACCCACATCCTCAAATTCTGTCGATAATGTTTGTCCACTCAAGTCAACTCTGTTTGGACTTGAAGCAAAGGATGTTCGAACTGGACTTGAAGCAAAGGATGTTTGAATTGGACTTGAAGCAAAGGATGTTTGAACTGGACTTGAATCAAAGGATGTTTGAAACATACGGGCAGCGGAATTTGCCTGTGAAGAGCAAGGAAGGACAGCGAGTCTTATTTTTAAACCAATAGTAGTAATAATAATAATAATAACCGTAGGAGCATCTGTATCCTACTGCAACATATGCAAAGATCATGTACACACATTTTTAAACCAACAAAAAAAAAAAACTGGAGTACTTCTTCCACATTTCTGTAATGCACAAGAACGATGTGCTGTAAATGCCTGCAAACAAAGAAAACAGAGTCTTATATGACTTGTTGATATACAGAGAACGCAGAAATTTTAAACATCAGTTCTTGGGCATGGATGATTTCTTTTTTCCCGGAGAGGTGGTTAACGGAATTTATGCAACCCAATCGAAACCTAATTTATAGCTTTGAACAGAAAACTCACGTGTCAAGCATCCAATAACTCCGCCGTTGAAAATTCGCATAGTCCTCCCCATGGGCATAGTAACATTGAAGTACGTCTACACTACCAGCCTAAAAAATGTCAAAAACCAACAGAAAGCTAAATATCAAACAATAACAATGGCCATACCACTACCAGCCAAAATAATTGAACCAACTAAACTCATTAGAGAAAAAAAATTTACCATTTTTCCAAGCACATAAATGGAAAAGGTCAAATCATTACTAACAATAAAACCTTGAATTTAAATATTTGGGCACCAGAAAGACAGACATAGTGATATCTAAGTAGATAAAGGGAGGAGAAACTAATAATCTCTACATAATCCTATTAAAAGAAGAAATGAAAACAAAAAGGAATGTTTTAAACACGGGCATAAAATAACCTAAATGACCATCAGCTTCCAAAGTAGATGAATTAAGAATTTACCATTTGAGTAACATTTAAAACACCCAGCGCTGGATTTCAGAAAAATACCGTACTCTTTATATGTTTTATTTACTTAAAAACTACGGATGCTCAAGTAACCTGAAATTTAGGTCTATTATAGAGACATTCAATGCTCAAAGAACTCTGGACAGCTGAAAGCAATAATCATAGCATATGACCCATGGATTCTCTGCTTACTTTGATCTTTACAATTACAACCTAGAATGATGAATCACGTCTTAAAACTACAAATAGTCTATTAAAGTGACTAACATTGTAGTACCCACAAAATGTACGATGACACCTATGTATTGATCCATCACAAACTATGACCACCTAAAGACAGAGGATCCAAGTACGGACGACAACAACCAAACAACGACTCATCTATCTCTTAGAAGTTAGAACCAACCCTATAGGTGTACTTACTAATAATAGATTGAACAGCACACCTTCAACTTTTCATGGGCTTCTTTTACAGTCTTTCCATCTTTTTTCTTCCTCCAGCGATGACCGTCTTTACGAAAATATCTAAGTGCTTTTCGATCAAACAGGTACAAAGAACCACCTGAAAAATGAACATCACTTAGCTTCCGTTTGCATATACCAAGTAAGAACGTCAGTGATCCATCTGAAGTAACAAATGCCCAAATGACCAAAGATCATTTTGGATGATTCTATGCATAGAATGGGAATGGAAGAATCAGATAATTAAATGAAGCAATTTAAGATATATGCGTATGTGCCTACATTATGTATATGAGAAATAGATAATACGAGTCCAACTGTTTCACATCTTAACCTGTATTAAACAGTAATAATAATGATAATTAAGCAATTAGTGAGTACCTTAAACATAACTTGGAATTCCCTGTAGAGGGTTTCTTAGGACCCAACTTTCAAAAGAAAATAACATAATAGGCAACCCGAGGGAAAACAAAAGGATAAATGTTTCATCAACCAAAAATGGTTCTTATGGCAGTTTCTGGCCTTCTCATAATCTACAAGTAAATGAAGGTCACGTCCCAAGAATTAATAGCACGGTTTTCCAATTTTAGTTAGAAATTAGTAAATCCAAAGAAAAACTATAATAGCCCAACAAAATGAAAGTAGAACTTAACAAATTCAGATTTAACACATCGTCATCAAGAAAAACTATCCAAATGTAGCCATTCAGAAAAACATGCAAAGGCCAACCTGGAGGCCTGACGGGCGGATCTGTGGTCAACTCAAAATTCTGATAGTTGCGAAGCATTTCACAAATTTCAGCTGGACGAAGCCCACGGTTCTTTGATTCTTGCAATATCTGGGAAAGGTCTGTCAAATTCCCAAAGTACCAACAGATTAAAAGATCTTAGAAACAAAAATAATATATACGAATACAGGGTCCGATTCAAATTTGGAGCAAATACAGACATAAATTAACACTTCAGCATCCCCGTTCTGTAAATAAATACACTAGATGCACCAGAGTAAATTTGTCACAGAGACGATACAACTCAATGCACTTACAATGCATTACAAGATTACTTCCGGCTTTCAAAATAGCATTCCTTCACAAAATTACCGACTCAGTTAGTCCATGCAAACTAACCCCTTCACCAAAGGTGCACTTAGTATTACGGTCTAGTGGTATTCCTCTTCACTTGTAAGTGAAAGGTCTTCGGTTCGATTATCTCCAAAGGCAAATTTGAACCACATTATTGCTAGCTCATTATGGGTTAAGCCCACCTCCCTCCTCCTTAGTGTAGATATAGCGTTTGTTTAAAAAAATATATATTTCACCAAATGTGAAAATTGAGAGTTTTACACGCATCATGAAGTGTTAATCAATGATCACGCCCAATAATTATTTCAATCACCAAAAAAATCACAGCCATTCTTGAAAATAACTATTAACGAGTGAAAAATTGCAAACAAAAATTGAAAAATCCAAATTTTAATCCAACAAAGTAAAGAAAAATGACAGTACAAAACGAGAAATGAAGAAAGAGAAGAGGGAGAGAAAGCTGACCTAGGTGTTGATTGGGGAGGCATCTCCTGGTATCAGCCATGGGCGACCAAATGACGGAGCTCGCATAAACCCTAGATTTCATGTGCGATAGAGAGAGAGAGAGAGTGAGGGACTGTGATTACCATCAACAATCCACACAGAGAACAAAACGCCAACAAAAATACATGTCCAGAAATCGCAGAAACCAATTTTTGCTCTGCTCGCAAACAAAACGGTAACAAAATAAAAAAAGCAAGAACCGAGAGGAAGAAATGGCGAATGCTTTCAGGCAGCCAGTCTCCAGAGAGAGACTGGGGAATGAGGTTTGGGTTAAAGAAACGTACATTGGCCTTGAGAGTTTGAGAGTCGAGACAGAGAGAGAGAGGGGGAAAGCGAAGCGTGTGAAAAGAATTGGAGAGAGAGAGGGATTGGAAGTTGATGTGGAATGGCTTTTGCGTTTATACTAATCCGACGTGTCATTTATGGTTCTCATTCAATTTGGTACCGTTTGGTACGTGGGACGGGACGGAACAGAGTGAGACGAGGCGTTTCATCCCATGTTTGGCGCGCCTAAAATTGGTGGAACGCGCTGTTCCACGGGACGAATTTTGGATGAATTTTCGTTCCACTTCACTCCCTTGGAACGACTCGTTCCACATCCATGGAACACAAAATTATAACCTCTCCGTCTCCTTCTTCTTCCTCCTTGTTTCCATCCGAGGGCATCTTTGCTCCCTCTCCGATACGTCCCGTCTGCATACTAAACGATACCTTTATGTTCAGTTGGTCTTGGTAGTGTCGCGTCCTATTTACTTTCCAAACTGATGTCACAGCATTCATTTTTTATTTTTGGTCATCGGTCAAACATAAAGAATGTATCCACGTATCGACCCCCCCTCTCTTGGAAAAGGATCCTCGTCGGATTCTTATTTTGGAGATCCAGAGAATTTCGAAATCATATCCGTTCATCGTATATCGTACGGTCAGAAATCATTTTAAATTTAAAATTAAATATAAATAGTACCTAACGAAAACTGACCGCACGATGTATGAGCATGATTACAGGATCCCCAGGAAAAGAATCCAACGAGGATCCTTTTCCGTCTCTGCTCACCAAAAAATGTATCCAAGTATCGTTCTCGTGTACTTTCATTTCACTATTAATTTTGGAGAGATTTTTTAGTCAAAATGGTCTATAAAATTGACATATTTTCTCACTTGGTTCCAGTAATTTAAAATTGATAGAAGTGGCTTCGAAGATTGTTTCCCGTCAATCATTTTTGTCATGCCGTAAGAAATCTAATGGAGATTGAGAGTATTTTTATCATATCATCATCTCCTCTTAAACTGGTAATTTCTTCAATTTAATTAAGTTTTTTTTTTCTCACAAAGGGACCAAAATAATTGACTGGACAATCTCATAAACCAAAATGAGAAATTATGACAATTTCATGAACTATTTTGGCTAAAAAGCCTTTTTGCAATTTTAATTTGAACAAATTTTGTTTTGAAGTTTATTTGTAATTGCTCTTCAATAGTGTCTAGCACTGGTACAAAAAATAAATCTCCGAGATTAAAAATATAAGATTTAATAGTTGTGATGGCTAAAACATTCGTACCACTGAGTGCTATGTAACATTGAAGTCACACTGTTTATTTGAACAAATTAAATTAAGAAATTTCTTCGGTGGGTACTATTAAATTATTGACACACCCTGACCTGGAATGTCCACTTGGATTCCGAATCGAGCAGTGTAGTGAAAAAATGATGTGAATTAATTTAAACCTAAAAGTGTCTAATCAAAGAGTGCGCGGGTGAGCGGGATTAAACTCATTTCACACGTGATGTCAGAGAATAAGACAATATAGTAAATAGGATGAGGGTTATATCACTGAAGATAACCATCTCCTGAGATTTGTCAGAATCCTTGTTTACACCTAAGCACATCTACTAAACCTAGAGGAGCGAAAAACAAAGTTGAGTGAGTCAGCAAAACAACGTTTGTAAGAAAACCTTTATTTTCGAACATAGTAACCCCTCGCTGTAAAACAAGTATAGTTTTCGTATAGGTGTTATTAATTAATTTAAAATAGTTATTTCACATATAGGGGAAATGTATACCGAGGACGTACGGGGTCAAGCAAGGCTCGAAGGCTTCGTTTCAACTGCGTATCAGTGAGTGGGTAGTTTGTTTTTATATCTATACATAGTTATAGTTTCCATAAATGCATATTTACTTCATTTTACGCTTATATTGCCAAGTATCATTATGGTGATGTTAAATGTGATAAATGTTGTTATATGGTTGAGATATTACTGTCATGACATTCATACATATTTGTACATGCTCATCCTGCTGCACCCCGGTGTTAGTACTCCGCCCAGAGCTAGGGTCAGTCCTTCACGTGTATGTTCACATCCACATCGTTCGCTCGCCTTGGATCCAAGTCAAGTGCTAGTCTTATCGTACAAATTGCATTAGGCAATTCCAATTCGTACGTGACCATGCTTCTGCACCAGCCTTCACGTGATCGTAGTACTAGAGTGGATTGATTACACAAAGTCCTCGTGGACATTCCGAGTTGGGGTGTGTCACTATCATGTGATGTTAATATGCTAAGTAATCACATCACTCTCAAATTTGTGAGGCAAATTGGAGTCTACTCTACGAATTCGAGGACATAGGAAGTGTTTTATCTAACCACAACAACATATGAAGAGATGGTGAATTTTTCATTCCCTTGTCATTTTCACACCGTCAAAAAGTAGAATCGAAATGGACTATTTTGCTTTTTTCTTCTTGTGTGCTTTTTATAATAGCAATCTTTGGATTGAGAGAAAAAAAGGAAAAGATGGTATGAAGATTGAGTTTGTGTCGTTTCTTACTCATATCTACTATTGACCAAAAAAAAAAAAAAATCATATCTACCATTAATTGTATCAAAATATAAAAAGAAAAATGTTATAGTTCCATGAAGATTCATTAGATTAGATGAAAAGAGATGGGAAAAAATACCTAAAAGAAAGTAGTTTCTTCATTTAGTGTGTGTTAGATGAGTGTGTCATGTTATGATAAATGATTAATTCTAACTTTTGGAAAAGAAAATTCTAACTCATTAAATTTGGATTGAACCAAAAATTATCAACTATATCTTACGATTAATTTGGAAGTGCTTTAAAAATGATTAAAAGCGGCTCATTTGGAAGTGCTTTTAAAATAATTAAAAGCGGCTTTCGTAAAACTGATTTTGAGTTCCAAAAAAGCACGTGTTTCTTGCAGCCATGGAGCACTTAAATATTTTTTCCAAGATCCACTTGGATTTTTACCATGAGTTGATTTCAAAACATTTTCATATAAAACGCTTTCAGTTATTTTAAAAACATTTTAAAACAAACCCTTAATCTAGCTGCACTTCTTGTTTCAATCGATGCCAACTTCGAATCCTTTCTCTTCTCATGATAAAAATCAATCCCCAAATATTGAAAGTCCTATAAAATGTAGTATTAAAAACAGATTTAGTACTTTGGACAAGGGTATTTTTCTTGTGATACAATAAACCTTGTAAACAGACAAGGGTACATACAATCCGTGATAACTAAGATTCTCTCATTCCTTGTGAATTTCAATTTCTTCACATGTTAACTTGTTACCCTCTAAGAGCAATTTCACCCCTAAAAAAATGCACTGACACAAAGTCCATTTAAAGCAACTCCAGCCGAGCAAAATAGGTTGGGCCAAAGCCTAAAAAAATAGGCTGGCACCGTGTAAAACCCCTCTACCCCTAAAAATAAGCCAGCCCAAAATTCAAGCTAGCTTGTAGTGACACGCCCCGATCCCGATGTCCGAGGGACATTGGGATGACCACGTGCTGGCCGACACTCGAGGATGACGAAAGCCATTTAATGAATGCATATGCCGAGCATATGTGAAACATGCATATAAACAGTTATCAACATACTAACCCCAAAAGTTTAAAGAAAACTCATAACATAATATGTAATGGGTTTCCGAAAACCCAAGCATGCCATAAAACCTTCATAAAACATATATCGTATATAGTGTACTAACTAGTGGTATCTTAACCATCTGTGGTGTTCAATAATTATATCTCTCGACCTGCAGCCAACGACTATATCTCTCGGCCTGAAGCTAGAGATTATTTCTCCCAGCATGAAGCCAATAACTATGTCTCTTGGCCCGAAGCCAGAGATTATTTCTCCCGGCCCGAAGCCAACAACTATGTCTCTCGCTCGTAGGAAGAACAATGACCACTAGAGGAGCACAAAACATTGAATATCTTTCCAAACATAGGTACATATATCTCAAAAACATATTCATAACATATAGTCATCCATCATATATACTATAAAGAAGTGTGTAAAAACATGTTCATAAATAGTATATAGTCATCCATCATATATACTACAAAGAACATAAGTTCGGTAAAATATGGTATTCCAAAATATTCGCGGTAAGCATGATAATCATAAAGTGTAAATTTAATTTACTCCTAAAACGTTTCGTAAAACGTAACTATTAAATCATGATTTTCATGTATGCATTTCTACTATTAAAACATGCATTTTAGAAGAGGTCCACTCACAGATACTCTGTCATCGAAGAGCCATATGAAATAAGAATGACAGAATCACCTCTAATAATTGCACCTAAGCACATTAAGGGTCCAATTAATAAAACTCTAATCAAACGATTGAATTTGGGAAAACAGACGTCGAAATTAACCTATGAGGGATCCTGACTGAAACCCGAAAAAGTGAACGGTCAATGTTGATTGAAATCAACCGTCAGCGTTGACTAAAGTCAACGGGTCAGATTGGGTGAACGGGTTTGAGTCGGGTTAACCGGGTTGGACCGGTTCAATGGGCTGGAGTGTAACATCCCACATCGACCAACAGAGATAGAGTGATGTGCCTTATATGTACATGCCCACCTCTTCCTAATACGAGG
This sequence comes from Malus domestica, assembly GCF_042453785.1. NCBI lineage: Eukaryota > Viridiplantae > Streptophyta > Magnoliopsida > Rosales > Rosaceae > Malus > Malus domestica. The sequence continues at coordinate 10,501,401 of NC_091676.1, read as the reverse complement.
CCTTTTATGAACTCACTAGCTTTGGGTTTCATTGGAACTCCGAAGTTAAGCGAGTTCAAGCGAGAGCATTCCCAAGATGGGTGACCTAATGGGAAGTTCTGCTCGCCTGAGTTCCCATAAACAAAACCGTGATGGCGTGGTCGGGTTTTGGGTTAGGGTTTCAAAGGAATTGGGTTTTGGGGTTAACGGGCCTAAGGGCCAGGTTCTAAATGGCCCAAGGGCCTAAGTGACAAAGGGTTTATGGTTTAAACTAAAAGGGTTGGGCTGGCCCAACTCCACTGGTGGGTTGCTGGGCCTAATGACAGAGAAAGCCGGAATTTGACCAAAAAATTCCCTTGATTTCGATTAGGGGTCGAAGCTCAACCAAAATTCATCATTCTGAAGCCAAATTGAAGATAAAATAGTAGAAATCTGAGTTATACCAAGATGAGGTTGTGTCGAGGTCGGGATTTGCTGGAAAATGGCCTACAACCTATGGTTTCTCGCTGGAAAATATGGGGAGAACGTTTCTGGGGTGTTCCTGCGTTCAAACCCTACCAATAAGTTTCCAACACTACCCAAACACTTCAACCAAGACTCGATCTAGTAGCATTTAGAGCAAAACTCAACTTACCTCATTGGAGAGCTATGTGCACAGTGACAGTGCATAGTGCCGAGAGAGAGATCGTGGAGGTGACCATGGTGCAGGACGCAGCTAGAGATGAGGCAAAAGCTGCGACTATGCAAGCAATCTTAGCAGCTATTAAGAGACGTGATGCGGCTAATGAGAGACAAAAAGAACTACTTAATCGAGAAATGGAGATGCTTAGAGAAGAAAGGATGACTCAAGCATATCGTGACACTATGAACAAACCTCTAGTAGGAATGTCTTCGAATTCTAAATATTTTTGGACATCGAAAAAAAGAAGACATGGTGCGAAGGAGGGGTGCAAGAAACGAGGGATCAAGTGGATGGGGTTCTAGCAACGAAGATCCTAGCACCACATATCCTAGCTCCTCATACTTTATATAATTTCTAATTTATTTTTATACTTTATGTAATTTCGTATTTATTTTTAGTACTTTATGTAATTTCTTATTTATTTGTAATACTTTATGTAATTTCTTATTTATTTGTAGTACTTTATGTAATTTCATTATTTTTAGTACTTTAATAAACACATCAAATAAAATTACATAAACGTACCAAAATAAAATTACATAAACGCACCAAATAAAATTACATAAACGCACCAAATAAAACTTAAAAAAAAACACACTAAATAAACTAAGAATTTTATTCTTCAACCACAAGCTCCTTTTAAGTTTCTTCATCTTGTTTCAATCCCCACAAGTGCTCAATCAAGTCACTTTGACGGCTTAAGTACATGTATGGTCATTGCATTGAAGTGTATTGTTCAATGATCAATTGATTGTAACGTCCATCCCTTTATATGTGTCTTGGAATTGTTCATCGTGTCCGACTCGTATTCATCGATGACATCATACTCATCTTCCACAATCATGTTGTGGAGAATGATATATGTCATCATGATGGATCAAAGAGCCTCGACATCAAACAATCTGGCAGTAACCCTGACAATCGCCCAACAAGCTTGCAGAATACCAAAACAACACTCTACATCCTTTTTACACCCCTATTGACATTTTGCAAAGTGTTTTTCCTTTTCACTTTGTGGATATAGCACTGTTTTGACAAACGATGTCCACCTTGGGTAAATGTCCTCTGCTAGGTAATATGTACCTTCGTATTTATGTCCATTGACCCAATATGTGACTTTCTATGATTTTCCTTGCAGCACCTCGTCAAACACTGGAGTCCTCGTCAAACACTGGAGATTGGGCAAAGACATTGATGTCATTTTGAGCTCTTGGAACACCAAAAATCCATGTATCAAATGATGCCACCACTTCCAAAATGATACTTTTGGCTCATTTTTTGTCGTCAAAAGCTCATTGCCATGCACTTGGACATTTTTTCCAAGTCCAGTGCATACAGTCGATACTTCTAATCATGCCACGAAAGTCTCGCATCATACCCTTCTTCAAAAGCCTTCGCAAGTCCATTGTCGTGAGTTTCTGGAGGTACTCATTGTTATAGAGGGCTTCAATTGCAGAGCAAAACCTCATTAGGGACTCTAGAACAGTTGATTTTCCCATCCTCGCTATCTCATCCACTTGATCTGTAGATGCTCCATATGCAAGGCATCATTAATTTTTTGCTCAGGAAGAAGACCTAGAACATGAAAAACAATTTTTTTTCTGCACAAAATATGGATCATAGTTGCAAATAGCAATCATGATTTTGTTGAACAAACTTCATTGCATTCTAAAATGGCGTCTAGAAATATGATCAAAGAATAAATTGTTAGATATAAAATAATCTTCCAAGATATCATTACCTTGTCTTTCCGTCTTTCCATCCAAGTTTGCGGCACATATGGGCTTGGAGATCTGACCCACAACTTGCATGACACGACGGGAATGTGATGCTCTCTGCCTTCTATGTTCATCATCCTCATCCTCTTCTTCTTCTATTACGAATGCCTCATCTCCACCATCCTTGAGATTGAATAATTCTTCCTGTTCTGCTAACAATTTTTTATGTTGCTCATCGATTTCATACAATCTTTTTTAAGAAGACATTGTAAGAACTCAATATTTAAAAAAGATGAAGAAGGATTCTTAGCTAGTTTGAGTTTAGTGTATGAATTAAGATGGATGTAGGGTATATACGGACAAAAAAAAAAAGGAAGAGGTTATGGATAATGTCATGTGGCACTACGTGATTGGTTGAAAATCTTATCGAAATCTATTCTAAAGGATTATAATTAGATAGTGACACGTGACGCGTCGGGATTGGTTCAAAATCTTATTGGAAATCTATCCATAAAAATAGTACTTTCAGATAATGACACGTGTCATTCGTAATGGAAGAGGAAGAGGATGATGAACATAGAAGGCAGAGAACCTCATATTCCCGTCGTGTCATGCAAGCTGTGGGTCAGATCTCCAAACCCAGACATGCTGCAAACTTGGATAGAAAGAGGGAAAGATGAGGTAATGATATTTTGGAAGATTATTTTATAACAGTTTATTACCTGATCATATTTTTAGACGTCATTTTAGAATGCAACAAAGTTTGTTCAACAAAATCATGATTGTTATTTGCAACCATGATCCATACTTTGTGCAAAAAAATGATACTTTTCATATTCTAGGTCTTCTTCCTGAGCAAAAAATTAATGTTGCCTTGCGGCTGCTTACATATGGAGTATCTACAGATCAAGTGGATAAGATAGTGAGGATCGAAAAATTAACTGTTCTAGAGTCCCTAATGAGGTTTTGCTCCGCAATCGAAGCCCTATACAACAATGGGTACCTTCGAAAACCCACGATAATGCACTTGCGAAAGCTTTTGAAGAATGGTGAGATGTGATACTTTTCTGGTATGATTGGAAGCATCGACTGTATGCACTAGACCTAGAAAAATTGTCCAAGTGCGTGGCAATGAGCTTATGGCAACAAAAAAAAAAAAAAACCAAAAGTATCATTTTGGAAACAGTGACATCATTTGATATATGAGTTTGACATGCTTTTATTGGTGTTCCAGGAGCTTAAAATGACCTCAATGTCCTTGTTCAATCTCCAATGTTCGACGAGATGCTACAAGGACAAGCACCGAAAGTCACATATTGGGTCAATGGACATAAATACGAATGAGCATACTTCATGGCAGACGACATTTACCCAGGGTGGACATCGTTTGTCAATAGTGCCACATCCACAAAGTGAAAAAGAAAAACATTTCGCAAAATGTCAAGAGGGGTGTAGGAAGGATGTGGAGCGTTTTGGTATCTTACAAGCTCGTCAGGAGACTGTCAGGGCTGCTACCAGATTATTTGATGTCAAGGCTCTTCGATCCATCATGATGACGTATATCATTCTCTATAACATGATTGTGGAAAGATGAGTATGATTACGATGCCATCGATGAATACGAGCTAGACACGATGAACAATTCCAGCACACTTATATATTGGGCTCATGACCACACCGAAGATCCCGTGCAACACGGGCCATTGGAAAGGGATGGACATTACAATTAATTGATCATTGAATAGTACACTTCAATGCAACAACCGTACATGCACTTAAGCCGTCAAAGTGACTTGATTGAGCACTTGTGGAGATTGAAACAAGGTGAAGAAACTTAAAATGAGCTTGTGGTCGAAAAATAAAGTTCTTAGTTTATTTGGTATGTTTTTTTAAGTTTTATTTAATGTGTTTATATAATTTTATCTGGTGTGTTTATGCAATTTTATTTGGTATGTTTATGTAATTTTATTTGGTGTGCAAATAATGTACTAAAAATAAATATGAAATTACATAAAGTACTAGAAATAAATAAGAAATTACCTAAAGTACTAGAAATAAATAAGAAATTACATAAAGTACTAAAACTAAATATGAAATTACATAAAGTACAAAAAATAATTAGATATTATATAAAGTCTGAAGAGCTAGGATCTGTGTAGCTAGAACCCCCTCCATTTGTTCCCTCGTTTCTTGTACGCCTCATTCGTACCACATCCTCTTTTTTCCGATGTCCAAAAATATTTAGATTTCGGAGACATTTCTACTAGAGGCTTGTTCATAGTGTCACGATATGCTTGAGCCATCCTTTCTTCTCTAAGCATCTCAATTTCTCGATTAAGTAGTTCTCTTTGTCTCACATTAGCCGCATCACATCTCTTAGTAACTGTTAAGATTGCTTGCATAGTCGTAGCTTTTGCCTTATCTTTAGCCGCGTCCCGCGCCATGGTCAGTTCACCTTGGCAAGCAAGTTCATCCATATATTTTGTGTAGTCATTATTGGAAGAACTCCTTTTTTTCTTTACCGCCTTTTTACCTTGAAGACTTAGGGACCGACGAGTCGGCTCCGGCACTGCTTCTGGCGGCCTTTCCTGCTTTTCAAATATGTCGCATTCCTGTTGGTCTGGGTTTGCTTCTAACGAACTGTGTAAAGGGATGTCGTGCATGACAACTTCTGGACCGGTTGGCACAAGTTTGTATCTGGGACAATCTTTGACAACATTCCGACATTCTTATCTGGTGAATGATTTGTTTTTGTTGTTCGCATTGAACCATGCTTGTGCTTGAAATGTATAAAATGTGGGATAAGACATTATTATAAAATGCGGGTGTAATACAAATAAATAAATTAAAAAAATTAATATGGGTGGAATACAAATAAATAAAAATATTGTCACATGATCCGCTAAACTTTTGCCACTACTCAGATTAGAGGAAGCTTTAGAGATGGTGTTTTTCCAACTAATAAGCGAGTTGTTGAGTTTTTTCCAACGATCTTGAAGACCTTGACTACTTCTTGCGTCTTCTCCAAGCCTCTCGCAAAACGCTGTAGTAATTCAACTCCAAAATTCTTGCAACTACATCTCATTACCCGTATGCGGGTCATGAGTAATTTGAACCCAACATTCACACAACGTAACATCTTCAATGACCGGTCAAGTAGCCATTTTTTGCACACAAAAGTACATGAAAGCTTTGGTTCAAAGTGTTGAAAATATTGAAATATGGTGTAAGGTGGAAGATAATGGTTAAGTATTTATAGAAAAAAAATAATAAATTTTTGTTTTATTTTTTCTGGATTTTTTAATCATTTTAATAATTTTTTGATAATTGTTATTAAGTTATAATCTGGATCACTAGATTTGAAAAAGATTTAAATCCAACAACCCAGAATTGGACACGTGGCCAACGGTAAGAATTTTGACATTTTCTCTTCTTTTTTTTTATTTAAGTTTTTTGGCTGAAAATCTTGGACTGTTGATATAGGAATCGAACGGCCTAGATGTTGCCACGTCACTAGCCGTTGGGTTCGAAATTCAAAATTTTTTTTACCATTCAAAATCCAACGGCCTAAGACGCGCAACATGATCATGTCCCGCACCCCTTTAGTGCGCCTGCATTGACGGGGCTTACCGTCTGGTTGCTATCAGGAACGCGCGCGTGTTTCCCATGCGCTTGACATAAAAAAAATATCTAGCATTCGTTGACATCATGTTGACGCTAGCATGAAGTTGGATAGGCCGATTCCTCACTCAGTCCATTTTGGGCCGACCTACAAGCTGGCTTGGACTTCGGGTTGACCTATTTTTAGGGGTGGAGGGTTTTACACGGTGCCAACCTATTTTTTTAGGCTTCGGCCGTGCCTATTTTGGTCGGCTGGAGTTGCTCTACAGCAAAAAACAAACCACAAGTCACTCTCAATTCCACAAGAAGATTTGGCAACTGAAAATTCAACTGCTAGTGAAGAAAAGAACAAGCAAAAATACAAGCCCCTGAAAATGCTCTTATCACAAGCTACGACTGCAAGTTGTAGCAGTTATAGATTAGCTAGGGCCGTCCTAGCTCTGTCCTGGAAACCTCGGCTAAATTTTGGGCATTCCGTTTACTACTGAGCCGGCTTTTTCCTCTCTTTTGTTAACCGACTAGTAAGTACGAAAAGTCATCTCAAGTAAGAAATGAAACTAGCACATAGTAGTAGGTATAATTATCAGTTTGAAGTTTCAACACATGCAACAATACAGGTACGGGGAATGATGAACCGTACGAGGTTGAAGATACTTATCTTCCTCAATCGACCGAGGGTTCACGCTTAACGCCTGGCTTTAAAGAATTATCCTGACCAAAAGAAAGGAAATAAATATAATCAAATTGTAGTCAACTTACACACCTCACTCCTATATCTGATAAACATGCACTAAATTGCCAAGATAGGAAATTTGATTCTACCAACCTTCGTACAAATGTAAATATAATGAACATCAGGGTTGTTTCCTAGCAATTCCTCCGCTGAGCTTCCATCACCATGCAGCGGAACAGGATTTGTCAGATCCCATATTGGAGGTTCTGGTTTATCTTCACAGGAAAGTTTCTCTGCATCCATGGTGATGGCACGGACAGATATCAACACATATATATAACAAAAAAGATCAAATGCCAAGAAAAATACGAGTTAACCAACCTATCACATGGAGTTTTATCATCCACGAGCATGACTCTCTCAACAAGCGCAAACGATACAATGGGGCACCGTATGTTACCTACAGCAGCATGCCACATGCAGCATGTTTGAGACAAGTTATGGAAACACAGAATGCAAAACAAGAATACGAAAAAAGAGGGCGGCTGGGCGGGGGAAGGGAGGGTATATTGAAATCGTAGGCGGAGAATAAAAGAATGAGCAACATTACCAGAAAGTAGACTCCTTTATCCTTGAGGACCCTATAGGTTGTTATTAACCGCTTCAATATATGGTGGGTGAACAAAATCAAGAAGATAAACAAAACCAAAAGTTTAGGACAACTACATTTACTTATTAAAACAGGTTTATACCTCCAAACTTCCTCAAGCATCTCGGTAGCATTTTGCCGCGAATTAATTCCACACTAAGCATGAAAAATCGCACAACAAAAGAAACATAAATATCGAAACGACATAAAAACAAGCACAAGAACATAGCACAAGGGTTATCAGCGCTTACCAAAAGAGAATCTAGAGTTCCTGAAAAATAAAAATTCACAATATGAAGTGCATTCCGCAGTTTAGATTAGTTGTGCGGGAGAATATAATTTAATAATTACGACGAGAATAAAAATGAAGTACCCTTGTCAACAACAGCATCAAAGGAAGCAGTTTCGAAAGCACTCATATCTCGAACATCCATTTGCAAATCTAATTAATTGTTAATAAACAAAATTAAGAGCTAATTAACCAAAATACAAATAAATAACTCATAAAAATATCAAATTTAAAATATATAAAAAAAAAACATACATTTGAGGTGTGGACGATTCGAGTACTTGCTCTGCATAGTTTGGATGACCACAGATGAAATGTCAATACTAACCACATCCTCGTACCCATCATCGGCCATCCCCTCGCTGAACGCTGCGTTTTGGAAACCAATTCCTTTTGAGTTTTGAGTGTGAATCAAATGGGAGATCTGAATCATCTGATCGGGTGAGTGCGGTTGCAGGGAGAAAGCAGAGTACGTACCTGAGTTTCCGCAGCCGACGACAAGGATGCGGTTGTGTTGGTTGGGATGGCGAGGGACGTAGAGATTGATCAGCGGAGCCAAAGATTGGTACTTTTGGTACCAATCGAACGATTCTGATTCGTTGGCGTAGCGGTTGTCCCAGTACCGCGACTCGCCGTACGCCTGCGTCGTCGTTCCCATCGTCATCTCTCTCTCTCTCTCTCTCTCAGAGTCTTCACTGTTCCTTTGTTCTTCAGTCGGTTTCGTTTTTGGGTTTGTCGTTGATGCGCTCGCCCGTGATGCTATAGTTGCATATGGGCATTAATGTCATTTTGCATGAGTAGCTTCATAGATTGCCACCTGCTGGCGGGTTAAAGCGCTTGAATGTGTCTTGCCATATGCAGAAAAGTTGTTTCGTTTAAGTATCCCTCTATTTACAAATAATTTAAAAAACTTTATCTTTTAAAATGTCATTCAACTTTTTAACGTAACAATACGTGATTAATTACGCTGGTGTTGTAAGTGTATGTCTTTCTTTTGAAATAAAATTACAAAGGCCAAATGTTGTTGGCGCATTTTAGTTCTAGCCAAATTATGATTTTGTAATTTCAAAATCCAGGACTTGGAAGTACTTTACGAATAAGCACATATGACCGAAATAAGATGTTTTTGCCAGCAATTGCTTGTATGACCATACTCACTTTCAGTTTTTTTATTACCAAAGAATATAAGAAAATCTTTTTGATTTGCAAAAGTTGCTTATTCTCTGCCCATGCCTCTCTAGTGCTAATTTCATTAAAAGAATGGCGAAATTAAACAATTAGGCTTACTACATATTTGTATCATATTTTAATATTATATTATGTACATGTGTGAAGGACACATCATTGAACAATTTTATTTCATCATTTATTGATTGAATTGAATGTATTGCGGGCACACTAATTTTTTTTTATTAAATGTAATACACGTAGTCACATTTAGTAGGATAGATGTGTAATTAAAGGTTCGTTTGAAAATATTTTTAAAATGAATAAAAGCGAATTTGGTGAGATTGATTTTAAATTCCGAAAGTACTTTAAGCGTTCTTTAGAAGAAACACCAAATATATTTTCACAAAATATATTTTCAATTATTTTAAAATCACTTCCAAACCATACTTTTTAAAGTGATTAAAGATAATTAGTTGTACCAATGTAATGCATGTAGGAAGCCTACCAATGCCTATCGAAATTGGACAAAAGGGGAACGAACCCAGTACGACGTCGTGCTAGTGGATATTCTCCTTCAAGTGCTGCTGCTTCCTACGTTTTGGGGACAAACACTAGAGTGATGGACGCAATCAGCCAGTTGCAAGAAAAGGTGAACACGATCGCGACAATTGCTTTCACCACCATCGGAACGCTACAACGGGATGCGCCTCCGGTCCGAATCTCCCCGAATTACCCGGAAGCCGGATCCGCACCGACCCCCAATCCGAATCCGAATCCCAACCCGAATCCGACTCCAAACCCGAATCCGACTCCGGAAAGTGATACGGAGTTCGCGAAGCAACCCAAGCTGATGAGTGCTGATCTAGTGAAAGCAGCAAAGCAGGTGGCTTTTGAGTTCGTTGACGTGGCATCTAATTTGTTTTTTTTATCAATTAATTTTAATTCCGGGATTACACTTGTGCAGTTTGATGCATTGGTGGCGGCGCTGCCGTTGTCGGAGGGAGGCGAGGAAGCTCAGCTGAGGAGGATTGCTCAGCTTCAGGCCGAGAACGACGCCGTCGGCCAACAACTTGAGAAGCAACTGGAAGCTGCAGGTCAGTCGGTGTGTTCAGTTAACTTAACCAGTCACATTTGACCAATAATACCAGAGAAATATACGCTAATATAGAACCGGTTACAAGATTTTAATAAAAAATATAAGACGAAGACATTGAAGATACAGTAATTTGGTACCGAATTATGGGTTATATTCGGCTTATTGTTTGTTCAGTATCTCATTAATTTTATTTTTGATTAAAAGTTTATAGCGGGTTTTATTCGTGCATATTACTCTACAAAATACAGTTTAATTTGATGTTTAATTTGTTTGCCTGAGTGGTTTTTGATGGTGGCAGAGAGAGAATTGCAAGAGGTCAGAGAGTTGTTTGGAGAAGCAGCAGATCACTGTTTGAACATGAAGAAATCAGATTGAAAAACTAGAGTTCCTTGTTTCTTAAGAAATCAGATTGAAAAACTAGAGTTCATTGTGTAATTCCCCTATTTTTAACCTCGTTATGTGGTGACGGTATTTTAGAGTTTATGTTTTTTTTTTATATACAAGCGATATTGGAGAACAAGAACGGAACTCGGGCATCGAGTGTAAGAGTGATGCAAAGTAATAGGGGGAGTTCGAACTTAGACATCGGATGTAAGAGTGCCAAATCCTAAAGTTATGAGCCTCTAGAGTTAGGGTTCTTTGCATATCAATGAAATGAAAGACTCTTCTCCAATCGAAGGGGCGTTTAGCAGAACCTTGAAGAATCCGGCACTACGGACTTTTACTAACCGGTTCACCATGGATACCGCACAGAGAAACCTCCGTTTCCATCTGGACGGAGAATGAGACATCATTCGCAACAGATTTGGCAGTCAAGTCACTTCGTTTGGTTTTTGTTTCCATGAATACAAACGGACACGAAAAATGATCTCCAACTTTCCGTAAGGAAAATGTTCGAACCAAACCACATAAATCATCGTCAAACATGATGGTCGATGTTGTGCTGTGTATGCATTCGCAAACGTAAATAAGGTGTACAACAAGAAATTTCTAAGCTGACGATGAGTTTCGACTGATTGAAAACTAGGATCCTACTCAACAGGAGCGTAAGGTTTCTGGTAGAGTTCAATGCCAAAGAAAAAGTATGACGATTTGTGAGACTGCAGCAGCGGAGCTATCTCTTTTTCTTTCCATGTTTCCCAGATTTGGCAGGTCCAGCACTTGACGCGGATGCGGCGGACTCCTGCTTCTTAGTCCTACCGGGATGCCGAGGAACCATCTCCGCAACTTTCAGCATCAGCTGTTTCCCTGCAATTTAGTCAAAATAAAAACCAAAATTAATATGTACATGTATTAATCAAAAGGCACAAGAAAAACAAGGATAAATCCTCATTTTATGTTTAACTAAGTAACGCAAACAGTTGAGTTGTAGAATGTGGCGACGCCCTTCATAGGATTAATGAGAAAAGAGACAAAGGAATTGCTTCTAAACACACTGAAAAAACTTCGAAAACAAAGTCCATTTGGCAAGACATTCTGGCTTGAACAATCTTCGTAAAGATTGATAATGTTAAACATCTGTGGTTCAAAGACGAGAATGGCGAAGAATGCATATGCCCCACTGTTACAAAACAAGGATCTCTATACCTTGAGTCACAGAATAGGAGCCTATGATATAAGGTGAGAGTAAACTTGGGGGACTCTAGAAAATTTTGTCGAGAGAAAAACAGCTAGAAACTGCCAAATATCACAATAGCTTTTGCTTAGCCATATAGAGAGAATAATTTGACAGGATACCTTTGCTAACACGGTAAGTTTTATCTCAATACCAAGGATTACAAAGAGCAATAATTGAGAATCTCCCTACGATAAATGGGCTGGTCCAACAAAATTAAATGCCGCTGTTTAATGTCCCATCCCGAAATCTTGCATTAACTGATACATTACTTTTGATGTTTCACCGTAAACCAATACTAAATGACTTCTGAGAATGTCATAAAATTAAGGGTAAGTGCAATAGTACTAGAGCAATACTTACTGGAAGTAATGTCTGGATTATATGGAGTTCCATCTTCCTTTTTGAGCAAGACCCTCACTCTCCCAATTTGCATGAAATCACGTGGATAAGCCTTATCTATCTACAACAGTCACACCCATTACTGGAACTAAACATGCAGAAACCTTATGACACAGATGGTGCAAATGTAGCAAAACAAACCTCGATTGCAAATGGGAGTTTAAAATAGCTGCAGCAATCACCAATCTCAGCACAAGTAGGACCCTCGCACGCTTTCGCAACACTGATTCGCCTCCCTTCAGCCACAGTTTTCTTCGAGTTAATATAAACCGGATAAAGAACAATCCACTTCTTTATATTGGGGGTCTCCTTATCCATGTCTCAGCTTATGAATACCTACACGATAAAATTAATTAATTACAACACAAACCCATCACATTTCTTTCCTTCCTAGACACAAATGCACAAAAAACATTGAAATGTTAAATGGAAAAAGAATATACATTTCAATCAATATGCTATAAGTAAGACGAAGATCAATCCGAAATCCCAATTACAGCTAAATACTCAATGGTTCAAGATATATATATATAGGAAAACTAATGAAAAGGGCTTGAAAACTTTTGAGTTTTAACGATAAGAACAAAAATAAAGAGTAAAGTGAATAGTACCAGGATTGACTTTTTAGTGTAAAAATGTGGTTTTTTGTTAAAGTGAATAGTACTGGGAGTTTTTCGTTAAAATTCCCATATATATATATATATATATGTATGTACAGTGGTGGAGCTAGGAATTTAAAGCGATGGTGTCAAAAAATAGCTTTAAAAAATCGATCATACTTTCATTTATAATTGTCCACGACGTGTTCTCATATTTTTGAAACATCGTCTCACAACACCATTATCAGTATTATCAAATACATCTTTCTCATTGTACAAAACCAACTATCATTCAACTATTGATCTACCCATCCTATTACGATGTGGATTCTCCACAATTTTCATCACCGAAAAGCTCTTTCAACTGAAGCAATTGCAACAGGTAAAATCAATGCTAATTTCACTAACAAGCACCAAGGGATACTGTCTATCCCTCTTTGTCTCTACCAACTTTTGTACAAGGCTAATAATTCCTTTCAACGTAGTAGCTTTGTTAAATTAAAAAAGTATTAATTAAAATTATTAGTGTTAATTAAAAATTATTTTTTATTTTCTTAAGGATAAGTTTAGAAGTAAAAGGTTTTTGGGATAAGTTAACAAAGCAGCGTGCTGCTGCAGTGCTGCTATACAGGTTCATAAAATTTTCAAAGGGGTAACTTGACAAGGTTATTAGGATCAAGGGATGCCAATGCCCCCGCATTGGCTCCGCCAGTGTGTATGTATAAACAATATACACAAATACATATTTAAGAAAAGCCTGATGATTCAGATCAAAATCAAAGTAATTTAGTACACTATTCTTAATCCCTGACCAACAATCACCCACACAAAAAACAAAGCAAACACACGCAGATGTAAAAATGCACCAGATCACAGAAACCCTAAAATTCCAGCGACATAAAGAAAATTCAAGTGGGATTGAATCAATGAACTAACCCAACAAAATAGCAATTGAAGTTTGAGAAATGGGGAGGGGGACGGTGGAAACAAAAAATTCGAGCAATTGAATCGAATCGAAAGCGTGATCTGAAGAACTTACCAGAAGTTGAAACACGGAGGGTTTGAAGAGCTAGCCGTGATATGCGAGCGACTAAGACTGCAATGGAGATTCGACGACGAAAACCATCCGCGCGGAAGAAAACATGAGTTTTTACTTTTAACGCCCAATAATTTGGGCTTCACACACTCTTCAAGATTTGAGGCCCGTTTATATTTTCGGGTTGGGCTTGGCTTTGATCAGCTATAACCCAGCGCGTATTAAATTGGGTGATGCTGTTCATACACAGTTATTTTTATTTTATTTTTATTTTTTTTACCTCCAACAATGCACGACTGTTAAAAAATTAATTCTATTCAACTAGTCCAATATCTTAGCAACTATGGTATTGAATTTTTACTCATGCCCAAGTTCACTTTATTATTATTATTTAAAAAAAAATTATTCGATTATGAGATTCAACAATAAGACATCTTCTTATTGACAAATACCTTTTTTTTTTAAACAAACGATATCATTTACACTAAAGGGTAGGGGCGTGCTTAGCCTCACAAAGTGTTAGCAATAATACCGTTCAAATTCACCATTGACGAAAATCGAATCTAAAACCTCACCCCTTACAAGAGGAATATCACTATAGCAACAAATACAATTTCTAATTGTGAAAAGGAGAATAGAGTGCTACTAACCTACTACATTAATGAAAAAGGAGCATTCTGCACTCAACCACCAATCTAAGCTTGTAATTTTTGACTTTCAATATAAATTTTATAATCAAATTCACATGCATCGACAGTTAAAAAGATATTTTAGCTTGAGAATTGTTATTAATACTTTAAAAATCTCATTTTATACTTCAAACTTTCTATAATATGAAAGAAAAATACACTTATAAAAAACGTAGAATGATATTTTTAAAAGGCGGATAACATTCCCCTGACCTTTACAATTTGGTGTAAATCATGAAATTAGTTGTTGAAAATGGTTGGACAAATTAAGAAACTTCCAAAAGTGTGACATAATCAGCCTTTAAAGTACTCGTCAGTCAAGCTTCCTACTTTTCGCCAACTACCGTGTCTAAAGAACGCAAGTAGCGAGAAGTGGCAGGCACACTTCAAGCAATCTGATTATTAACCAATCCACTGGGCGCGTGTATATGATAGGACTATTTCCGCGCGTGTGACTTTACAATCTTATCCAACTATATAACTCATCAGCCGCACCTGCCAACTGCGCACTTCCCGTTCCCAACAACAACATCATTTGCCACTCCACTCCACCGCACCATACCAGACCCGACCCGATTGTTCGCCTCCGGTGACGCCAGCGTGATCCGAGAAAATCCGACCCAATGGCCCGGAAGAAGATCAGAGAATACGACTCCAAGAGGCTGCTCAAGCAGCACCTGAAACGACTCGCTGGAATCGACCTCCAGATCAACTCAGCTCAGGTGACCGAGTCGACGGACTTCACCGAGTTGGCGAACGAGCTGCCATGGCTGTCATCGACGCGGCTGGTGGTGAAGCCGGACATGCTTTTCGGAAAGCGCGGGAAGAGCGGCCTCGTCGCCCTGAACTTGGACATGGCGCAGGTCGCCGAGTTCGTCAAGCAGCGACTCGGTAAGGAGGTAATTGAATCCGATTTCGTATGATTTGAATCGTCTTTTGGAAACCCGAGTTTTTGAATTTGGATTTTTGTATTTTTTTTGTTTGATGGGTTTTGTGTAAATTTTGGAAAAGGTTGAGATGGGAGGATGTAAGGCGCCGATTACGACGTTTATAGTGGAGCCATTCATGCCTCATGATCAAGAATTTTACCTCTCGATTGTGTCTGAAAGGCTCGGATCAACCGTGAGCTTTTCGGAGTGTGGAGGGATCGAAATTGAAGAGAACTGGGACAAGGTAATGAAAATTTGTGTTTGTTTTGAGTGTTTGGAATTAGGATGGTGTTTTCTGCTTGGTTTTGAGGTCGTAATTTGCTGTGGTGTTTGGTTTTTATGTTGTATAGGTTAAGACTATATTTCTTCCGACCGAGAAGCCTATGACGAATGATGCTTGTGCTCCATTGATTGCCACTCTTCCATTGGAGGTGTGTGTCATAGACTCATAGATCATACTGTTCTTTTGGGCGTATCTCCATGTTAAGCTCGAACTTCAGATCTCGCAAGCAAATGCGTTGTTATAACAATAAACATGAGCATATACATTAGGCTCGCGACATGGACATGGACTGTTCGAGTGTGAATACAAAACCAAACCACTGGAGAATCTTGCAATATAACATTAAGATGCAATTGTAGATTGAAGTCTGTAGCCGGCACTCCATGATCACGTCGAATCCTTATGAAAATGAATCCAGAACAAAATCGCGCTAAAGCTAGGGCGTCACCCGTAAGTGGCGCGCTGTGTGGCCCGAGCACAGTGATAAGTGAGCAAGGGTCGCTGTATCTCCATCGGCACCCGGATGCAGTGTTAAATGAGCAAGGGGGCCATAGAAACTTCTTTTCGAACGACTCCACTCAAAGTTGTTTGGGAGCATATGCTCCTATCAACTTTACCCGGGACACACAAAAGAAGTACTTTGATCCTATTAGACGGGGGAAGGTGAAGAAGCTAGGACAGAAGGGTAGAGTTCAAGAGAGCAAAATGCGTTTAGGAACGTGGAATATAGGAACCTTAACGGGAAAATCTATGGAAGTAGTGGAAGTTATGGTGAGAAGAAGGATAAATATTATGTGCCTACAAGAAACTAAGTGGGTTGGTAGTAAGGCAAAGGATCTAGAAAACTCAGGGTTTAAACTTTGGTATTCGGGCACAAATAGAACGAGAAACGGTGTTGGCATCATCGTGGACAAGACCTTGGTACAAGATGTTGTAGATGTCAAGAGGGTAGGAGATAGAATCATGGCAATCAAGATTGTAATAGGACAAGAAGTTATCAATGTGATTAGTGCGTACGCACCTCAAGTAGGGTTGGATACGAGTTCGAAGGAGAAATTTTGGGAAGATCTTGGAGACTTGGTGCAAGGAATTGCTCAGACGGAGAAGTTATTTATAGGAGGAGATTTAAATGGACACGTGGGCAGGGAGACAGGCAACTATGGAGGTTTTCATGGTGGCCATGGTTTTGGGGAGAGAAACGAGGATGGGGAAGCTATCTTGGATTTTGCAATGGCATATGATCTCTTCTTAGCCAACACCTTCTTTAAGAAGAGAGAAGAACATGTGATCACCTACAAGAGTGGGTCGTCAAAAACACAAATAGATTTTCTTCTAATGAGGAAAGGGGATCGTATAACTTGTAAGGATTGCAAAGTTATACCAGGAGAGAGCGTGGCTAATCAACATCGCTTGTTGGTGATGGATGTACATATCAAAAGAGTAAGACAAAAGAACAAGACTTGGAAGTGCCCAAGGACTAGATGGTGGAATCTAAAAGAAGAAAAACAAGCCATTTTCAAAGAGAAGGTAATCACCCAATGTGTGTGGGATAGAGAGGGGGAAGCTAGCCAAATGTGGGATTCCATGGCTAGTTGTATCCGAAAAGTAGCAAAAGAGGTATTAGGAGAGTCCAAGGGCTTTGCCCCACACCAAAAGGAATCTTGGTGGTGGAATGAGGAGGTACAAACAAAGGTGAAGGCTAAGAAGGAATGTTGTAAAGCCTTATACAAGGAGAGGACCGATGAAAATGGTGAAAGGTATAGAAAAGCGAAAGCAAGAGGCGAAGAAAGCTGTCAGAGAAGCTAAGTTAGCGGCTTACGACGATATGTATAAACGACTAGGTACCAAAGAAGGAGAGTTGGATATCTATAAACTATCTAGAGCAAGGGAAAAGAAGACAAGGGACCTAAACCAAGTGAGGTGCATCAAGGATGAGGATGGAAAGGTTCTTGCTACAGAGAATGCGGTTAAAGACAGATGGAGAGGTTATTTTCATAATCTTTTCAATGAAGGACATGAAATGAGTGCTTCTTTAGGGGAGTTGAGTAACTCAGAAGAGTGTAGAAACTACTCTTTTTATCGGCGAATCCGGAAGGAAGAAGTGGTTGTAGCTTTGAAGAAGATGAAGCATAAAAAAGCAATAGGCCCAGACGATATACCAATCGAAGTGTGGAAACTTTTGGGAGAGACAGGTATAACATGGCTCACTGACCTTTTCAATAGGATTTTGAAAACGAAGAAGATGCCAAATGAGTGGCGAACGAGCACTTTGGTGCCTATCTACAAGAATAAGGGCGACGTACAAAATTGCATGAACTATCGGGGTATTAAGCTAATGAGTCATACAATGAAGCTCTGGGAGAGAGTCATTGAGCATAGATTGAGGCAAGAGACACGGGTTTCGGACAACCAATTCGGGTTCATGCCAGGGCGCTCAACCATGGAGGCAATCTATCTCTTACGAAGATTGATGGAAAGATATAGAGATGGGAAAAAGGATTTACACATGGTCTTTATAGATTTGGAAAAAGCGTATGATAGGGTCCCAAGAGACATTCTTTGGAGGATTTTAGAGAAGAAAGGAGTACGAGTAGCATATATCCAAGCTATAAAGGATATGTATGAAGGAGCAAAGACTGCCGTAAGAACTCATGAAGGACAAACCGAAAGCTTTCCCATAACTGTAGGATTACATCAAGGCTCATCCTTAAGTCCTTACCTTTTTGCGTTGGTAATGGATGAGTTAACAGGACATATTCAAGATGATATTCCTTGGTGTATGCTTTTCGCAGACGATATAGTGTTGATAGATGAAACTCAGGAAGGGGTAAATGCAAAGCTTAACCTTTGGAGAAAAGTGTTGGAATCTAAAGGTCTTCGCCTAAGCCGATCAAAGACAGAATATATGGAGTGCAAGTTCAGTGCAAATGGAGGCCAAAACGAGTTAGGGGTGAGGATCGGAGATCAAGAAATACCAAAGAGCGACCGTTTTCGTTACCTAGGATCTATCTTGCAAAAGAACGGAGAATTAGATGGAGA
Source organism: Malus domestica (assembly GCF_042453785.1). Taxonomy (NCBI): domain Eukaryota; kingdom Viridiplantae; phylum Streptophyta; class Magnoliopsida; order Rosales; family Rosaceae; genus Malus; species Malus domestica. Next base: position 10,482,932 of record NC_091676.1, on the reverse strand, counting down.
TCTCAACCATAGAATACAAGCTGGATGGATGAAGTGGAAGAGTGCATCCGGCGTGTTGTGTGACCGCCGTATGCGACTGAAGCTCAAGGGAAAATTTTATAGGACGGCAATAAGGCCGGCGATGCTGTATGGCACAGAATGTTGGGCGGTGAAACATCAACACGTACACAAAATGGGTGTAGCGGAGATGAGGATGCTTCGTTGGATGTGTGGGCACACGAGAAAGGATAAGATTAGGAATGAGGATATCCGGGGTAAAGTAGGAGTAGCTGAAATTGAAGGAAAGATGAGAGAAAATCGGTTACGGTGGTTTGGACATGTGCAAAGAAGGCCTACTGACGCTCCGATTAGAAGATGCGACTATGGGACAGAGGTTCAGGGCCGAAGGGGTAGAGGAAGACCTAGGAAAACTTTGGAAGAGACTCTAAGAAAAGACTTAGAGTACTTGGATCTAACGAAGGACATGACACAGGATCGAGCACAATGGCGTTCTAAGATTCATATAGCCGATCCCACTCAGTGACTTGGATTTTCCAAGTCTCCAACCGAGAAGTTTTCTTCACTCGGGAAATTAAGGGAACACTACCCCAACCTACATGCTCCACTCAGAAAGCTTCAACATACAAGCTTCAACAAAAGAAAATTCAAAGAACTTAGCGAAGAAGGCTTTGGTGTATTTAACACAATACGTTGAAATGAAGGAAAGCTTATTTATTGATATCCCCGATAAGCTACAAATATATACATATACATGAGTCAAAATAAACACACAAGAGGGAGCCTTCACAAAGGTTGCTTAGGAGAAGTCTCAGCAGTCGGTAGAGCCCCAGAAAGAGAAGGCACCGGAGGGGGATCATTTGGAGCCTCAGTACTGGACAGAACCCTAGAAGGAGGAGGCATCAGAGGTTGATCATTTGGAGCTTCATTACGCGGTACAGCCCCAGAAGACGAAGGCAATAAATGCCTTTGGAACAAACCCACAAATCTCTGATGATCAAGTAAAACCTGACCATCAGTTTCCTTCATCTGGTCAAGCTTCCTCTTCATGTTTGTAGCATAGTCATGTGCGAGCCGGTGCAACTGTTTATTCTCATGCTTGAGCCCTCTAATCTCCTGTTTGAGACTCATCACTTCAGCCGCCAATGATTCAACTTGGCGGGTTCGAGCAAATAGGCGTTGGGCCATATTAGACACAGAACCTGCACACTGAACACTGAGAGCCAGCGAATCCTTAACAGCTAACTCATCAGACCGTTTGGAAAGTAGTCTGTTATCTTTGGGAGTGAGAAGGTTCCTGGCCACCACCGCAGCGGTCATATCATTCTTCATCACGGAATCCCCAACGGTAAGAGGACCAGTAGGGGAGACGAAGGATGGGCGCCATATGTTGTCTGGAGAAGGCGGGGCTGCCTCTTCAACAAGGTTCAAGTCAAAACGACGGTCGGAGGGGCCAGACATTTTCAAAGGTGTTGAAGAGAGAAGAGGTCGGACAAATCAAGATCTTAGAAGTGCAAGAATGAAGCTTCTACTGGTGGAGATTCAAGTGTGCTTTGGAACTTAATGCCAGCCCCTATAAAAATCTGCACTCGACGGAGCTTCAGAAATCGAAGAGGCGCCTGCTCAGAAATCGAAGAGGCGTTTGCTTTCTCAAAAGCTGGGCTGCTTAGAGATCACGAGGGTTGATCTCAGAAATCGAAGAGGCGTTTGCTTTCTCAAAAGTTGGGCTGCTCAAAGACCACGAAGGCCGATCTCAGAAATCGAAGAGGCGCTCGCTTTCTCAAAAACTGGGCTCCCCAGAGACCACGAGGGCCGATCTCAGAAATCGAAGAGGCACCTACTTTTCCAGCCTTGTCAGCACCTGTCACACGCACACTCAGCTTTGCGGAAATTATGGGCATTCTGTCGAAGACTTCTGGGGAAGTAGAAAACACATGAATCTTACTGTTCAATCACCCACTTCCCACACGCAACAATAGCTCATGGGTACCATAGATAACTTTGCCAAAGTTCTCTGCCAAAGTCGAGCACGTGAAGCTTGCAGCTCCCACTACATCGCTCTAACCAAGAAGGGTAAAAGAATAGCAAAGAAACAGCACTAACAAAGTTTAGACCCATAAATTTTGAAGGTCTAGCTACCATATTATTACCCACAAGGGTAAAGGAACAGTACCACTGCTGGATAATTGGAAAGTCCCTGTGTGTCAACCTCTGTGCTTCGTGGCAAGGTAGACTAGCAAACATGCCCAACCTTTATTCACATTCGAGAAAACACTCCCAATAAGATTGCTTGCTCCAAAATCGAAGAGGCACCGTCCTCCGAATCTCGAGAGCCAGACTCCCAACATGACTACTTTCTTAAAAATCGAAGAGAGGGTAAAGGAACAGTACCATTGCTGGATAATTGGAAAGTCCCTGTGTGGCAACCTCTGTACTTCGTGGCAAGGTAGACTAGCAAACATGCCCAACCTTTACTCACATTCGAGAAAACACTCCTAACAAGATTGCTTGCTCCAAAATTGAAGAGGCACCGCCCTCCGAATCTCGAGAGCCAGACTCCCAACATGATTACTTTCTCAAAAATCGAAGACACTGCTCCTCGAATCTCGAGAGCCAGACCCCCAGCATGATTGCCTTCTCAAAAATCGATGAGGCATCGTTCTCCGAATCAATCGAAGAGGCGCTCGCTTTCTCAAAAGCTGGGCTGCTCAGAGACCACGAGGGCCGATCTCAGAAATCGAAGAGGCACCTACTTTTCTAGCCTTGTCAGCACCTGTCACACGCACACTCAACTTTGCAGAAATTATGGGCATTCTGTCGCAGACTTCTGGTGAAGTAGAAAGCACATGAATCTTACTGTTCAATCATCCACTTCCCACACGCAACAATAGCTCATGGGTACCACAGATGACTTTGCCAAAGTTCTCTGCCAAAGTTGAGCACGTGAAGCTTGCAGCTCCCACTACATCGCTCTGACCAAGAAAGGTAAAAGAATAGCAAAGAAACAGCACTAACAAAGTTTAGACACATAAATTTTGAAGGTCTAGCTACCATATTATTACCCACAAGGGTAAAGGAACAGTACCACTGCTGGATATCGAAGAGGCACCGTCCTCCAAATCTCGAGAGCCAGACTCCCAACATGACTACTTTCTCAAAATCGAAGAGAGGGTAAAGGAACAGTACCATTGCTGGATAATTGGAAAGTCCCTGTGTGTCAACCTTTGTGCTTCGTGGCAAGGTAGACTAGCAAACATGCCCAACCTTTACTCACATTCGAGACAACACTCCCAACAAGATTGCTTGCTCCAAAATCGAATAGGCACCGCCCTCCGAATCTCGAGAGCCAGACTCCCAACATGATTACTTCCTCAAAAATCGAAGAGACACTGCTCTCCGAATCTCGAGAGCCAGACCCCCAGCATGATTGCTTTCTCAAAAATCGAAGAGGCATCGTTCTCCGAATCTCGAGAGCCAGATACCACAGACCACTTTTTCAAAGTGATCTGACAGAGTTAAAACATGTGAAACTGGCAACTCCCACTACCGTGCTATGACTAAGCAGGGTAAAGGAATAGCATTACTACTTGTTGTTAGGGAGACTCCTATATATGTCGACCTCCATCCCCAACGGACAGGCAGACCTGCAAAAATGCTCAACCCTTCATCATATCTGAGAGGGCACTCCCAACGAAGCCTTTCGAAATATTCAGCTTTCTTTCCCCCCGATAATACCTTTGCAAACAAGCTATACTAGAGCAAGAATATCTCATATCATCAGGGTTAAAAGCAAGAGTATCCCATATCATGCTTTTTCCCTGTCTTTTCCTTTGGCCTTGTTTTTACCTGCAAGACAAGGAGAAAGAGAGCAATCAGTCAGCACTTGGAATCAAGCTTCCAGCCAGGAACTGACTGCCTGGAACCCCTTACCTGATTAATTACCTGGCATTGCTCTCGAGTACTCATCTTCAACATCTTATGTTTCCAGGGAAGATTCCGCATCTGCTTGAGGGACAGATAGGGCAAGTGCGAAGGATACAAGGAAGCATGTGGAGACAAGCGTAACAGCACACGTGCCGATACATCCATTACTCTGTCAAAAGCAAAAGTATCCCATATCAGCAGGGTTGAACGTACTCTAGATTTGATGGACTTGTTTTGACCCTCAAATTCTTCAGTCGGCCTTATATTCTGGAGGAAACCAGAAAACCCTCCAGCTCAGTTCAAGAATAAGCCTGTGGAAAGTTACTTCTTCAAAAGCAAAAGTATCTCATATCATCTCTTCTCATTTTTCTTCTCTTTATCCTTCATGCTGCTGCAAGATGGGGAGAAGGTGAACAATCAGTCGGAGCTCTGATTGCTTACCTTGTCTGTCACCTCTTTCAGCAGACCCCCTAGCTCGGCGACTTGGGGGACTCCTACTACATGGTTTGTATTGCGCTTGACCAAGCCTGAAACTACAAGTAAGCTTCAAGTGAAATTGATACATTACCTTGTGCATCTCCACCAGTTAAAGATACCACCCCCTGGATGGAGGAAGAGTACTTCCAGAGAAGATGCCACATCTACCTATGAGACAGATAAGGCAAGTCAAGACGACACCACACTCCGATACTTAGAAGTTTCGTGATTACGAGATCATTCTCCCACAATATTTCCTAATGTCATTTGTACTAAATCATTCACTTGTACTCACTAAAGGAGAGCTTGAACCTATGTACTTGTGTAAACCCTTCACAATTAATGAGAACTCTTCTATTCCGTGGACGTAGCCAATCTGGGTGAACCACGTACATCTTGTGTTTGCTTTCCTATCTCTATCCATTTATATACTTATCCACACTAATGACCGGAGCAATCTAGCGAAGATCACAAAAAGCGACCGTTTTTGCTACCTAGGATCTATCTTGCAAGAGAACGGAGAATTAGATGGAGATCTCAACCATAGAATACGAGCTGGATGGATGAAGTGTAAGAGTGCATCCGGCGTGTTGTGTGACCGTCGTAGGCCACTGAAGCTCAAGGGAAAATTTTATAGGACGGCAATAAGGCCAGCGATGTTGTATGGCACAGAATGTTGGGCGGTGAAGCATCAACACGTACACAAAATGGGTGTAGCGGAGATGAGGATGCTTCGTGGGATGTGTGGGCACACGAGAAAGGATAAGATTGGGAATGAGGATATCCGAGGTAAAGTAGGAGTAACCGAAATTGTAGGAAAGATGAGAGAAAATCGGCTCCGGTGATTTGGACATGTGCAAAGAAGGCCGACTGACGCTCCGGTTCGAAGATGTGACTACGGGACAGAGGTTCAGGGCCGAAGGGGTAGAGGAAGACCTAGGAAAACTTTGGAAGAGACTCTAAGAAAAGACTTAAGTACTTGGATCTAACGGAGGACATGACACAAAACCGAGCGCAATTGCGTTCTAGGATTCATATAAAAAAAAAAAAAAAAAAAAAAAACCCCACTTAGTGGGAAAAGGCTTTGTTGTTGTTGTTGTTGTATTTCTTGTGAATCCGTTTGATTATCATCATTTTATTACTACTATGCTCTGTGTATTCAACTTTTTTGTTGGTTTTGGGACATATGCTTAATGTATTCTGCTGTTACAGGTCAGAGATAAAATTGGGGATTTCATAAAGGGCGTAATTTCTGTATTCCAGGGTACGAATGTCCAATATGGATTACTAAAGTATAGTACAGTGTAAAACTGTGATTAGCTATGTAATGATTAGTTAGGTACATGCTCTTGTTGCTGAGGAAGTTTGCATTCCTGATTTTCTTTTGCAGATTTGGATTTTAGTTTCCTGGAAATGAACCCATTTACCTTGGTTGACGGTGAACCTTATCCATTAGATATGAGGGGGGAGCTGGATGACACTGCTGCCTTCAAGAACTTCAATAAGTATATTTCTGTTGAAGATTTTCCAAACTTTAGTTCTACCTGTTTTTAGTTAACTACTTTTGGTTTGATTTTTCCTTCTGACAATATTTGTAATACTATTCAGATGGGGCAGTGTGGAGTTTCCACTGCCTTTCGGCAGAGTCTTAAGTCCTACAGAAACGTTTATTCATTCTCTGGATGAAAAGGTAAAAACCTAACTGTTCCTTGCGCGGAAAGAAATTTATGATAAATTTCAATTTACATTAAGGATCAGCACTTTTTAAGAGTTGTTCAAACTAAAGTTAAACATATATATTGCAGACAAGCGCATCCTTAAAATTCACTGTGTTGAACCCAAAAGGACGCATCTGGACCATGGTAGCTGGAGGGGGTGCAAGTGTTATTTATGCTGATACTGTGAGTAGCCGGAATGCCTGATGTATTGCAACCATATAGCTATACTGTCCCTGTAGCAGCCCTTTCAAAATTTTGGGTCTCCATTTTTGACTTTAATTCATCGTTTCTGATTGAATGTGCACCCTTTGCTATTTCTCCCCTCAGTTTCTTTGAACGTTGGGAACCTTTAAATTCCTACCATGGCCTGTTGTAATATTCTGGCATATTTATGGGAATTAGGTTGGAGATTTGGGTTATGCTTCAGAACTTGGAAATTATGCAGAGTATAGTGGAGCTCCAAATGAGGAAGAGGTGTTGCAATATGCAAGAGTTGTGGTCGATGTAAGAAAGCTTTTCTTATCTTACGAAAACCTCTTTCTTCTCTCTTGCTCACACACACACACACTTCCACTCGTATGTACTTCGTCTGACTACTCAAGTTGCAACCATTACATGTAGCATACACTAACTGCCAATAAAATTCTCATATATTGCAGTGTGCAACAGCTGATCCAGATGGTCGTAAAAGAGCTCTAATAATTGGAGGTGGTATAGCCAATTTCACAGACGTAGCTGCTACATTCAGTGGAATTATTAGAGCCCTAAGGGAGAAGGTACCACCACATTTTGACATTCATATCATACAGATAGATTGGCCTAGTTGGTTTATTTCGTTTTGTATGCTCAAACTGTTTCTCTTTTGCGACATCAAAGGAATCCAAGCTAAAAGCGGCAAGAATGCATATATTTGTGAGAAGGGGCGGTCCAAATTATCAAACTGGTTTGGCAAAGATGCGTGCTTTGGGGGAAGAACTCGGAGTTCCTCTTGAGGTATGCGAGGACTTTCTGGTTTTGACATTTGATATCAGTTGTTAACAAGCCTTACTCTTGAAGAACATTAAAAGGGTGATGTAAAACACAAATAGATTATAAGTTACGGGCTGCCAGCCTGACGTCGTTTCTCAATGCAGGTTTATGGCCCTGAGGCAACAATGACCGGAATTTGCAAGCAAGCAATTGAGTGCATCGTGGATGAAGCTTAAGAGTTTCTTGGCTCTTTGTATTATTTTTCAACCCTCGAAGTGTGTTATGATTTGGCCAAAAAGGCAAAAAGTGTGAATTGTGAGTTTATCCTGGCAAGATGAGCCGCATAATTTCTTCAGTTTTCCAATCTTTTCAACTATTGTGACTTATTTGTGATGATGGTTGCATTGTGTTCTTGTTTTGAAAGTAAATGGTCGCATTGCTTTCCTTCCTATCCTTCCGTTTTCTGCCCCTTATTTCAAGTTTAAACAAGTAAGAGGTAATAAGCAAAAGAAAATATTTGTCACAAAAATTATACAGATCTTTGAGGAATGAGGAAGTGAGTAATTTTTATTTTTAAACAACGATATTCTACATGTAAGGGGATGGCGATGGTCTACTATGAGGGGAAGGGATGGATTGGGCTAAGAGAAAGTCTAAGATCCATGTGTTTGTTAATTTGAATCTAGGATGTTCGATTTTACTTGTTATTGTTCAATAGAGATTAGAGAATTTGAAATGTCATCATCTAGTTCTGAATGAATGTGTTTTAATTTTTTCATATTTATTACTTTACAACTTTACGGAATTAATTTTCACATCCTTATTTTTCTCTTACACGCTACTTTTCATCTCTCACTTGTGTTGGATAAATAAAAATAAAGAATCAAATGACGAAGTTGCATTGCAAGTTTTTCCTGGCATATATATAGAGGTAATTTAGCCCAAGGTCAATAAAAACTTTACTTAAGCCATATATCTATGACATATTTTTATTTTAGACTTAATCAATGATATATTTTTATTAATTAGGCATAGGTCAATGATGAATGCCACATAAGCTTTAAGTCATTATAAAATCCATGAAAACACCAAAATACCCTCCGAAGAAAAAGAAAGGAAGAAGAAGATGCCGCCGATTTTTACATACAACGAGCGAACGATGGAGAGAAAGAGAGAGAGTGACGATGGAGAAAAGAGAGGGAGAGGCAGAACCAGAACAGAAGGAAGAGGAGGAGCAGGTAATGAATCCATGGATGGTGTCGGCCAAAGGTGGCGGGAAAATCGACTACGACAAGCTCATCGACCAGTTTGGCTGCTAGAGAATCGACCAGTTGCTTTGCCCACAGGTCCCCCCTCTCTCTCTCTTTTAAGTTTTCTTCTTCTTTTTTTTTGGAAAAATTGCAAAAATTGAATTGGGGGTCGAATTTCGAATTTCTTAGATTGAATTGTCGAGGAAAGGCTCTATTTTGGGCGGCCAGGGTTTGGAATCAGAGGCAAAGCATGGGGATTTAAAGGGGGTGTTAAGCCAGGTGTCGAGGATCTCGATGACAGAGTCGGGTGACGTGGACATGCTTGGGACGGCAAGGACGTTGGAGTTGTTGATGGATCAGGCGTTCTGGGCGTCAAAGGGAGTGAGGCACATGGTAGCAAATACGCCGGGAAACTTGGTGGCGAAGATTGAGACTCCGACGCCGTAAAAGCACATTAACGTAAAAGCACAACATGACATAGACACTGCAACGAAGTGTCTGAATTCACATAACAAGAAACAAACACTGCGTTGCAATATCTAAATCCACAAACCTATTTGAAATCACATAACAGGAAACAGACACTGCAACGAAGTGTCTGAATCCATAGAACCAGAAACAGACACTGCGTTGCAATGTCTGAATCCACAAACCTATTTGAATCTGAATGCACAATCACAGAATAGGAAACAGACACTGCAACGAAGTGTCTGAATCCATAAACCTATTTGAATCCGAATGCACAATCACAGAATAGGAATCTGAATCCACAAACCTATTTGAATCCGAATGCACAATCACAGAATAGGAAACAGACACTGCGTTGCAGTGTTTGAAAAATGAAGGTTGAAGGTGGTGGGACGCGCGATTTACAATGAAGGAGATGGAAACGTTTAGTGTTTTAAATGGTAATGACATCATTTGTAATTTTAATTTAATTGAGGTGTTTTAATATATCTTAAAATCATTGACTTATTTATAATTCTAATAAATTTGATTGACCTATTGTTAATATCATAACTTTTAATTGATTTTATACAAAATCACCCTATATATAAAATATGATGATGACACACTTTTACCCTTAAATGTAAAAAGCGAAAAACCCACTTTGCCCGTCTATAACCGCCTTGTGACTTTCTCAGTCTCACTCTGCTCGTTTCCGTGAGCAATGGCGCGTAGTGGTTTTAGACCTCGGCGCTCCCAACGGTGCGTTTAGCTCCGCTCAAATTTCAGAACACAAAGAATCGACTGGTCCGAGCTACATCAACGACGACGACGGCGATGCCGGTGGCGTGCAAGTCACGTGCTTCAGTGGGGTCGTCAACGAAACCACCTTCCACCTCCAAATCATCCGCCTTCTCAAGCAGGTTCGTCTTCCATCCTCATCTCTCCCCTTTTTTGTTCAATTTCCTCCAGAATTTTTTTGTTCAATTTAATGCTGAATTGAACTGCCCAAGTCAAAATTCGGGCAACAAAATTCGTTCAATTTGTTGGTTAGAAAAATTTCTGCATATGGAGTCTACTACCAAGGAGACCCCTAAATCTCTAGGGTAAGGCTCATTGTAATCATTAGGCTAAGGGTATGTAAATCACATTTCCCTTGATTTAAGGGAGGAGACTGATTGGGGTAATGTCTTAGGTAGGCAACATGCCTTCTTCTTTCTTGTCGGCTGCTTGCTGCAACCATCCTTCCCATCTCTTTTCCCTCTCTCTTCTCATATATACCCAGACTCACTCTTGTACAAACATACATGAAATATACATTGAAACTTTAAACCAGAAAATCTACAAAAAGGGTTAGAAGTCAAGCAACCAAGTACCAACTTGTAATTGAAAATTAATATAAAAAAATGAATTAACCAAACATTCAGAAAGATCCAAATGTTGAAGCCCAAAAACACAAAAAAGACAAAAAATATTGAATTGTATTACAAACCATGGATTAGATAGTGATCCCAAAAACCAAATATAACCAATAAGCACAAGTTCCATCATTAGTAAAAACCGATCAATTCATTGATTTTCATATGAGTGATACAAGTATTTGTATACAAAAGCAAGATGAGGAGATAAGCCTCCAGGACGTGTAGGATTACAATGCAGAGCAACTAAAAGATAAACATTACAATTGAGAGCATTAATATCCTAATATCCAATAAACAGTGGCTTATATTTTTAATTTTTAAAACTACTCAAGTACAGAGCACTCACTGCTCTGGATTCAAAGAGAACCTCACACAATAAAATTGCTTCTCCATAAAACATAAATGATAGCTCTTGGAATTGACTGCAGAGTATAAAGTGGTAGCTTAAACAATTATGTATGGTTCAATTTCAAAGCATTTACGAAGCCTAAAATTACTAAACCTTCCTTTCTTATTAACTTGTATAAGCAACAAGCCAAAAAGATTTTACCTTTAAATAGCAAGAAAAACAGAAGCATCCTAGAAAAATAATTTCATCCTACAAATTCACAGCAAAAAGAAAAATACTGAAAAATAAAAAGCAAATAGAAAACTGATTAAAAAAATCCTCCATATTTAATAATAATCAAGTTAAAGAATCCCTAATCACAGAATAATAAAGCCATGCACAAATACATATAGATTTATCAAAATCAAACCCAAATTGGAGGCTGCGGAGTGCGAATGTGCAGGTGGAGGGGCTACTGGAGAAAAGTACTTGTAAATTCAAAACCAAATTTATATAAAAATAAAATAAAAATTTGAAAAAAAAAAACTTCAACCTTAGAACATTGGGAGAAAAAATGGCGGTCTTGTGTGTTTGAGAGAGGAAGATTTAGTGTCGATTTGAGTTTTGGTGGAATGGATCTCTCGGGTTCTTGAATTTTCGGTGGTGGACAACAAGCGACGTGGAGATGAGGCCATGGACCGCGACAAAGCGATGGAGAGAGGGGTTAGTTGTTTGGGTAAATAAATCTGGGTATCCTGTTGGGTCACGGTGGTGTGAAAGAAACGAGCAATCTGAAGGGCAAAGAGAAAGAAAGGGGAAGGTGAAGTGGAATGGTCTAGAATTTCACTTGTTTGATATTTCATTCTGGTGCTATAATTTCCCGCGTATTTTTTGTTAGGTGTAGAGTGGGAAAGTTTAGGCGTGAAGCTAGAAACTATTATTTACGACGTACCATTCGTGCCATAAAAAGTAGGGACCCAAATATATAAAAAATTCAGTTTACGACATAACGTAATGCTTTAAAAGAGAAGGAAATTGCGTCGTGTAAATTGTCAAATACGACACACAACGGTTACGCCGTAAATATTTTTATTCGACTTGCACAAAAGTGATGCCGTGAATGCTAGATTATGTGCAAGTATTACGACATGAACTTTATGAATGTCGTGAATAATATCATTTAAGGCATGCTAGTACTGTACGCCATATATTTGAAGTCGTAAAAGACCCAAATTGTTCTAGAGTTTGTTTCAAAAATGATTGAAATGCATTTTTTGTTCAAAAATATGGTTGAGCGCCAAATATATCGAGTCTTGACCAGTAATGTCAAACGACTAACATACCTTGTCTATAGCCGAAACTTTGTTTTGCTTGTGTAATCTTAACTTCCTGGACAATGCTAAACCGTAAACATTGTTCAGTTTAATAAGAAATAAAATTGCAGAATATGTGTTTTGAAGCACCTAAAACCAGGTGATGGATACCTTTTCAATGAAAAAAGGCAACCTTTTGAAGCAAAGCATGACGGTTCTATCCTTTTTTTTTTCTTCACAAACAATAGCGTTGCTAGGTTCAATTGTTAGTGTTCGGGAGGAGGGGATGCGTAGAGATCGAACCCGCACCAAGGTGCATAGGCATGATTGCTTTCCGCCACTGCGGTCAAGTGTCATCTGAAACATTTATATCCTTTAAAGCTTTCTAGTTAGGAATAACACCTATATTTTTCCTTACAAGCAGGTGATGGATACCTTTCAAATGAAACAATGGCAACCCTTTTGAAGCAAAGCATAACATTTCTATAATAGCTGACACTTGTCAAGCTTAGATCTAATGAGTTAGTTAGTATTGTTGTGATAAGAAGTGGTAGTTGAAGGGTATTTTGTAATAGTATAGAAGATGAAAATACTATAGAACCTAAAATGTAGTGCTCCAAGAGGAAGTATATTGTTGATAAAGAAATACAATAAGCCTTTCTCTCTCTCTCTCTCTTTCTTCCTTAATTCGATATCATCTCTCAGTTCCATAGTTCTTCCATTGTTGCTAGTATTCTGTTTCCTCAGAGATTAATATGGTATCATCGCCTGTATTTGGCTTGCTGCTGTAGTCGGTCTTGAAGGTTCTTCCGCTGCAATCATTGAAAGATCTGGGTTATCGTTGCCTCAGAGGGTTTCTCGAAGATTTGTTTTCGATCTGGGTTTTGCGATGCGTTCTTGGTGAATCTGCTATTCTTAGGTGATATCTAATTGGTTCTTGAGATAAAGTTCTGTTGCGATTTCTGTGATTGATCTATGAGTAATTGATTTGTTGAAGAAATATGATGTGTTTGATGATGATTGTATTTGTGGTGAAGTTTGGGATTTTTTCTTCTGATGGATGAGTTCTGTGTTCTAGATTGTAATTGTGTTCAATAATTTTGTTGAATCTTGTGTGTTCCAGAAAGTATCAGTCTTTCTTGGTAGAGTTTGTGTGATTTCAAGAAAGTATCAATCTTTCTTAGGTGTTGGGTTAATTCAAGAAAGTACCAGTCTTTCTTGTTCAAACAGAAAGTATATGTCTTTCTTTCTTGTTGATAAAATTTGAAGAGTGTCAATCTCTTGGTAAACAGAAGAAATCAAAGAGTGTCAATCTCTTGGTGAACGGAAGAAATTGAAGAGTGTCAATCTCTTGGTGAAAGGCAGAATTATTTTGTATGGAAAGCAGTGTGACTTAGTTGTTATGTAGTTAATCATGGCTCCACCAAAAGTGGATAGTCTTCTTGGTATGCTTACCATTAAGTTGAAAGATGACAATTTTGCAAAATGGTCTTTTCAATTAGTGTCACTGCTTAAAGGTTACAAGCTCTTTGGTCATTTTGATGGCACATATGTATGTCCACCTAAATTTGTCATTCATGCAGATTTAGGCATATTAAGGAGATTACACGGGGATTTATAGATTGGGAATCTACAGATATGGCTTTACTTAGTCTTCTTTTGGCTACCTTATCTGATGAAGCCATGTAATATGTTTTTGGTTGTAAGACTGCTGCTGATGCTTGGACCAATCTGGTAGATAGATTTGCTTCGGTGTCTAAGTCAAGGGTGAATCACCTAAAAACTGAGTTGCATACAGTCCAAAAAGGGACAGATACGATTGATAAGTTCCTATTGAGGTTAAAGAATATTAGAGATCAACTTAATGAAGCAGGGGATTTCATTTCAGATAATGATGTTATTATCGCTGGATTAGCTGGTTTACCTAAAGAGTACACTATTATTCGAACAGTCATCTTGGCTATGGAATCTTCCATTACACTAAAAGAATTTTGTGCTCAATTGCTTGGTGCTAAAAAAGAGATTGAAGGGGACACTACTATCTTGTCTCAAAATTTGTCTGCCTTTTATATGAATGGTTCTGGTTCTAGTTCTAATTCTGGGACTTTTGGGTCTACTATATCTGGTTCTACTTCAAATCCTCAGAATCATAGTCATATTCCAGCAACTACAGCAGATGTTATTACTCAAGTTCCATACTTAGCTCCATAGCAACTAGAATATCCTGTCCCACCTCCGTTTTATCCTTTGCCTCAACAACATGTTCCGTTTTATCCACCACAGTTTGGTTATGGTTTTGCTGGTAATATGGGAGGTTTTCCACCTTCTGGATCTAACTCTCAGCAGTCTAACATCAATGGAGGTTAGAATGGTTCTAAAAACTTTCAGGGTTCAAAAGGACAGAACAATTACAGAAATAATGGTGGGTTCAAGGGAAAGAATTTCAGACAGAATGGCAACCCTAGCTGGTCTGGGAACACAGACACAAGAACTAATGTGGTCATTGAATGTCAAATTTGTAATAAAAGAGGGCATACCGCTGCAAATTGCTATCACAGGAATAATAACAATGTTTATGCAACTGGATTTCAAATTGAATGTTAATTTTGTGGTAAAAGGGGTCATTCAGCTCTTGAGTGCTTTCATAGAGGAAACTATTCATTTCAGGGTCATCCTCCACCACCATCTTTCAATGCTATGAATGCACAACAGACAACTCAATACGGACTTGCAGACTCTTGGATTGTTAATTCTGGAGCATCTCATCATATGACAGCAGATATGACTGGATTGTCACAAGTCATGCCATTTGAGGGATTTGAAAAGATTACAATTGGAAATGTTACTGATTTATCAATTCAGAGTGTTGGTCATACTACTATAGAGACTGATAATCGTTCTCTTGTCCTCAAACATGTTTACATGTTCCTCAGATTGCTTGAAGTTTATTATCTGTCAAACAACTATGTGCTGATAATAAATCTTGGTTTATTTGTGATGAAACTAATTTCTTTATGCAGGACAAGCGGACAAAGAAGATACTGTATCAAGGAAAGAGTAGGCCAAGAGAATTGTTCCATATTCCAATTTTTCAAATGAGCAAGGGTTTACAATTTGCAGTTTCATTTCCAGCAGCTTTAGTGGGTTAAGTAGTGAAGTCTCAACTTTGGCACCAGAGGCTAGGTCATCCTGCCAATGACATATTGTTTTCTATGCTGAAACAGTCTCAGGTTCCAGTTAGTATAGACCATAGTCAAAGTATATATGTGTCTTATACTCAAGGAAAGATGTCCAAATTACCATTTCCATCTAGAACTGATAAATGTACCTCACCATTTGAAAAGATACATAGTGACGTATGGGGTTCTTCACCTGTAAAGTCTCTAGATGGTTATAGGCATTATGTACTGTTTGTTGATGAACGTACAAGATATGTTTGGATATTTCCTTTGGTGAATAAGTCAGATGTGTTCTCTATTTTTATCAAATTTTATGCATTTGTACTAAATCAGTTTGGGATCTCTGTTAAATGTTTGCAAACTGATGGAGGAGGAGAATATGTAAGTACACGGTTCAAGAATTTTCTTGCTCAAAAAGGTATAATGCACATGGTGTCTTGTCTTTACACACCTCAGCAAAATGGGATTGCTGAGAGGAAACATAGACATATTGTAGAGACTGGAATTACTTTGCTTACACAAGCTGGATTACCATACGAGTTTTGGTATTTTGCATGTGCTCACTCAATGTTTCTCATAAATTGGATGTCATGCAAGACTTTGAATATGGTATCTCCATTTTACCTATTATACAAGAAACTTCCAGAATTACAGAGTTTAAAAATCTTTGGCAGTGCAGTTTATCCATGGATTAGACCCTATACTGCAAATAAACTTCAACCACGGTCTGTGATGTGTGTTTTCTTGGGATACTCAGGAGGATATAAGGTGTACATTTATTACCTACAAACGCTGGTATACAAACTAGGCTTCAAATTGGAGCAATTTCTAGGAAGAATTATGTTGCATATTATGCTGATTTGCCTGAATTACAGTATCTGAATATTGACAATGATTTCTCTGGAGGTTTTTCATTCCTAGCTAATATAATAGATTTTGAGGAACCTAAAATTTTTAAGCAAGCATCTGCTCATCAACAGTGGAAATTAGCCATGCAAAAGGAGTTCGATGCTTTGACAGCACAAGGCACTTGGAATCTGGTGCCACCACTAAATGACAGAGATGTTATTGGTAGCAAATGGGTGTTCAAGGTTAAGTAGAATCCTGATGGGACTGTTTCAAGATATAAAGCTCGGTTGGTAGCACAAGGCTTTACGGATTACTCAGAGACCTTTAGTCCCGTGGTTCGGCATACAATTGTCAGACTAATTCTAGCTCTAGCTGCTCAATTTGGATGGTCACTAAGACAATTGGATGTTAAAAAAGCTTTTCTACATGGTGATTTGGAAGAAGAGGTCTATATGAAACAACCTCAAGGGTTTGTTGATTCAAAGTATCCAAACTATGTTTGCAAATTAGTCAAGTCTTTATATGGTCTCAAACAAGCTCCAGGAGCTTGGAACTCTAAATTCACAAGTTATTTGCCATCTCTGGGTTTCAAAACCTCTCTCTCCGATACAAGTTTGTTTGTGAGATTTGATAACAAAGATGTGGTTATACTTGTGTTATATGTGGATGATATAATCCTAACTGGTTCAAGTGAGGCACAAATTCAGCAAGTGGTTCAAGATCTTGCAGAGGTATTTGATTTAAAAGATATGGGCAGAATCACTTACTTCTTAGGTTTGCAAATTCAGTATCAGGAAGATGGATCTTTGTTTTTCAAACAGTCTAAGTATGCAAGGGATTTGATGCATAAAGCTGGTATGGAGAATTGCAGACCTAATCCACACCTTCTAAACTACATACACAACTACTTATCACAGAATGAGTGCCAATGACTGATCCTACTCAATACAGAAGCATAGTAAAAGCACTGCAATACTTGACCTTTACTAGACCTGACATAACTCATTCAGTTAATGTGGTGTGCCAATACATGACTAATCCCACTGAGATGCATTTTCATTTAGTTAAACGAATTTTGAGGTATTTACAAGGCACAATTACATGTGGTTTAAGATACACAAAATGCACAGACTTCTCTATAAATGCATACTCGGATTCTGACTGGGCTGCAGACATCAACACAAGGCGGTCTATCACAGGTTATGTTGTTTTCCTAGGAAACAATCCAATATCATGACAATCTAAGAAACAATCAACAGTTTCTCGTAGTTCAACAGAAGCAGAATACAAAACACTAGCTCACTATGTTGCATATGTGTTTTGGATCAGGTCACTTCTCAAAGACATTCATCAGGTGTTATCATTTCCTCCTTGCCTACACTGTGATAACTTGTCTGCATTGGTAATCTATTCAAATGCAGTGTTTCATTCAAAGATAAAACACTTAGACACAGATTACCATTTTGTTTGAGAGAAAGTTCAGAAGAAAGACATTATGGTTCAATATATTCCCACTGAGGATTAGTTTGCTGATGTTCTAACAAAGGGTTTACACAGTCCTATGTTCATCAAACATTGTCACACTCTGGCATTGGGTGCTTCTCGTACTGATGCATCACCTGCAAGTTCTGTTTCAACAGTCTCAACAACAACACTCACGAATCTTGTCCACTTTGTGAACCACGAGAACAATCTCAGCTTACTAGTTCCTCACTGAGTTTGAGGGGGGAGTAATAGCTGACACTTGTCAAGCTTAGAGCTAATGACTTAGTTAGTATAGTTGTGATAAGAAGAGGTAGTTGAAGGGTATTTTTGTAATAGTATAGAAGATGAAAATACTATATAACCTAAAATGTAATGCTCTAAGAGGAAGTATATTGTTGATAAAGAAATACAATAAGCCTTTCTCTCTCTCTTTCATCCTTTCTTCGATATCATCTCTTAGTTCCATAGTTCTTCCATTGTTGCTAGTATTCTGTTTCCTCATAGATTAATATTCTATCCTTAAAAGCTTTCAAGTTAGGAATAATACACCTTTAATTTTTCCTTATAAGCGGAAAAACATATTTGGTTCTAGAACAGAAAACTCGGTTGAATCCTTTGTAACTTGTATTGAATTATCGGAAAATCAAGTTTGTTGATATGATGAGTCTCAACTTCGATGACCAAGATGGTAAGATACTTTATCTGTTTGCTTGAGTGTGTTGAAGTTGGAAATTAGTAGCTAATGTACATGTTTCTTTTCAGGGATACTGAGAACAATTTTGGATGCACCACCAACCCATTACACAGTAAAAGTACAATCGATTTCGTTGCTCACCAAACATAACATGGAGAAATATGAATCTGGGGACTTTGAAGCCAGAGGATACAAATGGTACAATCCTTTCTCACTATTTCTGAGAACAAGTTTTTACTGTTCTTTTTTCATAAGCTTTGCGTTAATTGCTAGTGTTTTTTTTTTTTGGAGTTGCGTTAGAGTACTATAAATTGTTGTTTTGTTGCAGGAAACTGGTTTTCTTTCCGAATGGAAACAAGAATAGGAATGTGAAAGAGCACATCTCTCTCTACTTGGTAATGTCTGGAGCAATTGCTCCCCAGATTTCTTCGGAAGTGTCCGCTGTTGTCAGGTTGTTTATACTCAATCAGAACAACGGCAATTACTTCGTTCTTCAAGGTACCATTTCTTTCTTTTAACTCAACGAATAAAAAGGGCTTATAGTTCTCATATTTGTGAAGCGTCGTCTCATTTTCCAATCTTTTTAAAATATGCATTGCTCAGAACCAAAGGAAAGGCGGTTTCTGTTGAGGAAAAATTGGAGGACACAACTCTAGCACAAGTGTTGGAGAGACAAAACAAGTAAACAAATTGCTTGTATTACACTTACAAAATATTACAACACTCAAAACTCTCAAAGACACTTTAGAAGCAATGACACTCACTCACTTTCTAGAGACAAACTCTAGACCACTCACCCTCCTCACAAGACTACTCTTACTTCTCACTCTTACTTGGTTGCTTGATCACTTCTTCGTTACAAGCTTACTTACACCATTACATATTTATAGGCTTGCTAAACCGACTTACTAAGTCGGTGGAATGGACTCATTTCATCCTAGCATTGTTCTAGGCTTTTCTACAAACAGCCCATCGACATGGGCTTTGCTTATGACCTCACATATGTTACAATAGCTAGACAATTATGGCTTGTTAATATGCATGCATCCCACCGACACACTTATGCTAGAAGGTTCTAGCATGCATATGCTTTTTCCTTTGGTTCTTCATCATAGGCTAGACTTTATTCTTTAGGCTCTTTGGGTTGGTGTTGTACTTCAACACTCCCCCTTAACACTAGCTCATTCTTTCTTCCATGTTGAGTTAATGCCAGAGCTTTTTCTTGCACACCCATTTGCGTGATATGGACATCTCTTCGCTTTGGCACGAGATTCCAAGCTTGATTTAGCTCTTTTGTAATGACCTCTTTTCCCAACTTTGAGCCATTCAGGTTCAACTATTTCTTCCTCTATGGCTACGTTGGCAAATTTAGAATTTGGCTTTGGGATTCTTGTTGACCTCCTTAGTTATGATTGTGGAGTTGATACTTCCACTTCACTAGGTCTTTCTTTTTCTGGTTGTTGATATACGCTAGTTTGCCAAGGGTTTTGAGGTGCTGCTTGCTTAATATCATCACCATTAAGTGAATCCTCAGACTCATATAGTCTCGATTGGATTCAAACAGTTTGTTCCCCCATCTTCTGCTGCAGCTTATCCTCAATGTCTCTCAAATCCGGCAATGCCTCTATTTCTGAAGACCACTAAAAAGATGCTTCATCAAACACCACATCTCGTGATGTGTAACATCTTCCAGTTGTAGGATCACAACATTTCCACCCTTTTCTTTGGCTGTCGTATCCCACAAAAATACATCTGATTGCCTTCTTGTCAAACTTGCTACGTAAATGACTTGGAACAAATACGCAGCACAGACAGCCAAATACTCGAAAGTAACTAATTGTAGATTTCATATCCCATAGTTTCTCAAAGGGTGGGACAAATTTTAACCTTGTTTGAGGAAGCCTGTTGATCACATGAGCTGCAGTTCTCATTGCTTCGGCCCAAAACCTTCCTGGTACGTTCTTGGCATGGAGCATACTTCGACATATCTCTGCAAGATGTCGATTCTTTCTTTCCGCTACACCATTTTGTTGTGGCGTGTTAGCACATGTGAACTGGTGATGTATTCTACATTCTCGTAGATACTGAGAAAACTCATTTGAGGTATATTCTCTTCCATTATCTGTGCGTATGCAACATATCTTCTTTCCCACTTCTCTTTCAACTGTCTCCTTAAACTCTTTAAATTTTGAAAATGTTTCAGATTTTTCTTTCATAAAGAAAATCCATACATACTTGGAGAAGTCATCAATGAACGTCCCCATGTACCGCATCCCACTTATCGATGGTTGCTTGACATGCCTGAACACATCGGAATGAACCAACTCCAACAGTTATTTCGCTTTAAACTTCGACTCTTCGTATGGTAGTTGATGTGCTTTACCATACTGGCATCCTGCACAAACTGTGTATGTTCTCACATTAAGATGAGGTAGCCCCTTAAGCATTGACTTCTTCATCATCACATTTAACTTGTGATAGCTAACTTGACCCAATCTCATGTGCCATAAATCTACTGTCTCATTTTTCCTTGTCTTGTCTACGTATGCAGTTTCTGCTGACATTACATAGACTGACTGCAGTCGCCGTCCCTCCATTGTTGGCGTCCCTAAGATCTTAAGGTGTCGATACACATTCACATCTTGTGGACCAAACAAGACATAATTTCCTAATGACGTTAGTTGCGGCATTGAAAGTAAATTTTTCTTCATACCTGGAACATGGTAGACATCCTGAAGTGGCACATGGTTAGTGTTGTATCGGGGGCTCAATTACTGTCTTACTGATGTGAGCAATCGATAGCCTCAAGTCGTTAGTCGTCACCACTAAGCGGCCTCCTTTGTACTCAGTCAAACTTTGTAATTTTTTCTCATCACCTGTCATATGGTTTGAGCAACCTGAATTCATGATCCAATCATTCTGGTAGTCAATCGACTCCGGACTTGCTGCTGTGAGAGCTAACTCTTGCTTCTCCATAGCAACGGATGCTTCAGTGTCCCATTCTTCCCCCAGGGCTAAAAACGCAACGACGTCCCAATCATCTTCAATTTTCTCCTTTGAGCTGGCAACATTACTCTCTGTGAACTTTTTGAACCAACAATTTTTCACCATGTGACCCTTCTTACCACAGTTGTAACATTTTCCCTCAAACCTTTTATTATTCTGGGATTGACCACGGTTGTCGTGATACTTCAGAGCTTTCCCTGGCCGAGAACTCCCTCCTCCTTGATGACTTTTTTCCTTGTCACCATTTCTTTTCGATCCACCACTAGCACGTTGCTTAAAGCTGCTTTTACTTTTGGTGTAGAGCGCTTCCTTTTCACCTTTTAACGAGACCCCTCCCATTTGCTTGCCAAAGCTTCTTGATTGGTAAGCTAATTCAAACTCAATAAGTGATGGTTGGGTCGGCCATCCTTGTACAGCAGCAACGAAACCTTGATATTTGGGTCTCAACCCATGGATAATTATTCTTTTTTATCTTGGATTCTACAATGGCAGCATTAGGATCTAATTCAGAAATTTTACGGCAAATAGACTTTACCTTGTGGAAATATTCGGCAATCGTCATGTCTCGTTGGGCCACTGATAACAACTCGTTCTTGAGAAGCTGCAGTCTTGTATCGTTCCTCTTTGAAAAGAGTGTGGCGAAGGTGTCCCATGCTTCTTTTGGTGTTTTGGCCTTCCGTATGTGCTCCAACATGTCATCTTCAATTATGGTTTTTAAGGCGAACATTGCCTTACCTGCCTAGATCTTCCATTTCCGCAAAGTGCCGCTGGTGTCTTCTTTCAGCTGTGTAACTTCATTACCGCCGACGATATCCCAAAGATCTTGGCCTTGTAGGTAAGATTCCATACATGTTGCCCATGTGTTGTAATTTTTTGTTGTTCAACTTCTTGATTCCTCCAACAACTTGAAGATCTCCCATTGTGTCGGTAGAAATTCGATAAGCCGAACAAGATTAGTCAACAATCTTGTGAAGCACTAAACTTCTCACGATTCTCGGAAGCTTCCTTAGACACGGTCCCTGATCGTACCGCTCTGATACCAATTGTTAAGGAAAAATTAGAGTACACAACTCTAACACAAGTGTTGGAGAGACAAAACAAGTAAACAAATTACTTGTATTACACTTACAAAATATTACAACACTCAAAACTCTCAAAGACACTTTAGAAGCAATGACACTACTCACTTTCTAGAGACAAACTCTAGACCACTCACCCTCTTCACAAAACTACTCTTACTACTCACATATTTATAGGCTTGCTAAACCGACTTACTAAGTTGGTGGAATGGACTCATTTCATCCTAGCATTGTTCTAGGCTTTTCTACAAACAGCCCACCGACATGGGCTTTGCTTATGACCTCACATATGTTACAATAGCTTGACAGTTCTAGCTTGTTAATATGCATGCATCCCACCGACACACTTATGCTAGAAGGTTCTAGCATGCATATGCTTTTTCCTTTGGTTCTTCATCATGGGCTAGACTTTATTCTTTGGGCTGGTGTTGTACTTCAACAGTTTCATGGGATGAAACTCGATTGGGAATTCGATCAACTTCTCTCCCACAAAGCTTTCACTGAAGCTTCAAATGGATTTCTCATAGATGACACTTATGTGTTGGGAGCAGAGGTCTTTGTTTCTAAAGAGAGAAGCAAAGGCAAAGGAGAGCGTCTATCAATGGTATAGGATCCTGTTATGTACAAGAATACTTGGAGGATTGACAACGTATCAAAGCTAGATGCGGAATCCTACGACTCAAAAACATTCATTGCTGGAGACCAGAAATGGTATATAACACTAGACTTGTTAGACTTCGCTCTTGGTATAAGAAATTTCTCTCGAGGATATCGAAAACTTAAGCGCAGTATATCTGAAAATGTTGTAAATGAGTTGGTGGTTGGTGCAGGAAGATGCAGCTCTATCCCAATGGAAAAGGCAATGGATTTGGAACCCATCTGTCTTTTTTTCTGGCGTTAGCCGAACCGAAATCACTTCCTCCTGGCTGTCAAATATATGCAGAGTTTACCCTACGGATCCTAGACCAGCAGTATGGCTCGTGGTATATCTCTGGTAAAGATAAAGATTTTGCCTAATCCTACTGCTACATAATCATAGGAGCAAACAAGGATTAGAACATCTAACAAACATTCAATTAAGGGTGGTTTTATTGCTGCCGTCATGCTACAATTCCCACCATGAAAGGCAATGAGACTCTAGTTCTTGGAGGTGTTTGAGTCGTGATGGCGTACCATGTTGGTGATACTTACTATTGAACCCGCGTTCAGTGGAAAACCAATATCGAGAATTTCTGATTGCAACCCACTGAAAATGTTCACAATTTTTTGGTTGGTCGTAGCGAAAGATTTTAGGGTTTAATTCGTTTTGTGATTCGGGTAGCCCAATCAGTCGTCCTCACGGTCCATTTTCTGAAAACATTTGAGTGTTTCTTAAAAAATGTGCTGAACTTCAAGACTGTAGTGTTCGGGGCATGCCCATATTTTTTTTTTTTTTTTTTTTTTTTGGTAAATCGGGGCATGCCCATTTGGTGCACTCTTGAAATGTTGAAACTCATGTTGAACTTCTAGTATTTAGCAGAAAGCAACTGAATGTTTTCAGCAACATGACAATAAACCGTATATAGACAACAATTTAATTTGTTTAGTGTCATCCAGTTCTATCTTTTATTAAAAGTTCGTAACCAACTCTATTTGCATGTTTTACCCTTGTGGAAACAGACTCTTCACAACGTAACAGTAAAGCTGTTTACGATAGATGTTGCTTCCCGAAGAGTCTTGTTAGCTTGAAGTCACTATTTTACCCTCTTTTCCAATATACTATTGAACTGAGAATCATTTTTGGTGATTGCAGCAAATCACTGGTTCAGTGCCTCAAACTCGATGAGGGGATGGATGAGATTTACTACTATGGGATCATTCAACCAGGCATACATTGCGTTGAATGATACTTGCATTGCGGAGGCAGATGTCATTGTCCATGGAATTACTGATGCACTGTGGCCAATAGTAAAATAGTACAAAATTCCTGCTGCGTGAAACTTTGGGGGTGTAAAATAGTAAAGATAATCGAATAAGGTGTTAAAAACAAATTCATTTCACTTATGAATACCATTGTATCGTTTGTGACTACATGGTGAATAATACATCATTGTCTGCTCTTCATATACCTTTCTTTGTTTTCGGTTTCATTTTTCCTTCCATGGTGCTTGAGAGCATAGAATACTCCGGACTTTTTAACCGTTGGATTTTGATTTCTTTATTTTTAAACAAAGATTTGAACGGTTAAAGCACCCGGAGTATCCCATACTCTGGGGCACCGTAGAAAATCCTTTTTTTTTTCGTTGAACTTCGATTTGGTAGTTTACGGAGGAAAAGTTTGGAAATATATTGGTACAGGAAGGATAAGGGAGACAATACTGAATTGGTATATGTTGCATTTATTAAAAGTTGCGAACTTTACAGAATTCACAATGAATCAAATATACAAAGAACATGATAATACAGAGTGAAGCGGGCCTCACAGGCCCGTTCTGATAGAGAACAAGTTAACAATCAATACTTAAAAGTCACTGATAAGGACGAGGCGATTAGATAATTAGGGGAGGAGATGGCAAGATTAGCCAAAGGTTTTCTCGCTGCTGTAACACATCCAGGAAACCGTCATCCTCCTTGTAAGTTTCATAGATGGAATCCAAGCTGTTTGTACCATACTTGACCAATCCCGAAACTACCGAGCACCGGCCAACGCTATACTGTCAAGGACCCAGAAGAGTTCCCCTCCGACCAGGAGGCCAATCACTACTCGACACGTGTCAAGATTAGAAGCCAATCAGAGCGCAGCACGTGTCGACGTCAAGAACCAATCACAACATGACACATGTCAATGTGACAAAGCTACAAGTTTTTCTATAAATAGGGGTCATTCCCCCACAATATGGCCTAATGTCATTTTGTACTAAACTATTCACTAGAACTCACTAAACCAGAGCTTGAACCTATGTATTTGTGTAAACCCTTCACAATTAATGAGAACTCCTCTACTCCGTGGACGTAGCCAATCTGGGTGAACCACGTATATCTTGTGTTTGCTTCTCTGTCTATTCATTTACATACTTATCCTCACCAGTGACCGAAGTAACCAAGCGAAGGTCACAAAACCTGACACTTTCTGTTGTACCAAAGTCTTCGCTGATTTTGTGCATCAACATTTGGCGCCGTCTGTGGGAAACGACACTTATTCCTACTCTCTTCAGCTGTGTCAAGCTGGTTTCTATCATTCGTACACTTTCTTTTGATCAGGCATCCCTCTCCAGCATGGGAAGCGAAGGAAGCCACAGCACACAAAATGACACCCCCCTTGCACATAGTGCGAAACAACGAAAGAAGGAAGGAAAACGAGTTCTTCTTCAAGCTAAAGTCGATGAGTTGGAAGCTCAGAACAACAAGATAGCAATGAGGAATGAGGTCCTCCAGGAGCAATATGAGAAGCTCTTCGAGACACTCCACGAAGCTAGGCAAGCTCAGACACGCGAGCTTGTTGCCCCCGTGGAAGTCAACCATCAACTGGGTGCCCTCCAACATGGAGGGTCACATGCATTCGGCATGGATATCCCTGATAGGGAACAGATTACCCCTCGACTTGATAATCAACATGAGGCTTCTCTTAACCCAGGTGCTTCGACCCGAACCATGAGAAGTGGAGGGAGACACCTCTTTGCTGAAGGGGCAGAAGGATCGAAACCGTCTTTCGCGATTGTCGGGATTTCCTGAAGCAACGTCGAGAGAATTCCATCCATATAAGCTCAAAGATTAATGACCCAAGGATTTCTGAGAGACTCGGTCCCCTGCCACGGCCCAAGCCGGCCACCAATTTGGGGAAGGGGCAACAAGTCCTAGAGAGACATGAGGGTACATGGGACTCAGAGGTGTTCCGACAGACATACCCTGGAAGCCAGTACAGCGAGTCCAGGGAAAAATCACATGCCCTTGATCAAACCTTCCTAATTCCAATAGGAGATGGAGATTTACGAAAGAAAGCTCCAGTGACACATAACTCCGCTCAGGACCCCCTTGTCCTACAACTTCTTGAGGAAGTAAACAAGTTGAAGGCTGAACGTCAGGCTGAAATACCTGACTGGAACCAACCCAGGCCTGACCCTCTTACAAGGAGGATCCTCAACACCCCCCTTCAAGCAAAGACAAAGCAAAAGCTTGGCTTGCAACTTTATACTGGAAAAGAGGACCCGATTGAGCACCTTAACCTCTTTGAGTCCACCATGGCATACCGGATGCACACCGACGAAGAGCGATGTCTTCTCTTCCCCTCCACCCTCTCTGGTGGAGCTCTAAATTGGTATTGTCGTCTTACACCTGAGACGGTAGACTCATTTGAGGAATTGCGGAAACTATTTGTTTCCCAACACATCTTCCAAACCGATCGCTTGCACTCTGCAGATGACTTGTACACTATCCGCCAGAAGCCAGACGAGTCATTACGTATGTATGCTGGCCGCTTCAGCCATGAATACTCCCGGTGTGCCGAGGCAGACGACAAGACTGCCCTCAAAGCCTTCACGGCAGGCCTACGTGATTGTTTCTTTAAATACATGATCAATGCCAATACTTGGAAGACTTCACCCGAAAAGCTTCACCTCCAAAACTTCACCCAAAAAGCTTCATCCAAAAAGTTTCACCCAAAAAGCTTCACCCACAAAGCTTCACCCAAAAAACTTCACCCGAAAAGCTTCACTTAAAAAAGCTTCACCTACAAAGCTTCACCTAAAAAAAAAAAAAAAAAAAAAAAAAAAAAAAAAGCTTCACCTAGAAAGCTTCACCTAAAAAGCTTCACCCACAAAGCTTCACCCAAAAAACTTCACCCGAAAAGCTTCACTTAAAAAAGCTTCACCTACAAAGCTTCACCTAAAAAAAAAAAAAAAAAGCTTCACCTACATAGCTTCACCCAGAAAGCTTCATCTACAAAGCTTCACCATCAAAGCTTCACCTCCAAAGCTTCACCTACAAAGCTTCAACACAAAACCTTGCTCCAAATAAACAAATTTTGTTCACAAAACCCAAGATGCCCTTGAACTTGTACAAAAACACTTGGGTAAACATAAACATTTTTTTGTTTTACACCCACAAGGGCCCAAAATTTTCCTTCTTATTTATTCACTTATATATGTTCCCAAACATATTATAATAGATCCAACAACAAGCCAAAGTCCCAAGTTTCATAATGGACAAAAGTACAAGCAATTCATCAATAATGAAGGTGCTACAAAACTTGGAATCTGCCCCAAAATAGAAATCCAACCCAAGAGACTTTTTCTCTCCCTCCCTCTTCCGCCTCCTTTCATCTATCAAATTTCTGCAACATCTGCTCTTCTCCAATGGAGCTGAATTTTGGACACCCTATAGTTTTTGAGCATATGAACAACTTTCAAGAAGGAACCATTTCTGTTTGAGCGACGAAAATTAAAGTGTTTAAGCTCCAAACATGACAGTCGGATTCTTGCAGATTTCGAAGCTGCTGTGATGTTTCGAAGATATGGAAATATTTAACCATTAGTTCATTCTGAATTTTTGATATGTTATGAAAGAGACGATGAGGAACAACTTCAATGAAGAAAGCATGCTGATCTGAACAATAGAAAATGGAGTTTCGAAGCTCACAACAAATCTGACGGGTTGACAGACAAATGATAACCAGTCATTCATCATACCTGAATTTCTTGAGTTATACAGCTCCGAGGGATCTCAAATTTGGATATGTTGTAGTTCACAAACTGAGGCACAACTTCAATGAAGAAAGTATGTTGATCTGAGCAAGAGAAAATGGAGTTTTTGAAGCTCACAACAAGTCTGACGCGTTGATATACAAATGACGAACAATCACTCATCATACCTGAATTTCTGGAGTTGTACTGCTCCGATGGATCTCCAATTCGGATATGTTGTAGTTCACGAGCTAAGGAACAACTTTCATGCAGATGGTTTTGCGATCTGAGCCACAGAAAATGGTGTTATATTGAAGAAAAGCTAAAGGAAGACTAAAGGAAAGCAAAAATGGTAAAGCAAAGCAAAAGAAAAGCTAAAGGAAGACAAAATCATGGCACATGATAATGAGTCATACCCTACCCCTCATTGGATTCGAATACACCCATCCTCCAAAACCATGACAAAGGACACATTATAGATATCTGTACAAACATTCCAAAGAAAAAGGGAGGGAGTAAAAAAAAAAAAAAAAAAAAAAAAAAAAAAAAAAAAAAAAGGAGCCTAGGCCTCCACTTCTTTGGGCCTAACACATCTTCATAACAAAAAACAATATATGAAGAAAGAGCCCTGGGTCACCACTTCGAAAAGAAACAAGTGAAGTTTTCCTACTCATGACATTGACTACTAGCTAGACACCTCATTCGGCAACTCTCTTCGCCTGAAGACTTGGGGGACTCCCACCATATGCTACTGCACCTTGATACTCGGCAGTCTCACAACCACTCAGTGACTTGGATTTTTCAAGTCTCCAACCGAGAAGTTTTCCTCACTCGGGAAATTAAGGGAACACTACCTCAAACTACATGCTTCACTCACAAAGCTTCAACAATACAGTTTTCAACAAAAGCAAAAATTCAAAGAACTTTATGAAGAAGGCTTTGGTGTATTTAACACAATATGTTGAAATGAAGCAAAGCTTATTTATTAATATTTCCGATAAGCTACGAATATGTACATATACATGAGTCAAAATAAACAAACAAGAGGGAGCCTTCACAAAGGTTGCTAAGGGGAAATCTCAGCAGTCGATAGAGCCCCAGAAAGACGAAGCACCAGAGATTGATTATCCGGAGCCTCAACACTTGGTGAAGCGCCAGAGGACGAAGGCAGAAGTTGCCTCTGGAGTAACGCCACAAACCTCTTATGATCACTCTGAATCCGCACTTCGGACTCCTGCAGCTGATCAAGCTTCCTCTTCATGCTTGTTGAGTAATTAGTTGCGAGCATGTGCAACTCCTTATTCTCATGCCTAAGCACTCTGACCTCTTGCCGAAGACTAGCCACTTCAGCCATCAACGACTCAACCTGACGAGATCGAGCAAGAAGGCGCTGGCCCATGTTTGATACTGAGCCTGCACATCGGACGCTGTAGGCCAGAGAGTCCTGAACAGCGAGTTCGTCGGACCGCCTGGAAAGTATCCTAGTGTCTCTAGGAGTGAGAAGATTTCTGGCCACCACCGAAGCGGTTGTATCATTCATCATCATGGAATCCCCAACTGTAAGAGGACCATTTGGGGATACGAAGGACGGCTGCCAAATGTTGGTTGGAGAAGATATGTCACTATCTTCCCCGACATTCAAGTTAAGGCGACGGTCAGAAGGGCAAGACATATTCGAAGGTGTGGAGAAAAAGAAGAGGTCGGACAAATCAAGTTCTTAGAAGTGCAAGTATGGAGCTTCTACTGGTGGAGATTCAAGTATGCTGTGGAACTTAATGCCAGCCTCTATAAAAATCTGCACTCGACGGAGCTTCAGAAATCGAAGAGGCGTTTGCTTTCTCAAAAGCTGGGTTGCTCAGAGACCACGAGGGCTGATCTCAAAAATCGAAGAGGCGCTTCCTTTCTCAAAAGCTGGGCTGCTCAGAGACCACGAGGGCCGATTTCAGAAATCGAACAGGCACCTGCTTTTTCAGCCTCGTCAGCACCTGTCACATGCACACTCAGCTTTGCGGAAATTACGGGCAATCTGTCGAAGATTTCTGGTAAAGTAGAAAGCACGTGAATCTTACTGTTCAATCACCACTCTCTACACGCAACATCAATTCCTCGGGTACCACATATAACTTTGCCAAAGATCTCTGACAAAGTTTAGGCACGAGAATTTCGAAGTTCCAGCTACCCTACTATTACCGACAAGGGTAAAGGAACAGCACCACTGCTTGACAACTGGAAAGTCCCTATGTGTGTCGACCTCCGTGTTTTGCGGCAAGACAGGTTGGCAAGAACTTCCAACCTTTACTCACGTTCGAGAAAAGACTCCCAACATAATTACTTTCTTAAAAGCCGAAGCGGCACCGCTCTCCGAATCTCGAGAGCCAGACTCCCAACGGGATTACTTTCTTGAAAACCAAAGAGGCACAGCTCTCAGAACTTCGAGAACCAGAGTCCTTTAGATAAAGCTTGTCTGTAATCTTCACACGCAACATCAGCTTTCCAGATACCACATACCACTTTTTCAAAGTACTCTGACAAAGTTAAAACTCGTGAAGCTGGCAGCTCCCACTACATTGCTGTAACCAAGAAGGGTAAAGGAATAGCATTACTACTTGCTATTGGGAAATCCCTATATACGTCGACCTCCCTCCTCTAAGGACAGGCAAACCTGCGAAAATGCTCAACCCTTTCTCGCATTCGAGAAGGCACCCTCAACATAGCTTCTCGAAATACTCAGCTTTATTTCCCCCCGATAATACCTCAGCAAATAAGCCACACCAAGAACAAGAGTATCTCATATCATCAGGGTCGAAAGCAAGAGTATCTCATATCATGCTTTCTCCCTATCCTTGTCTTTGTCCTTGTCCACGCCTGCAGGACAAGGAGAAAGAGAGCAGTCGGTCGAAACCTAAAATCAAACCTCCAATCTGGAACTGACTGCCTGAGACCTTTGCCTGGTTGCTTACTTAGCATTGCTCTCGAGTACTCATCCTCAACTGCTGTCAAGGTCACGAATTCCACCGGCAAATGCCTCATGACAGTTGATCAGATATTGGCTCTTTACACTGAAGCTGCCAAGCGTGGATGAGTCACTAGGAAGGAATGTTCTGAAGGACCATTTAAATGCAAAGGGTACACACCACTTCTGCCAGGCAAAATATTGAAGCAGAAGGTTCAACGATGAGCTAAAACAGATCGCTACAACACGAGAAGCTTCAACAACCTTTCACTAGCACCGCCGCCGAAGAGCAAAACCTCGCCATACCACATTCGCTACTTTGTCAACAGCAAGAGTATCCCATATCATCAGGGTCAATTATACTCTAGATTTGATGGACTTGTTTTGACCCTCAAATTCTTGAGTCGACTCACTAATGCGTCGTGACTGCACGTGTTGATTCATCACCCTTGAATCAAATCCTTAAAGAACAAGTCACCAACGGCCCTTGAAGATATCACAAGCCCGATTCAAGATCAAGTGTCCACCACCTTGAATCAAATCCAGTTCAAGACTAAGTCTGTGGAAAGTCCTTTGGAGGAAACTAGAAAACCCTCCAGCACAGTTCAAGAATAAGCCTGTGGAAAGTTACTTCTTCAAAAGCAAAAGTATCTCATATCATCTCTTCCCCATTTGCTTCTCCTTATCCTGACAGCTGAATGAGAGACAAGGAGAAGGAGAACAATCAACCGGAAGCCGAAGTCAAACCTCCGATCTTGGGTTGCTTGCTTGGAAGTCTGACTGCTTACCTTGTCTGTCACCTTCTTCGGTAGATCTCCTAGCTCGGCAACTTGGGGGACTCCTACTATAGGGTTTGTATCGCACTTGACCAAGCCTGAAACTACAAGTAAGCTTCAAGTGAAATTGATACGTTACCTTGTGCATCTCCACCGGTTAAAGACACCACCCCTGAATGGAGGAAGCGTACTTCCAGAGAAGATGCCACATCTACCTATGAGAAAGATAAAGCAAGCGAAGACGATACCACACCTCGGTACTTAGAAGTTTCGTGATTACTCAGCGGCTTGGATCTTGCAAGTCCCCAACCGAGGAGCTTCCCTCACTCGGGAACTTAGGGGAGCACTGTTTGTACCATACTTGACCAATCCCGAAACTACCGAGCACCGGCCAACGCTATACTGTCAAGGACCCAGAAGAGTTCCCCTCCGACCAGGAGGCCAATCACTACTCGACACGTGTCAAGATTAGAAGCCAATCAGAGCGCAGCACGTGTCGACGTCAAGAACCAATCACAACATGACACATGTCAATGTGACAAAGCTACAAGTTTTTCTATAAATAGGGGTCATTCCCCCACAATATGGCCTAATGTCATTTTGTACTAAACTATTCACTAGAACTCACTAAACCAGAGCTTGAACCTATGTATTTGTGTAAACCCTTCACAATTAATGAGAACTCCTCTACTCCGTGGACGTAGCCAATCTGGGTGAACCACGTATATCTTGTGTTTGCTTCTCTGTCTATTCATTTACATACTTATCCTCACCAGTGACCGAAGTAACCAAGCGAAGGTCACAAAACCTGACACTTTCTGTTGTACCAAAGTTTTCGCTGATTTTGTGCATCAACACAAGCGACTGGTTGTAAAGAAATACACATAATTAAGTGTTAAAGTGGCTCCGAAAACATGATGCATGCGCTAAATTGTACTGGTCGAATGGATGACAACACGCTCTTTACCTGTTTGAGGTAAAGTGTTCTTCAAAAAAACAAAAAGAGCTTTCCCCGGGGTCAAGTGAAGCCTACTGCTTAAGATATGGTGAGCCAAAAGCGGACAATATCGTGCTATGGCACAGCCGATCTAGGATGTGACATAGACAGTTGAATCGAGTGACGGTGAAGAACCGTTATCCTCTACCTCAGATCGATGACCTGTTCGACCAGCTGAAGGGTGCACATGTATTCTCTAAGATCTGTCTTTGCTCAGGTTATCATCAATTACTTATCCGTGAAGAAGATGTGACGAAGACTGCATTCCGCACTAGGTATGGACACTATGAGTTCCGTGTCATGCCTTTTGGATTAACAAATGAACTTGCAACATTTATGGATTTGATGAACAGAGTCTTCAGACTGTATCTGGATCGGTTTATGATTGTGTTTATTGACGACATTCTAATTTATTCCAAAAGTGTTGCTGAGCACAAGAAGCATCTGCGGGTGGTGCTAGAAAGGTTAAGAAGCAATCAGTTGTATCCTAAGTTCAGTAAATG
Source organism: Malus domestica (assembly GCF_042453785.1). NCBI lineage: Eukaryota > Viridiplantae > Streptophyta > Magnoliopsida > Rosales > Rosaceae > Malus > Malus domestica. The sequence goes on along the minus strand of NC_091676.1, from coordinate 10,449,910 downwards.
TCAGTTTTGGCTTAACCAGATTAGTTTTCTCGGACATGTAGTGTGTGCTGAGGGAATTAGTGTGGACGCTCAAAAGGTTTCAGCAGTGTCTACTTGGGAGCAACCGAGAAACGTTACTGAAGTGAGAAGTTTTCTAGGTCTGGTTAGCTATTACAGATGTTTTGTACAAGACTTATGGGTAATCTTCCTGCCTCTTACTAAGTTGACTCGTAAGGGGGTCAAGTTCGAGTGGGATGAGATTTGTGAACAGAGTTTTCAGGAGCATAAACGGGAATCACGAAAGCAACTACCCCACTCATGATCTGGAGTTTGGAGCAGTAGTTTTTGCCCTAAAGATCTGGAGACACTACTTGTACGGCGAAAAGTGCCGCATCTTCACTGATCACAAGAGCCTAAAACATGTCTTCACTACGGATGATTTTAATTTGAGGCAGAGAAGATGGATGGAACTCATCAGTGATTATGACCGCACTATCAAATATCATCATGGACATTCCAATTTCGTACCGCTTTACGATGATGGAGTATCTATGAGTTGACCCCTTCTAAATTGCAAGTTTTAAATAGTAGAAATGCATACATGAAAATCAGGATTTATTGATTACGTTTTATAAGATATTATGCTTACTTAGAATATTTTGGAATACCATATTTTCTATCGAACCCATGTTCTTTGTAGGGTTTCTGATGAATGACGATATACTATTTAGAACATGTTTTCACACCCTTCTTTATAGTATAGATGATGGATGACTTTATACTATGAAGATGCTTTTGAAATATATGTACCTATGTTTTAGAAAGACTATGTTCAATGGTTTTGTGTGTATCTAGTGGTCACTGTATTGCCTTCGGGGCGGGCGTGTGTAGGGCACTGTTTTGTGCACATCAAAGATACTTACAACGCCATTCTCTTCTTTCTCTTCTTTCACATAATTGACCTTCTCATCAAGTCTGATGTTTGGAGCTCTACATTCCCAAGCATAATGCCCGAACTTTGACAATTATAACATTGAACTTGAGATTTTCATACCTCAAGTTTGAGCATCCTCTTCCATGACCTTTTGTTAAGCTTTCTCTTCTTTCGTAGTTGTTATGGTTGTTGAAGTTCCAACCACATCCACGCCCATGTTCACGTCCGCGACCTCGGCCACGACTTCTTCTGTACTGGCTTATCTCGTTGTTGAAGTTTTCTTCTTTCTTCTTTGGCTGGACATGCGTCTTGAGGAACTGCTCATCATTTCCTTGCCTCTTCTTATGTTTCTCTTCATATGCTTGTAGCGAACCCATTAATTGCTCTATACTAATTTCTTCCAAGTTTTTAGTTTCTTCAATTGTCACGACAATATGCTCGAACTTGGGCCAACGAGCGTAGTATCTTCTCCATAATTCTAACATCTTCTAACTTTTCTCCATTTCTTTTAATTGATTGGAAACGGCTAAGACTCTTGAGAAATAATCAGAGATTACTTCAGACCCTTTCATTTGTAGAGATTCAAACTCACCACTTAATACTTGAAGACGAACCTTTTTCACTTGTTCGGCTCCTTTGTAAGAGGTTTGAAGCTTCTCCCATGCTTGCTTGGCAGAGGTTGCACTCGAGACCTTCTCAAAGCCATTGTCATCTAATGCTTGGTAGATGAGGTAGAGAGCCTTCTTGTCTCTTTTTCTTTAATCTTTCAAACTCTCATTTTGGGGTTGGGACAAAGTAGCTTTGACACGCCCCGATCCTGATATTTCCCCGAATACCAGGATAGGCACGTGCTGGCCGACACCCGAGGGTGACGAAAGCCATTTATTGAGTGCAATTGCTGAAAACAAGGAATAGATAAGATATATAAATATAAAAGAATAAAGAATATGCATTTAATGAACGTGTTCAGAGCATACGACTAACTAGAATACTAAAAGAAATAATATAAAATTGAATGAATAAAAGAATGGGTCCCACACCAAGAGGACTCGAAGATGCCGATGCGGAAGTGCCTTGATGCCGGAATTGTATGCCTCGATTCTAAGTCCTGAAGGGGGCGCAAAACAAACATGAGTGGACCAAGTTGATATATATATAATAAAACAGTTATCAACGTACTAACCCCCAGGTTTTATGAAAACACATATATAATGTTAAACATAGGTTTTCCGAAACCTAGCATGCCGTGCAATGTCTCAAATCATAACTCATATATAATAATCACTAGTGAATTGTCCGATAACCCCCAAGCCCCATGCTGGCTCCCCGTCTCTGAGCAGACAGTTAGAGGAAAATACACTTCAGGCCCCATGCCGGCTCCCCGTCCCTGTGCTAAATAGCCAGAGGAAACACACTCCAGGCCCTATGCCAACACCAAACCGTCGCCCGGGATGGACCGGAATCTATCCCTATGTCCCGTAGCGGAAAGGACCACTAGGTAAGTACAAAACCATTGAACATATATATATTGAAAAACAACTTCATAGTATAAAGTCATCCATCATCTATACTATAAAGAGGTGTTCGAAACATGTTCTAAATATCATATCGTCATCCATCAGATATTCTATAAGAACACGGGTTATAGGAAAAATAGTAATAATTCAAAGTAGCCTCAGTAAGCATGTTATCTCACAAAACGTTTCATAAAACGTAATCATCAAATCATGCTTTTCATGTATGCATTTCTACTATAAAACATGCATTTTAGAAGGGGTCCACTCACAGTACTTAGCCGCCGAAGAGCCACGCAAACTAACGAACAAGAAAACGTCACCAATAATTGCCCCTAAGCACATAAAGGGTCCAATTAATAAAACTCTATTTTAACAATTGAATTTGGGAAAACAGACGTTGGAAACGGATTCAGAAAGTCGAATTACCCTAAGAAGGGTCCCGGATAAATTCTGTAAAAGTCAATAGAATATTCCTAGAATATTCCCTGACGAAATATTTTCTAATGAAATATTCCCTAACAGAATATTCCACATAAAGGGTTTGAGCCGATTAGGGTTTAGGGTTTAAAGGATTTTAGGAACCTAGGGTTTTTGGGTTAAAAGGGTATTAGGGTGAGAATTGGGGTTTGGGCTTTAGCCCAAACACATACACACACACACGGCATGCATGTGCATGCATAACACACACACACACACACACACACACACACACACATGCCTAAACACACACACACACACTTACCACAAAGGCCCTAAGGCCTTAATAAAGAACAGGGCTTTAAGCCCTTTAAAAGGAACCGGCCCAAGGCCAATTATATATAAGGCCCGAGGCCTTATAGGGTTTTAAAAACAATGAAAAAAACTTAAAAACTAAAGGGGGCTAGGGTTTTGGGCTTAAGACAACACGGGCCTAAGGCCCGAGGGGGAGGGAAAAAAAGGCCGAATGGCCTGCTGCCGAGGAAGAAGAAGGCCGGAGCTGCTACAGCTCCGGTCACCTGAAAACTAGAGCTTCAAGCTCCGATCTAAGTACAACCATGAAGAACAAGGAGAGAGGAAAAGGTTTCTACCTTCCAAACACCGTAACTCGGTCGGAGGTGACCGGAAAAGCCCTCGAAGTGCACGGGTTCGCCGGAAAACGGGTGTGCTCCACCCAACACGATCCCGAGGCAAAACCTACGTAAAAATGGAAGGATCAAGCTCCTAAAACACAACCAAGCATCATGCTAGGTATGAGAACGAGGGATTCGAGACTTACCTGACAGGAAAAAAGAAAGAAATCTCGCCGGAGCTTTGCTCCGTGCAGTCGAGTTCACAGGGCAGGGATCCTGGGTTCGTTGTGAGTCTCTCCTGTTGGTGATATGATCTTCGTGAGTCCAGAAGAAGAGAGATGCGAGAGGTTGAGGGAGAGAGAGATACACGGGAGAGTTGAGAGAGCTACGGGAGAGAGAGACGAAGAAGAAGAAGAGAGAGATCACAGGGGGGCCAGAAAGAGAGAAAAGAGAGGGTTAGATGGCTGACACGTGGCAGCTTAGGGGTGAAAATAACAAATATTACAATTGTTTTGGGGGTGGTTGTAACAAGCTTCATCTTCTGGCTCAATGTAGCCTTTCTCCATGACTTCCCATACATCATGTGCTCCCAAAAGGGCCTTCATTTTGATACTCCAATTATCGAAGTTGTTGTTGTCGAGCACTGGAACTTGGAAGGCTGCCATAGTGTTGCTAGCCATAGCTCTGGTACCACTTTGTTGGGGTTTAAAAATGCTTCACTACTTTGGAGATGTTTATCTCACAAAGAAGAGTATGACGCAACGGAATTTGATAGGCAAGAGAAAGAAAAAACACTCAAAGTATTACACAATTTTTATTCTCACACAAACTTAGTACAAGAGGAAACACTCACTCTTAGAAGCTTTGTTACTTCTTCTCACTTCTTACTCCTCACTTCACTCTTTTTCTCACTCCTCTCTTGGTTGTTACATCACATAGCTTAGCACCTCACCTATTTATAGGCAAGGTTTGCCAACTTTGGCATTGCTAGAACTTTCTAGCTAATGCTTAACAACCACACATTTTTACAAGATTCTAGATCTTTCCACAAAAAGCCTTAGATATTTATGCATGCATTCCACCAACTTGAACTTTGCTAGAACTCTCTAGCATGTGCATGGATCTTTCTTTGTGTATGGGCCGGATCAATTGTCTTGGGCCAAGACAAGATTACAATTCAACACGGATATCTCATGGAAGAGGTGTATTTGGAGCGGACATTTTTGTTTGTAAAGAAAGAAGAATAGGAAATGGAGAGCGTCTATCAATGATCAAGGATGCTGTTAAGTGCAAGCATGTTTGGAAGGTTGAAAAATTTTCAATGTTAGATGCTGAGAGTTAATACTCACAACTCTTAATTGCTGAAGACCAGAAATCGTATCTCCAATAGGTTTTCAATTTACTATCTTATCAATACCTTTTCTTTGCTGAAGTCAATTTTCAGCTAACTGAAAAGAGATGGATATACTTTCAGAGGTTTGAACTACATATGCAATTTGTACGTACATAATGTTTACATTATCCCTTAAGGTGTCAAGTTGTAGTTTTGCTTCTAATGTAAAAAACTGCTCCTTTTTATTAAACTTGAAAGGTTAATGGAATCTTGAAATGTTCTCATATACCTCTTCTGATGGTCGCTGGAGGAAGATTCAGCTCTGTCCGAAAGGAAATTATGATGAGAAGGGTACTCATATTTCACTTTACTTGGAATTGGATGGTTCAGAAGACCTTCGTGATTCTAAAGTGTTTGCTGAGTTTTCCCTGCGCATTGTAGATAAATCCCTTCCTTGAACAAGTCTTCTGAAGGTAAATTTGTCCTCTTTCAATGTTTAATTATGTATATAGTCCCATATAACATGAGGATTTATTCCGTGTCCGTGTAGCTAGTCGCTGGTTCAGTGCCGCGGATTAAAGTTTTGGTTGGTCTTGTTTCATTCCACTGGACACTTTCAAACATGCAGGCAAGGGGTTTTTGTTGAATGATACTTGCATAGTGGAGGCCAATGTCACTGTCCTCGGAGCTGCAAAAGCACTGCAGTCTGCTTGTCTTCAGTTTCAATGTTGCTAAAATGATGTTAACTGACTTTGAATATGAATGAAAGTTCTGCGTCCACGATATGGTTTGTACTAAATGTTGCGCTTCTATAGAACTCTAGAGCAGCAATCCTTTCCCACCAAATGACATGTGGTTGAAAGGCATTTTTATCTTTGAATTTATGTTGGGCTCAAGTTTGTGCTTTTGTTTCAAAAATGATTGAAATGCATTTTTTGCTCAAAAATATGGTTGAGCGCCAAATATACCGGGTCTTGACCAGTAATGTCATACGACTAACATCTCTTGTCTATAGCCGAAACTTTGTTTTGTTTGTGTAATCTTAACCTCCTTGACAATGCTAAACTAGAGATGGGCAACGGTTATGTCGGGCGGGTAACTGCGGTTATTTTCCCATAACCGTTAAAGCTTTTACCCGCATAACCGTTTACCCGTTGGGTATTTACATAAACGGGTATACTCATACCCATAACCGTTTATAAACGGTTAACCATACTCATAACCGCATACCCATTTAACCATAACCGCGTACCCCTTTACCCATTTTTAACCCGTTTACTCTCTTTTTTTCACCCGTCTACCTATTTTTTTAACAACTTGAAAATTAAAAAGAAATTTGTCATAATTTTCTTTTTCTAACAATTAAATACCGTTATAAATACATTTAACATGAATTTTTGTATTAACGGCAATATTATTTATGAATATATGGGATGTCTCCCAATTATTTGACCGTCAATCTATTACAAGAATCATGCATGGTCGTAGGTTAATAATATTATTGTATACATACATACATACATACATATATATAAGGCTTTTTATTCAAAATGATCCCTAAGATTTGCATCATCCGTAAGTTTGGTCCCTGAGATTTAAAATCAATAGAAGTAGTCCCTGAGATTGTCCACCATCCATGATTTTTGTCCTTCCGCTGAAGCTTTTGGCCGGAAGTTTGGGCAATTTTCAAAGCTTCGTAACTGAATCGTTTCTTAACCAAATTCGACCCGTAATATATCAAAATGAAGATAGGAAAGTATAGAATAAGATTATATCTATTTGGAAGCCCAATGGTTTCCGAAGATGGTCGGAAAATAGCCTCTAAATTGACTGGTCCGAGGGAAAACTGGAAAACTCGTCGGAAACTGGGTAAACTTTAAACGTTCATAACTTCTTCAATACGCAACGAAATTACGTGATTCAAAAACAAAAATCATACTTTTCAATGAGAAGAAGAGAATGGTACCTTTTTAAATGGCTAAATCTCCGTGGTTTGGCCGAAAAACGGCTCGAAAGTTGCTTACTCGTTTTTCGACAGCCACGTTCGAGCCGTTTTCCAGCCAAACCACGGTTAATTAGCCATTGAAAAAGATACCATTCTCTTCTTCTCGTTGAGAAGTATGATTTTCGTTTTTGAATGACTTGATTTCGTTGACTATTGAAGAAGTTATGAACGTTTAAAGTTTACCCAGTTTTCGGCGAGTTTCTGGCAAGTTTTCCAGTTTTCCCTCGGAACAGTCAACTTTGAGGCTATTTTCTGACCATCTCCGGCAATCATTGGGATTCCAAATAGATATAATCTTATTCTACACTTTCCTATCTTCATTTTGATATATTATGGGTCGAATTTGGTTAAGAAACGATTAAGTTACGAACCTTTGAAAATTGCCCAAACTTCCGGCCAAAAGCTTCAGCGGAAGGACCAAAATCATGGATGGTGGACAATCTCAGGGCCTATTTCTATTGATTTTAAATCTCAGGGACCAAACTTATGAATTATGCAAATCTCATGGACCATTTTGAATAAAAAGCCTTTTAGCCTATATATAAATATATATATATATATATATATATATGTAAGTATGCATCAGTCTGCTAATAAGCTAATTTGATAAATATTTGGATTTTTATTTAGAAACATATGTTCATCGATCCAAGCCATTTAATTGATTTCTAATTTTTGGAGAATATGTGTTTTGAAGCACCTAAACCAGGTGATGGATACCTTTTCAATGAAAAAAGGCAACCCTTTGAAGCAAAGCATGACGGTTCTATTCTATCCTTTTTTTTTTCTTGACAAACAATAGCGTTGCTAGGTTCAATTGTTAGTGTTCAGGGGGAGGGGATGGGTAGAGATCAAACCCGCACCAAGGCGCATAGGCATGATTGCTTTCCGCCACTGCGGCAAAGCGTCATCTGCAACATTTATATCCTTTAAAGCTTTCTAGTTAGGAATAACACCTATATTTTTCCTTACAAGCAGGTGATGGATACCTTTCAAATGAAACAATGGCAACCCTTTTGAAGCAAAGCATAGCATTTCTATGCTTAAAAGCTTTCAAGTTAGGAATAATACACTTTAATTTTTCCTTATAAGCAGGAAAACATATTTGGTTCTAGAACAGAAACCCCGGTTGAATCCTTTGTAACTTGTATTGAATTATCGGAAAATCAAGTTTGTTGATATGACGAGTCTCAACTTCGATGACCAAGATGGTAAGATACTTTATCTGTTTGCTTGAGTGTGTTGAAGTTGGAAATTAGTAGCTAATGTACACGTTTCTTTTCAGGGATACTGAGAACTATTTCGGATGCACCACCAACCCATTACACAGTAAAAGTACAATCGATTTCGTTGCTCACCAAACATAACATGGAGAAATATGAATCTGGGGACTTTGAAGCCGGAGGATACAAATGGTACAATCCTTTCTCTCTATTTCTGAGCATAGGTTCTTACTGTTCTTTTTCTCATTAGCTTTGCGATAATTGCTAGTGTTTTCTTCTTTTTTTTGGAATATGAATCTGAGTACTATAAATTGCTGTTTTGCTGCAGGAAACTGGTTTTCTATCCGAATGGAAACAAGAGCAGGAATGTGAAAGAGCACATCTCTCTCTACTTGGTAATGTCTAGGGCAACTGCTCCCCAGACTTCTTCGGAAGTGTCTGCTGTTTTCAGGTTGTTTATACTCGATCAGAACAACGGCAATTACTTCGTTCTTCAAGGTACCATTTCTTTCTTTTAACTCAACCAATAAAAAGGGCTTATAGTTCTCATATTTGTGAAGCGTCGTCTCATTTTCCAATCTTTTTTAAATATGCATTGCTCAGAACCAAAGGAAAGGCGGTTTCATGGGATGAAACTCGATTGGGGATTCGATCAATTTCTCTCCCACAAAGCTTTCACTCAAGCTTCAAATGGATTTCTCATAGATGACACTTGTGTGTTGGGAGCAGAGGTCTTTGTTTCTAAAGAGAGAAGCGAAGGCAAAGGAGAACGTCTATCAATGGTAAAGGATCCTGTTATGTACAAGAATACTTGGAGGATTGACAACGTATCAAAGCTAGATGCGGAATCCTACGACTCAAAAACATTCATTGCTGGAGACCAGAAATGGTATATATATAACACTAAACTTGTTAGACTTCGCTCTTGGTATAAGAAATTTCTCTCGAAGATATCAAAAACTTAAGCGCAGTTTATCTGAAAGTGTTGTAAATGTGATGGTGGTTGTTGCAGGAAGATGCAGCTCTATCCCAAGGGAAAGGGCAATGGAGTTGGAACCCATCTTGCTTTTTTTCTGGCGTTAGCTGAACCGAAATCTCTTCCTCCTGGCTATAAAATATATGCAGAGTTTACCCTGCGGATCCTAGATCAGAAGTGGGGCGAGTATCATCTCTCCAGTAAAGGTAAAGATTTTGCCTAATCCTACTGCTACATAATCATACGAGCAAAAAGGATTAGAACATCTAACAAACATTCAAAATTTAAGGGTGGTTTTATTGCCGCCATCATGCTAAAATCCCACCACGAACTACGATGAGAATCTAGTTCTTGGAGGTGTTTGAGTCGTGATGGCGTACCATGTTGGTGATACTTACTGTTGAACCTGCGTTCAGTGGAAAGCCAATATCGAGAATTTATGATTGCAACCTACTGAAAATGTTCACAATTGTAGGTTTGTCGTAGCGAAAGATTTTAGGGTTTAATTTGTTTTGGGATTCAGGTAGCCCAATCAGTCATCCTCACTGTCCATTTTCTGAAAACATTCGAGTGTTTCTTCAAGAATGTGCTGAACTTGAAGACTGCAGTGTCCGGGGCATGCCCATTTGGTGCACTCTTGAAATGTTGAAACTCATGTTGAACTTCTAGTATTTAGCAGAAAGCAACTGAATGTTTTCAGCAACAGGACAATAAACCGTATATAGACAACAATTTAATTTGTTTAGTGTCATCCAGTTATATCTTTTATTAAAAGTTTGTAGCCAACTCTATTTGCATGTTTTACCCTTGTGGAAACAGACTCTTTGCAACGTAAGAGTAAAGTTGTTTACGATAGATGTTCCTTCCCGGAGAGTTCTGTTAGCTTGGAGTCACCCTTTTACCCTTTTTTCCAATATACTATTGAACTGATAATCCTTTTTGGTGATTGCAGCAAATCACTGGTTCAGTGCCTCAAATTCGGTGAGGGGATGGATGAGATTTATTACTCTGGGATCATTCAACCAGGCATACATTGTGTTGAATGATACTTGCATTGTGGAGGCAGACGTCGCTATCCATGGAATTACTGATGCACTGTAGCCAAATAGTAAAATAGTTCAAAATTCATGATGTGTGAAACTTTGGGGGTGTAAAATAGTAAAGACAGTCGAATAAGGTGTTAAAAACACATTCATTTCACTTGTGAATACCATTGTATCGTTTGTGACTACGTGGTGAATAAATACATCATCGTCTGCTCTTCATATACCTTTCTTTGTTTTCGGATTCATTTTTCCTTCCATGTTGCTTGAGAGCATAGAGTACTCCGGACTTTTTAATCGTTAGATTTTGATTTCTTTATTTTTAAACAAATATCTAAACGGTTAAAGCACCCGGAGTATCCCATACTCTGGGGCATCGTAGAAAATCCTTTTTTTTTTTCGTTGAACTTCAATTTGGTAGTTTAAGGAGGAAAAGTTTGGAAATATATTGGGACAGGAAAGATAAATGAGACAATATTGAATTTGGTAAATGTTGCATTTATTAAAAGTTGCGAACTTTACCGAATTCACAATGAATCAAATATACAAAGAACATGAAAATACAGAGTGAAGCGGGCCTCACAGGCCCGTTCTGATAGAGAACAAGTTAACAATCAATACTTACAAGTCACTGAGATGGACGAGGCGATTAGATAATTAGGGGAGGGGATGGCAAGATTAGCCAAATGTTTTCTCGCTGCTGTAACACATCCAGGAAACCGTTATCCTCCTTGTAAGTTTCATAGATGGAATCCAAGTGACTGGCTGTAAAGAAACACACATAATAAAGTGTTGAAGTGGCTCCGAAAATATGATGCATGCGCTAAATTGTACTGGTCAAATGGATGACAACACGCTCTTTACCTGTTTGAGGTAAAGTGTTCTTCACAAAAACAAAAAGAGCTTTCCCCGAGGTCAAGTGAAGCCTGCTGCTTAAGATATGGATAAACTGTCGGACAGACATATCTCTAGGAACTAGGAATTTAGAAGCAACAAGGAAACACGGGATAGAGGTTATTCTCCTTGAAGTGAGAATGCATAAACAAGCAGCTAAAATTGAATGAGGATCCTCTCCGGATCCTCTTTGTGAGAATTTCGGGGATCCTCAAATCATCTACCTCGGATCGATGACCTGTTCGACCAACTGAAAGGTGCACATGTATTCTCTAAGATCGATCTTCGCTCAGGTATCATCAATTACTGATCCGTGAAAAAGATGTGCCGAAGACTGCATTCCACACTAGGTATGGACACTACGAGTTCCGTGTCATGCCTTTTGGATTAACAAATGCACCTGCAGCATTTATGGATTTGATGAACAGAGTCTTTAGACAGTATCTGGATCGGTTTATGATTGTGTTTATTGAAGACATTCTAATTTATTCCAAAAGTGTTGCCGAGCACAAGAAACATCTGAGGGTGGTGCTCGATAGCCTAAGAAGCAATCAGCTGTATGCTAAGTTCAGTAAATGTCAGTTTTGGCTGAACCAGATTAGTTTTCTCGGACATGTAGTGTCTGCTTAGGGAATTAGTGTGAACCCTCAAAAGGTTTCAGCAGTGTCTACTTGGGAGCAACCGAGAAACGTTACTGAAGTGAGAAGTTTTCTAGGTCTGGTTGGCTATTAAAGACGTTTGTACAAGACTTCTCAGCAATCGCCTTGCCTCTTACTAAGTTGACTCGTAAGGGGTCAAGTTCGAGTGGGATGAGAATTGTGAACAGAGTTTCCAGAAGCTTAAACGGCGTCTTACTCAAGCTCACGTCCTTGCTCTTCCAAATGACGGTGATGAGTTTGAGATTTACACTGATGCATCTCTGTCAGGTTTGGGTTGGGTTCTGATCCAGCATGGGAAGGTTATCGCCTATGCTTTCAGGCAACTCAAGAATCACGAAATAAACTACCCCACTCATGATCTGGAGCTCAGAGCAGTAGTTTTTGCCCTAAAGATTTGGAGACAGTACTTGTACGGCGAAAAGTGCCACATCTTCACTGATCACAAGAGCCTAAAACATGTCTTCACTAAGGAGGATTTGAATTTGAGGCAGAGAAGATGGATGGAACTCATCAATGATTATGACTACATTATCGAATATCATCCCAGACATTCATATTTCGTACGGCTTTACGATGATGGAGTATCTGTGAGTGGACCCCTTCTAAATTGCATGTTTTAAATAGTAGAAATGCATACATGGAAAGCAGGATTTATTGATTACGTTTTATGAAACGTTTTATAAGATATTAAGCTTACTTAGAATATTTTGGCATACCATATTTTCTATCGAACCCATGTTCTTTGTAGGGTTTCTGATGGATGACGATATACTATTTAGAACATGTTTTCACACCCTTCTTTATAGTATAGATGATAGATGACTTTATACTATGAAGATGCTTTTGAAATATATATACCTATGTTTTAGAAAGACTATGTTCAATGGTTTTGTGCGTATCTAGTGGTCACTGTATTACCTTCAGGCGGGTGTGCGTAAGGCACTGTTATGTGCATATCAAAGATACTTACAACGCCATTCTCTTCTTTCTCTTCTTTCACATAATTGACCTTCTCATCAAGTCTGATGTTTGTTTTGTTTTATTTTATTTTTCTAAACCCAAAACCCTATAGTTGGGCCAGGCTTTCAGCCCAAGACCAAAGGGGTTTCAGCCCGTGAGCGTTAAAACCCCAAACCCTGAGTGAGGCTGGCCCTTGGCCCAATCCTTAGGCCGGGCCTTAAGCCCAATACCCTAAACCTATTAAACCCTAAACCCATATAAACCCTAAGCCCAACCCGATTCTAAACCCAAGCCCAAAACCTTGACCCGGTCCAACCCTAAACCGGTTTGACCCAGTTGACTTTGACCAACCCGACCCGTTGACTTTGACTTGGTCAATGCTGACCGTTGACTTTGACCGGTCAACGTTGACTGTTGACTTTTTGGGTTTTGTCCGGAACCCTTCCTAGGCTAATTTCGACGTTCTGGACCCGTTTCTAACGTCCTTTTTCCGAATTAAATCGTTTGAGTATAGTTCTATTAATTGTACCCTTTATGTGCTTAGGTGCAATTAATAGAACTATACTCAAACGATTTAGTTCGAGAAAACGGATGTAAAAAACGGTTCCAAGACATTGAAATTAGCCTAGGAGGGGTTCCGGACAAAACCCCAAAAGTCAACGGTCAACGTTGACCAATCAAAGTCAACGATCAACGTTGACCGATCAAAGTCAACAGGTCGGGTCAGTCAAAGTCAACCGGGTCAAACTGGTTTAGGGTTGGACCGGATCAAGGTTTTGGGCTTGGGTTTAGAACTGGGTTGGGCTTAGGGTTTAGGTGGGTTTAGGGTTTAATAGGTTTAGGGTGTTGGGCTTGAGGCCCGGCCCAAGGATTGGGCTAAGGGCCAGCCTCACTCAAGGTTTGGGATTTTAAAGCTCATGGGCCGAAACCCCTTTGGTCTTGGGCTGAAGGCCTAGCCCAACTAAAGGGTTTTGGGTTTAGAAAAATAAAATAAAACTAAACTAAATAAATAAAAAGGATTTGGGTTGGGTTTTAAACGGGCCTAAGGCCTAAGTTATACACGCGGCCCAAAGGGCCTGGGTTCGACAGAAAAAGGGACGCCGAAGCTTCCCCTGCTCCGATCATCGTCAAAGCGTCACCCTAGATTCCGATCTAGGTGCCAAAATGAAGGTAGAGGTGAGAGGAAGGAGTTGGTACCTGTTTCACGACGAGTGGTGGCCGGGAAGTGTCCGGATTTTGCTCGAAAGGTCGCGAGTACAACGGGGGTTTTTCCCTGGGCTTCTCAGCTTTGCCGAGCTCTATCGAGACTAGGGAGAGGGAATGGAGGTCCCCATGGGTGGTGATCCAGCACCATTGTCGGGGTGTCTCCTGGGTGTGTATGGGTGTGTGGGTGCAATCGGAGAGATTGAGAGAGTTAGAGAGTGAAGGATAGGGAAAGAAAACTGAAAGTGAGAAAGAGAGAGATAGAGATAGAGAAGAGAGAGCTGACTCAGGAAGGGTAAAGAAGAGAGAAATAGATGATGATTTGCCACTTGGCAAGTCGTGATAGGAGGAGAAGGGTTAGGAAATCCCAAAAGGAATCCAGATAAGGTAAGTGTCCAAGGGGTCAAAATGCAAATTTCATTAACTTTGAGGGACATTGTATAATTACATAGAAATTTTTGGGGAGAGGTTTTATAATCTACCCCCTTAAAGAAATTTCATCCCCGAAATTACAACGCAACCAAATAAAAACAGATACTGTTTCCTCATCAAATCCTCTGTTTCCCATGTCGCTTCCTCAACGGCATGGTTTCTCCACACTACTTTCACCAACGGGATAACTTTGTTCCTCAGTACTTTATCCTGTCAGTCAATAATAGCCATTGGTTCTTTGACATAACTCGCATCCTGGTTCACTTCCAGTGGTTCCGGCTGAATGACATGAGAGGGATCTGACACGTATTTCCGAAACATGGAAAATGTTGTGAGTCTGTGACAGCTCTTGTGGTAGCTCCAACCTATGGGCAACTGCACCAATCCTCTCTATGATCTCGTAGGGACCGACATATTAAGGACTTAACTTTCCTCTCTTACCGAATCGAACTACACCCTTTCAGGGAGACAACTTCAAGAAAACAAAGTCATTAACCATATACTATCGATCCTTGGAGTGGTGATCTGCAATACTCTTCTGTCAATTGTAGGGAGAAGTTTGTGACATTCAATCAGCATGGACGACCGTCAGTCAGATTTCAGGGTGAGCGACGAATCCTTCCTAATAGTATCATTTCTGCTATCCAGATGACTAAATTGATGCAGAAAGAATGTGTGGGATTCTTAGCCCACGTAGTTACGAGGGATGAACCTTCTTTGCATCCTAAAGATGTGCCAGTGGTGAAGAAATTCACCGATGTGTTTCCCGATAATTTTCCAGGGTTACCACCTGCGAAGGAGATCGAATTCACCATCAATTTACCTCCAGGTACAAATCTTATTTCCTTAGCACCATATCAAATGGCACCGGCAGAGTTGAGAGAATTGAAGATTCAACTTCAAGAGTTAGTGGATATCAAATGGCACCAGAAGAATTGAGAGAATTGAAGATTCAACTCCAAGAGTTAGTGGATAAAGGTTACATCCAGCCCATCATGTCTCCATGGGGTGCTCCTGTCTTGTTTGTTAGAAAGAAAGATGGGTCGATGAGACTTTGCATCTACTATAGACAGTTGAATCGGGTGACGGTGAAGAACTGTTATCCTTTACCTCGGATCGATGACCTGTTCGACCAGCTGAAAGGTGCACATGTATTCTCTAAGATCGATCTTCGCTCACGTTATCATTCATTACTGATCCGTGAAAAAGATGTGCCGAATACTGCATTCCGGACTAGGTATAAACACTATGAGTTCTGTGTCATGCCTTTTGGATTAACAAATGCACCTGTAGCATTTATGGATTTGATGAACAGAGTCTTCATACTGTATCTGGATCAGTTTGTGATTGTGTTTATTGACAACATTCTAATTTATTCCAAAAGTGTTGCCGAGCACAAGAAGCATCTGAGGGTGGTGCTGGAAAGGCTGAGAAGCAATCAGCTGTATGCTAAGTTCAGTAAATGTCAGTTTCGGCGGAACCATATTAGTTTTCTCGGACATGTAGTGTCTGCTGAGGGAATTAGTGTGGACCCTCAAAAGGTTTCAACAATGTCTACTTGGGAGCAACCGAGAAACATTACTGAAGTGGGCAGTTTTCTAGGTATGGCTGGCTATTAGAGACATTTTGTACAGGACTCCTCGGCAATCGCCCTGCCTCTTACTAAGTTGACTCGTAAGGGGGTCAAGTTCAAGTGGGATGAGAATTGTGAACAGAGTTTCCAGGAGCTTAAACGGCGTCTTACTCAAGCTCCTGTCCTTGCTCTTCCAAACGACGGTGGTGAGTTTGAGATTTACACTAATGCATCTCTGTTAGGTTTGGGTTGTGTTCTGATGTAGCATGGGAAAGACCACATCTCTCTCTACTTGGTAATGTCTGGAGCAATTGCTCCTCAGATTTCTTCAGAAGTGTACGTTGTTTTCAAGTTGTTTATACTCGATCAGAACAATGGAATTTACTTCATTCTTCAAGGTACCATTTCTTTCTTTTAACTCAATGAATAAAAAAGGCTTTTAGTTGTCATATTTGGGAACCTTCGTCTCATTTTCCGATCTTTTTAAATATGCATTGCTCATAACCAAAGGAAAGGCGGTTTCATGGGATGAAACTCGATTAGGGATTCGATCAATTTCTCTCCCATAAAGCATTCACTGAAGCTTCGAATGGATTTCTCATAGATGACACTTGTGTGTAGGGAGCAGAGGTCTTCGTTCCTAAAGAGAGAAGCACGGGCAAAGGAGAGTGTCTATCATTGGTAAAGGATCCTATTATGTACAAGAATACTTGGAGGATTGACAACGTATCAAAGCTAGACGCGGAATCCTACGACTCAAAAACATTCATTGCTGGAGACCAGAAATGGTATAAACACAAACTTGTTAGACTTCACTCTTAGTATAAGAAATTTCTCTCGAAGATATCGAAAACTTAAGCACAGTTTATCTAAAAGTTTTGTAAATGTGGTGGTGGTTGTTGCAGGAAGATGCAGCTCTATACCAAGGGAAAAGACAATGGAGTTGGAACCCATCTGGCTTTTTATCTGGCATTAGCCAAACCGAATCTCTTCCTCCTGGCTGTCAAATATATGCAGAGTTTACACTACGGATCCTAGACCAGCTGAATGCCAGGCATCACTATGGTAAAGGTAAAGATTTTGCCTAATCCTACTGCTACATAATCATACGAGCAAACAAGGATTAGGACATCTAAAAAACGTTCAATTAAGGGTGGTTTTATTGCCGCCATCATGCTAAAATTCCCACCATGAACGACGATGAGACTCTAGTTCTTGGAGGTGTTTGAGTCGCAATGGCGTACCATGTTGGTGTTACTTACTTTTGAACCTGCGTTAAGTGGAAAGCCAATATCGAGAATTTCTTATTGCAGCCTACTGAAAATGTTCACAATTTTTGGTTGGTCGTAACGAAAGATTTTAGGGTTTAATTCGTTTTGTGATTCAGGGTGGCCCAATCAGTCGTCCTCGCGGTCCATTTTCTGAAAACATTTGAGTGTTTCTTCAAGAATGTGCTGAACTTGAAGACTGCAGTGTCCGGGGCATGCCCTTTTGGTGCACTCTTGAAATGTTGAACTCATGTTGAACTTCTAGTATTTAGCAGAAAGCAACTGAATATTTTCAGCAACAGGACAATAAACCGTATATAGACAACAATTTAATTTGTGTCATCCAGTTCTATCTTTTATTAAAAGTTCGTAACCAACTCTATTTGCATGTTTTACCCTTGTGGAAACAGACTCTTTGCAACGTAAGAGTAAAACTGTTTACGATAGATGTTCCTATCTAGAGAGTCTTGTTAGCTTGGAGTCACCCTTTTTTCCAATATACTATTGAACTGAGAATCCTTTTTGGTGATTGCAGCGAATCATTGGTTCAATGCCTCAAATTCGGTGAGGGGATGAATGAGATTTATCACTCTGGGATTATTCAACCAGGCAAACATGGGGTTTGTGTTGAAGGATGCTTGCATTGTGGAGGCAGACGCCACTGTCCATGGAATTACTGATGCATTGTAGCCAAATAGTAAAATAGTACAAAATTCCTGTGTGAAATAATAAAGATAGTCGAATAGGGTGTAACACATTCATTTCACTTGTGTATACCATTGTATCGTTTGTGACTACATGGTGAATAAACACATCATTGTCTGCTCTTCATATACCTTTCTTTGTTTTTCGATAGAGATCGGACCCATGCGAAGATACATAAGCATGATTGTTTTCCGCCACTGCGGTAAAGCGTCATCTGCAACATTTATACCCTTTAAAGCTTTCTAGTTAGGAATAACACCTATATTTTTCCTTACAAGCAGGTGATGGAGACCTTTCAAATGAAACAATGGCAACCCATTTAAGAGAGAAGCACAGGCAAAGGAGAGTGTCTATCATTGGTAAAGGATCCTGTTATGTACAAGAATACTTGGAGGATTGACAACGTATCAAAGCTAGACGCGGAATCCTACGATTAAAAAACATTCATTGCTGGAGACCAGAAATAGTGAAACACTAAACTTGTTAGACTTCGTTCTTAGTATAAGAAATTTCTCTCGAAGATATCAAAAACTTAAGCATGGTTTATCTGAAAGTGTTGTAAATGTGGTGGTGGTTGTTGCAGGAAGATGCAGCTCTATCCCAAGGGAAAAGCCAATGGAGTTGGAACCCATCTGGCTTTTTATCTGGTGTTAGCCGAACCGAAATCTCTTCCTCCTGGCTGTCATATATATGCAAAGTTTACCCTACGGATCCTAGACCAGCTGAATGCCAGGCATTACCATGGTAAGGGTAAAGATTTTGCCTAATCCTACTGCTACATAATCATACGAGCAGACAAGGATTAGAACATCCAACAAACATTCAATTAAGGGTGGTTTTATTGCCGCCATCATGCTAAAATTCCCACCATGAACGACGATGAGACTCTAGTTCTTGGAGGTGTTTGAGTCGTGATGGCGTACCATGTTGGTGATACTTACTATTGACCTGCGTTCAGTGGAAAGCCAATATCGAGAATTTCTGATTGCAACCTATTGAAAATGTTGACAATTTTCGGTTCGTCGTAGCGAAAGATTTTAGGGGTTAATTCATTTGGGGATTCGGGTAGCCCAATCAGTCGTCCTCACGGTCCATTTTCTGAAAACATTCCGGTGTTTCTTCAAGAATGTGCTGAACTTGAAGACTGCAGTGTCCGGGGCATGCCCATTTGGTGCTGTTGATGCTTAGACTTTATTTAGCAGAAAGCAACTGAATGTTTTCAGCAACAGGACAATAAACCGTATATAGACAACAATTTAATTTGTTTAGTGTCATCCAGTTCTATCTTTTATTAAAAGTTTGTAACCAACTCTATTTGCATGTTTTACCCTTGTGAAAACAGACTCTTTGCAACATAAGAGTAAAGCTGTTTACGATAGATGTTCCTTCTCGGGAAGTCATGTTAGCTTGGAGTCACCCTTTTACCCTTTTTTCCAATATACTATTGAACTAAGAATCCTTTTTGGTGATTGCAGCAAATCACTGGTTCAGTGCCACAAATTCGGTAAGCGGATGGATGTTTTTTATTACTCTGGGATATTTCAAGGCAAACAAGAGGTTAGTGTTTGTCCAAAAAAAAAAAAAAAAAAAAAAAAAACAAGAGGTTAGTGTTGAAGGATACTTGCATTGTGGAGGCAGACGTCACTGACCATGGAATTACTGATGCACTGTAGCCAAATAGTAAAATAATACAAAATTCATGCTGTGTGAAATTTTGGGGGTATAAAATAGTAAAGATTGTCGAATAAGGTGTTAAAAATACATTCATTTCACTTGTGAGTACCATTGTATCGTTTGTGACTACATGGTGAATAAATACATCATTGTCTGCTCTTCATATACCTTTCTTTGTTTTCGGTTTCATTTTTCCTTCTATGGTGCTCAAGAGCATAGAATACTCTAGACTTTTTAACCGTTAAATTTTGATTTCTTTATTTTTAAACAAATATCTCAACAGTTAAAGCACCCGGAGTATCCAGACTCTGGGGCACCGTAGAAAATCCTTTTCTTTATTTTTCCGTTGAACTTCACTTTGGTAGTTTACGGAGGAAAAGTTTGGAAATATATTGGGACAGGAAAGAAAAATGAGACAACACTGAATTGATAAATGTTGCATTTATTAGAAGTTGCGAACTTTACAGAATTCACAATGAATCAAATATACAAAGAACATGATAATGGAGAGTGAAGCACGCCTCAGAGGTCCGTTTTGATTGAGAACAAGTTAACAATGAATACTTACAAGTCTCTGATATGGCCGAGGCGATTAGATAATTAGGGGAGGAGATGGCAAGATTAGCCAAAGGTTTTCTCGCTGCTGTAACACATATACAGGAAACCGTCATCCTCCTTGTAAGTTTCATAGATGGAATCCAAGCGACCGGCTGTAAATGAAATACACATAATAAAGTGTTAAAGTGGCTCCGAAAACATGATGCAGGCGCTAAATTGTACTGGTCGAATGAATGACAACACGCTCTTTACCTGTTTGAGGTAAAGTGTTCTTCACAAAAACAAAAAGCGCTTTCCCCGGGGTCAAGTGAAGCCTGCTGCTTAAGATATGGATAAACTGCCCGACAGACATATCTCTAGGAACCAGGAATCTAGAAGAAACAAGGAAACACGGAATAGAGGTTATTCTCCTTAAAGTGAGAATGCATAAACAGTTAGCTAAAATTGTCCAGGAAGTAAACCAACCAATTTCTACTAACTTTTTGAACTAATTATCTATATTCGGATTATACAAAACTGCAGATAAAGGAAATTCATCCAAGTACACATCTGTTACTTAAGGACCGAAAAGCAAGCAACAAAGATCCTCAGAACACAGAGCATGTAACAGATGCCAAACTCTCTGTTTTCAAGAACGAAGAGTTATATAGTCAGGGTTCCTACATGTATGCCAAAGAAACCGGGAAGAAGGACCTAGGGATGGAAATAAGAATATCGAAATTCCTAGATCCTAGAAAGTGTTATTTACAAGTTTCGACGTGAAATTATAAAACTCAGGGGTCATATGGCATTTAAGTTTGTTCTCGACGATAGAAACATTGACCTTGTAGAAAATGAAGAGACCGTGACAACTTAAACATACTTTTTCTTTTCCATTTCAGGCAGGTCTGTCCTGGAATATCTTTCAATGATCACCTGCAGAAAAACATAAAAATAACACCCTAATCAGTTTTGACATCTTATCCGACCTCGCAAAGATGCTTCCAACAAAGTCTAACCGTGTCGCTTCTAAGCAGCTTTATGATTGTAATGTGCGGTTATAATATAAAATCTTCCTAAAAAATTCACTTCCTCCCAAGTTTGTTAGATCTATTCACGAAATGCAATGAAAAAAACACCGATCAACGATACACAACTCTCGGCGGTGACAATGGGAACCATCATGTTAAAACTTAAATTGACTTCTGTGTTTCGAAAGTTTTGAACAAGAAAAATTGCCTGAAAGTGAATCCTAAACCTAATAATATAATGAAAACAACTTCATGCCGGAGATTCTTCACATACGCAATCGACATGAATTAAAATTTGTACTTTCTTCAACACACAAACCAAAAATTTGCCATTTCAAAGCATGCATCTCTCACAATCTTTCAGCCACTAAAACATTATGATTTCTCAATCGGGTCAATGTCAAATTGTAATAAAATAATAATTAAATCTTTAACAAATATTAATCACCAAAAACGCGGAAACAAATTAAGAAAACCTAATCATCCAAAAGATCATCAACAAGAACAAATTACCGTATTTCCAAATTCCAAGTGCATTATTTCCCAGGATCTTGGCATTTCCAATTCACAATTTCACGCACAATTTTACGAAAATAAAAAATAAAAACTCACCGGAACTCGATCTGGGTATTTTGCAATTATGCTTTTCGATTCTTCAAGTCGTTCATCTATACAAAAATAAAATATTAGCACCCAAAAACATCACAATATTCACCCTTTCCGTAAATTATGAAATTAAAAAAAAGGAGGGAAAATCAAACCGAATGAGAACTCCTGCTTGAAAGATTGGATCTTCCCCATAAAGCTTGAACCTTTTTTCCTTTTCGAATGAGAGAGAAAGAAGAGAGAGAGTCTAAAAAAAGTCTGAAACGAAATCAATCAAAGGAAAATTAAGAAGCTCTTTTTCTTCCAAATTTATAGAAAAAGTTTGGGGGGGGGGAGAGAAAGAAAGACGTGTCGAGGAGGAGAAAGCAACTGGTGTTACGTAGACCGCTCACATACGCACCTCACAAGTCGTTTTCTGTTGCTTTAAGCGTCGACGTTCCTTTTCTCAACCACCGACACGTTGCTGGGTCGCTTTTGGGCCGAGATTTTTGGGCTTTTCTGCTATTTGTGGGCTTTATTGGGTCGGATTCAGCCCAATCAGAAAGGATATGGTATCTTTCAACAGGATATTTCCTATATACCTTTAACAAAAACGAGAAATTGTTGAAGAAGTTGAAGGTATATCCGGTTATTCTTTTGGTTCGGTTAGGAGAAGATAAGAGAAGGATCCTGCAGAAGTTGAAACTCTAGCCCGCTTTCAAGTATTTGTTGCCACGTTCTTTGATCAAGCAATATTGTTCACGACATTTAAACTCAGTATCTCCTTGAACAAAATTTAAATGTTCTTAAGTAGGTCAACATTTTAATGGGCTTAATCCATGAGAAGGCAAGGGGCATAGAAAGCCAAACCTGTCAACGAGCGACTGGAGCAAGCCCATAGGTCCCCCGCGTATAAAGGGTGCATTAAAATAGACGTATTAAAGTCACTTAGTACTATGACCTAGTGATATTTCTCAACATTTGTAAGAAGAGGTCTTAGATTCGATTATCATCAATGGCGAATTTGAACCATATTATTAGTAGCCGATTGCAGGCCCAACAATTTATGACACGACCCATTAACCTGATACGATACGACACGAAATTAACAGGTTTTCGGATCGACACGATAACGAATCAGGTTGTTATCGAGTAATCCGATAAACACCTGTTAAAATAACGGGTCGGTTCATGTATACACATGGGTAACCCATTACATGATAAGAAAAATATTAATTTTATAATTTTATACCACTAAAAAGAAATACTATAAATAACAATAGTAGGATTTAATCCTGCATTGAACTGATAAAATTAAAAATATATATGTATTTAATTATTTACTTATTTTTTAAATTAAATTTAGAAAATTAATGAATGTTGGATCGGCTGAGATTTAATCTCGATTGTCCAATGTTTTTCTCAGCCCTAAATCAGACTCTTTCTTGTTCTCAAAGGCTCGAATCGAAGCAAGCCGCTCTCTCTCGAACTGAACTCTCAAATCTCAGTCTGAAACCTCACTCCGGCCAGCCATGAGTCCACGACCACCCTATCCAATCTCCCTCTACCACACCACTGTCACCACATAACGGCCTAGTAACCCACCACCAGTCGATTTGCTATTTTTGTCTCCGATTCTTTATGGATTGAGCTAATCTCAAGTTCTAATCGAGGTAATTATTGATTATTTCTAATTACTTTCAAAATATAGCATTTTGTGAATTAAGATTGGTTTCGTTTATTCAATTTGGGGTTTTTCGTTCCTAGATTTTGTGAAAATTGGGGTTTTTTGTTTCGAATTAGTTTTTGAAGTAATATTTATGTGGCAATGTGGTATAAGCAAATTTAGAAAGAAAAAAAAATAGTTTTCTTAACGGGGTCATAACGGGTCCGGTCATGTTAACACGCCATGATCCGTTAAGATAACAGGTGTTACACGAACACAGCAAACACAACCCATTTATCATGCCTAACCAATTGTAAGGCTAAACTCACCTCTTCTCCTTTAAAATTTGAAGACCTCCGCCCAACGATAATCTAACGAACTGCCAAGTGTGTCAAATAATCATTGTTTGTTGTTCAACATAAGCTATTGTTTCAAATTTAATTCAAAGAAAAGTGACGTCTCTACCCAAAACACAATTGACAAACAAAAAAAGAACAAGAGAGTAAGGTGCAGCACCACCACGGCACCACGTCCTTGTTGAGTAAATATGTGACTTATGTCACCACCAAACACGTTCACGGGACTTTCATGTGCAAACCTTTATTTTTCAATTATTTTTGTTTGTACCATACTTGATAAATCCCAAAACTACCAAACACAGGTCAACTTCATACCTTCAAGGATCCACTGAGGGGTTCATGCTGAGGCAACATTGTCGAAGCATAAGAGTTTCCCTCCAACAAGAAGGTCAATCACAACACGATACATGTCAACTTCAGAATAAAGCTCATAGAGTCCCACATCAATCGCGGACAAAAGTTGGAGACTCTCCTCAACTATAAAAGAAGATCATTCTCCTACAATGAATCCTTAATGTCATTATTGTACTTAAACTAGTCATTAGAACTCACAAATGATGATTATGCCTGAACCTATGTATTTGTGTAAACCTTTCACTATTAATGAGAACTCTTCTACTCTGTGTACGCAACCAAATTTAGGATGAACCACGTACATCTTGTGTTTGCTTCCCTATCTTTATTTCTTTACATATTTGTCCTCACTAGTAACCGGAGCAACCGAGCTAAGGTCATCAACTTGACAGTTTACGTTGTTCTAAAGTCTTCACTAATTTTGTGCATCAATAATTTTAATTTATTTATTTTTTGTTGTGCAATTTGTAGATTTTTTTTCTTTTATGAAACGATAGATTTTGCTGTAGATTTAATAAAGCATGCTCTGCAAGTAGCATTTTACTACAGTGGTAGAAATATGTTTGTGTTCTTGCATGATGGCGTGAATTCGAACTCAGTTGATAACTAATTAATATTTAACTTACTAACGGTATCGCTCGACTCAAAAAAAAAAAAAAAAAAACCAAAGAGCATGTTCTATATATTAAATATTTTCTTAAGTTGGGGGGTTGGTGGTGGTACCATAAAAAATTCAAGATAAGATTGTAGAAAAGGATGGAAAACCAAATCACAAACTCACCAACCCCACCCCACCCCACCCATAGATAGTGATACAAATCCAAATAAGCCAAAGCATTTGCCTAGTGGTGGGAAAGACCCAACTCCATTTTAAACCTTACCATATAAGTTCATAGTTCTTACCAAACTATTCAAAAAATATGACCCAAAAAACACCAAACTTCACACGAAAAGGTAAATAAAGCTTTTCATGTATGTCCGGTGTTTATATTTCAATGTTCTTATACCACACATTACGTGATGCGAAGTATACATACATATATTATATCTCAATTATTCTTTTAATGGGATAACTTAGAGTTCGGGTAAGCCTTACAATTAAAGGTCAAACCTCACATTTAAACTAGGGCTAGTTTGGGGGTTGAGATGGTGTTTTTTTTTTTTTCAAGACTATTTTTGCTGTGATATGAGAATAAATAACTATGAAAAAAGCAAGTAAGTGTATGGTAAACTATAATGCCAAAAGTGTTTTTATCAAAACAAGATGGGGTAAGATTGTCAAATAAAAGTTTCACTAATTGGTATCCCCTCTCCATACTTCTTTGAGAAACATGTGTAAAGCTGCTTATGCTTTTTGGTATTTTAGACCTATAAATTTCATTTTGCCAATTACAATTCAAGCCCCAACTTTTCTTAAGAAACTATTTTTAGAAAAATTTGAGTAACCCCAAACCACTCCTTAGACTATTAAATTTAGGCTTTTTGAAATAAAACTTCACACTTCAATAAGACCAATAAACTCATACGACAAGTTAGTGACATATGCTATATTGTGCTAAACTGAACTTAATAGTGACATATGCTGTATCATATTTGTGTTTATATTTTACTAGGTTTGAATTCAATACGTAAAATACGACATGATACAAGGAGAGTTATTAACAGTATCATACCCAACACGGCAGAACAGAAAATATAGTTAACACAAAAATTCAAGCCAAAGACATCGGTCAGTTACGATTATCTCCAGCTAAATTGTGCTCGTGCAGTTGGTACAACTCTGATTTTGCATGGGTTGATTAGTCAATTGACTTAAAAAAGAAGGGTGTGATTAGTCAAAACCGTAGACTAATCACTACAGGCTGGGGTTGGTGGGATTACAGGTACTTCCCGCGGTAAACGCGTCCTCCTTCCATCTCAAAACTCCCACATTTTTTAATCTTTCGCCTACCGACTCACCCCCACCGACGGCCGAGATTAAATTTGATCCCCCTGATTCCCATGCCACGTGACCGAGATGAATCTGACCCAAAGTATGCCAGCTTTGGGAGGGTGGGGAGGGCCACCCCCTTTTCCCTATAAATTGGGACCTCAAAACCCCAAATTCCTCGAACCGCTTGAGGAGGAAAACACACTACAACCCATAATTTCCTCTACTCAAGCAACTCTCTCTCCCCCTATCTATCTTTCTCTCTAATCCCAGGTGCGTTTCTGCTACCTTCTGGGTTTTCGATATCTGGGTTCGTCTCGTTTTGTTTGAATTCTGCCTTTAGATCTGTTGTTTTTTTGGTGGTTGTGGACTTGGAGTCATTTTGTTAACTTGAGTGGATCTATTGGAAAATTGCTGCCTTTTTTTCGAATTGTTGCCGTTGGATAGTATTGGAAGTGAACTCTGACTTTGCAGATTGAATTTTTGGGGAAATATGGAAAACTTTGGATCTGGGATTTTGTTAATTTTAGTAGATCTATTGGAAAGTAGTTAGTTTTGTGGAATTGTGACCCTCGGACTTTTAGGTTTTAGGAGGGGGACTTTGACATTGCTGATTGAGATTTTTGGTGAAATCTGGCAAATTTTGGATCTGGGTATTTGTTATTTTTAGTAGATCTATTGAAAAGTAGTTGCTTTTGTGGAATTGTGATAGTTGGGCATTAAGGTTTTAGAATATGGACTCTGACATTGCTGATTGAATTTTTGGTGAAATCTGGTAAAATTTGAATCTGGGTTTTTACAATTTTAGTAGATCTATTGGAAAGTAGTGACTTTTTTTTCGAATTGTTACCGTTGGCCGTTAAGATTTTAGGAATGGACACTGACATTGCAGATCTGGTAGCGATTTATGCATGCATTCGTATATAGGATTTTGGATCTGTATGCGTGTGCTGAAGTTTAGATTTTGATTTCAGAAGAATTGGCAGTTAAGGCCTTATAGTTGCATGTTCTTATTGTGTGCTATGCTGTTGTGTTTTTTTTTCTTTCAGATTGTAAGAAATGGAGACCTTCTTGTTCACATCCGAGTCAGTCAATGAGGGTCACCCAGACAAGCTCTGTGACCAGATCTCCGACGCGGTGCTCGATGCCTGCCTTGCACAAGACCCTGACAGCAAGGTCGCCTGCGAGACCTGTACCAAGACCAACATGGTCATGGTTTTCGGAGAAATCACCACCAAGGCCAATGTGGACTACGAGAAGATCGTTCGTGACACATGCCGCACAATTGGTTTCGTATCAGACGATGTGGGTCTTGATGCAGACAACTGCAAGGTTCTTGTGAACATTGAGCAGCAGAGCCCTGACATTGCTCAAGGTGTCCATGGTCATTTCTCCAAGAAGCCTGAGGAAATTGGTGCTGGTGACCAAGGCCACATGTTTGGTTATGCCACTGATGAGACCCCCGAGCTCATGCCACTCACGCACGTCCTTGCAACCAAGCTCGGTGCCAAGCTCACTGAGGTTCGCAAGAACGGGACTTGTGCTTGGTTGAGGCCTGATGGCAAGACCCAAGTTACTATTGAGTATGTCAATGACAAGGGTGCCATGGTCCCAATTCGTGTCCACACTGTCCTGATTTCAACCCAGCACGATGAGACCGTGACAAACGATGAGATTGCCGCTGATCTCAAGGAGCATGTGATCAAGCCTGTGATCCCCGAGAAGTACCTTGATGAGAAGACCATCTTCCATCTCAACCCATCTGGCAGATTCGTGATTGGAGGCCCTCATGGTGACGCAGGTCTCACCGGCCGCAAGATCATCATCGACACCTATGGAGGATGGGGTGCTCACGGAGGTGGTGCCTTTTCTGGCAAGGACCCAACCAAGGTGGACAGGAGTGGTGCCTACATCGTGAGGCAGGCCGCAAAGAGCATAGTGGCCAGTGGACTTGCAAGGAGGTGCATTGTCCAGGTGTCCTATGCCATCGGTGTGCCCGAGCCTCTGTCGGTGTTCGTCGACTCTTATGGCACCGGGAAGATCCCCGACAAGGAGATCCTGAAGATTGTGAAGGAGAGCTTCGATTTCAGGCCAGGCATGATCTCCATCAACCTGGATCTCAAGAGGGGCGGCAATGATAGGTTTTTGAAGACCGCCGCCTACGGACATTTCGGCAGGGATGACCCTGACTTCACCTGGGAGGTTGTGAAGCCACTCAAGTGGGAGAAACCCCAAGCTTGAAAGCTTTAACGGTGGCTCTTCAGTCAACATCGAATCACAACATCGAATTGAATTGTGCAGCATGTGCTGCTGTTGCTCTATCATATATACCGGCATTTTGCCATTTGGGTTTTTTTTTAATTTTTTTTTTATGATTTTTATGTTTTCGTGTTCTTTGAAGAATGTGTCATTAGTAGTCTGTTATTATGAGGGGCTAATGGAGGTGTTAAAAAAAACATATGGAAATTTGTTTGTTTTTTTTTCAAGGTTGTTTTGGTACCGCTGCACAGAGAGATTCATAAGATTTGAAAGACGGGTGGTTTTGCGGTGGAGTAGCAACGATGTTAATTTGTTGTTGGTGCGCGTGGCAGGTAGCATTTCTAATACAAATTGATATTATTTTTCCTCGTTGTCTTGTAACTTATCTCATCCCCACTGAAGTGTCTTTCCATCCCCATTTATTCAAATGTTTTCTAGTATTTACACACCTAACTTAGCCGTTACATTTCAATCTTAAAAGCATCTCCAACAATACAAGTTAAATTTTTGAGTAAATTATAAAAAATGACCTCAACTATTAGTTGAACTACAATTTTATATATCATGTTTTAAACATTGCAATATCATACCTTAATTTATAGATTCGTTGCAATGTTATACTTTCGTTAAGTTTTTTGTCGATTTGACTATTCAATGATGACGTGGTAGGAGTAGACTCACTATTTCACCAATTGAAATAAAAATTAATTAATTAATTAATAATTTATTTATTTATTAATAAAAAATTAATAATTTATAATAAAAATTGAGAACTGTTATTAGCATTTCAAAAATCTCATTCTACACCCTTCATAAGTGTATTATTCTTTCTAATTATAGAAAGTTTGGAGTACAAAATGAGATTTTGAAGTGTTAATAACAATTTCGTAAACATTAAATACAACAATGATATTCCAAAATGATTATGTACATATGCTATACACTGGTGATAATAATTCAAAATGATCACGGAAAACACGTAGTGTCATGTGCTAGATATAAACACATGGCCGGATGAGATTCGTTTGTGATACCACCATCGTAGAATCCCAATCGTTGGTAAGTTGTTTTCCAGAAGGGATTGCGCTGGGCTTGTTTTGTCCTATTATTTACTTTACTTCCCTCTGCTAGGCCCCTTGATTTGCATCTCAAGAGAGCAATGGGGCCTTGATTCCCTACAATTTCTTCCTCTTGATTAAACAACTATGGTACAAATCAAACCCAAGACTAAAGCAAAAGAGGAAGGTGAAGTAGATCTGTTTGCTGTATATGATTATCTATCCCCACTTGCGATTATTTCAGACAAAGCACTTGCAATGCAACAGAAGAATGGGGTTTCGAGGTCTCCTGGATGGACAAAAATGTAAATACAAATTGCAAAATTCGATATCAAATAGTTGTTTAATATTCTTTGACCGTTCAGCACCTGCACTAATTTTTTAGAACAAATAAGATTATCTATACTAAAAGGTGGGAGAGTTAGCTAAGTTTCACAATGAATTAGTAATAATATAGTTCAAATTCATCTTTGGCGAGAATTGAACCTAAAACTTCTTACTTACAAATGAACAGTAATACCACTAAACTGTAGCAATAAGTGACATCGTATTATAATTTTCGTGTATATATATATATCACTAGCTTTCATGCACCTGCTCGCGCAAGTGCATAAGATTTTTTTTGAATCACGGTGTGTTACGCGCGACTTACACATTTTAAATGTATTTATATGCGTAAATTGACAAAAGAAAAGTCAAATATTTGAAGTAAATGAATAATCTTAGATCATGCTAGAAGAAACCCCTCATAAACCAATTAAATCACCTGAATTCACATAATAAAATCGGTCTCTATAGAATTTACAATAAGAACAAAGAAAATAATATTTAATGGGCAATTGATTGAATCACATTATTGCTAACCTATTGTGAAGCAAAGCCCACCATCTCCCCTTTAATGTAGATAATATCATTTGTTAAAAAAAAAAACAATTATTTGACAACTAATTTAATCACATTATTATCCGCGTGCGAAATATTTTTTTTATAACCGGCATTACATGCATCTTAAGATATTTTGAACGTGTTTAAAAATAAAGAAAATAATATTGAATGAACAATTGATTGAACCACATTATTACTAGCTCATTGTGAGGCTAAACCCACCCCTTCCCCCTTAGTGTATATAATATCGTTTATTAAAAAAAAAATCATTTGACAACTAATTTAATCACATTATTATCAGCATGCGAAAGATTTTTTTTATAATCGGCATTACACGCCTTTTAAGATGTTTTTAACATGTTTCAAAATAAAGAAATTGAATCACATTATTACTAGCCTATTGTGAGGTACTAATTAAAAAAAAAACAGTACAAAAATATTAAATATTAAAAAAACACTATTAAAATGACGAAAATATCATTGCCTTATTTGATGCATTATTTTGGGATGTCTTTGAAGTTTTTTTTGTATTGGGGGCATTTTTGTCCAAATCTTTATGTTGAAACTTGGTGACACCAAAAACATTATTCACCTTTGTGTTGGCTTTATATATAGACTAGCCTTCATGCACGAGCTCACACGTGTATAGAAGGTATTTTTTGAATCACGGCGTGCTACGCTCGACTTACACGTTTTAAATATATTTATATGCGTAAATTGACAAAAGAAAAGACAAATATTTGAAGTAAATGAATAACCTTAGATAATGCTAGAAGAAACCCCTCATAAATCAATTAAAGCAGCTGAATTCACATAATAAAATCGGTCCCTATAGAATTTACATTAAGAATAGAGAAAATAATATTTAATAAACAATTGATTGAATCACATTATTGCTAGCCCATTGTGAGGCTAAATCCACCCCTCCCTCTTAATGTAGATAATATCGTTTGTTAATAAAAAAAATCATTTGATAACAAATTTAATCACATTATTATCCGCATGCAAAATACATTTTTTATAATAGGCATTACACGTCTTTTAAGATGTTTTGAACGTGTTTAAAAATAGAGAAAATAATATTTAATAAACAACTTTTTGAATCACATTATTGCTAGCCCATTATGAGGCTAAGCCCATCCCTCCCCCTTAGTGTAGATAATATCGTTTGTTAAAAAAAAAAACAATCATTCGACAACTAATTTAAGCACATTATTATCCGCGTATAAAAAACATTTTTTATAACCGGCATTACACACCTCTTAAGATGATTTGAATGTGTTTAAAAATAGAAAAATTGAATCACATTATTACTAGTCTTTTGTGAGGTACTAATTAAAGAAAAAATATAAAAAAAATAATTATTAAAAAAAGCACCGTTAAAATAATGAAAATACCCTGCCTTATTTGATGCATTATTTTGGAATGCCTCTGGAGTTTTTTGTCCAAATATTTTTGTTGAAGCTTAATAGCACCAAAATCACTATTCATCTTTTGTGCTGACTTTATATATAAGATAATCGAAGGCACAGAAGTATATATCAAGTTGATATCCTATTTCATTCATCCAACTAATAATTAGCCAGAGTTTTTCATTACATGAGCAATCATACATAGCTATTAATTAAACCTACAAGTACCACAAATCAAGGGTAAACCATTACATTAGTTGATCATATAGATCAGAATTAACATAACAAAACAAAGGGTGTGTACTTTTTTATTTCCCACATATCCTTCTCAATTTCCAGTTATCGAATCGAATAAATTAAAGAAGATCAAATGACAAAAATTATCAAAAACTATGCAAAAAGTAAAAATGAGTTGATCCGAGTAGTTTGTTTATTAAGTGGGCCGGTCTGAACACGAACGAATTTAAATGGTTTAGGCCGGGCCGGGACGTTTGACACCTACCGTCATTGATTAAGATTCAAGAATTAGAGACTTGGAATCAGTCTTGTCGGCATATAAGAACCCTAAATTTAGTAATTTACATACGTTCTTTGGCGTTTAGTTTGCTTTTAACTTTAGCTGAAAAGTGCATTGGCAGCTTTGGTTTTGGTGATCATTTAGCCCCATATATAGCATACTGCAATATGCAAGATTTGTTCATCTTCGTCTTCCATTTTCTTTTCTCCCTCTCTTTCTTCCATGTGAACATCAAGTATTTATGGGCTAATTTCTATGTCACATTCACTTGCTGATGTTGAACAGAAAACTAAACACGTGAAAGTAAAAAATAAAAATATAGAAATCTTTCTTTAGCGATGTCAGGAGAGGGGAATAGAACTCGAGAACTCAAATAGATGAGTGAATGTTTTTAAGTAATGGAGCCACAAACCGTTTGCATAAGTAATTATACATATATTTAGCTCAAATCTATCAACATGAAAGATGATTGTACAACCGGATATATTCCTTTGGTCTACGGCTCTCATCTCGTAATGGGTTCATAAAAAACATAAAAGAAATTATTGTTCTATAATTCTCATCATGTGACGTAGGGGTGGGCGCGGTGCGGTTCGGTGCGGTTTCGAGTTAAATAGCAACCAAAACTGAAACTTTTTGCAGTACGGTTCGATGCGGTTTTAAAGTCAAAACCAAAATGAAACCAAACCGTTTGGTTCGGTTCGGTGTGGTTTCAAACGGTTTCGGTTTGATTTTTGAGAAAAAAATGTACAATTTATTCTATGCCTTGTCCACCTGGGGACTTGCTCTAGCTGGGTAAGTATTTCTTGCCCACCTACTTCCTGTTGTGTTAGCAACTTAGCATTCTCTTGAGAATGTTAGCCTCGATTATCTGCAACTTCCTTGGTAATAAATGGCATACAAATAGATGTATTTTCCATCGCGCCTCGTAGTTATTATCCAAGAGTTAGCATGTACATTTTTTCTCAGAATATTTCATACATGTCTCATCAAAGTAAGAAAAATTCGTTGTGAATTTTATTACTAATTTAAGAATATCATGTTGGTTTGTATCACAGATTGTATAGGAGCCGCGTGGTATTAAAATTTACCGCAATGGGGCTGCACACAACAAGCAAAGTGGTTATGAGAGCAACGTGAGCCTAGGAGCCCTACTGCCGTGAAAAACTCAGATTGGAACTGCACAAAACAACAAATTAAAACATAACATTCAATATTCAATATATGGTGCG
Organism: Malus domestica; assembly: GCF_042453785.1. Classification (NCBI taxonomy): domain Eukaryota; kingdom Viridiplantae; phylum Streptophyta; class Magnoliopsida; order Rosales; family Rosaceae; genus Malus; species Malus domestica. The sequence goes on along the minus strand of NC_091676.1, from coordinate 10,416,658 downwards.
GTTTCGGTTCAGGTGCGGTTTTGAAAATCCAAAATCGAAACCAAACCGTTTTTTTTGCTGCGGTTCGGTTTCGAAACCGCAAAACCAAACCGTTCGGTGCGGTCCAATTCGATTCGTGTTTTAGTTTTAGTTTTCGGTTTCAAGTGCCCACCTCTAGTGATGAGTGTGTAAAAAGAGATGTATACATACATGATCTATCCCGTTAGTTACGAAAACCAATGAACAAGGAAACATATAATTGATTAATATCCATTTGAAGTTAAACTTCACAAATTAGAGTTAAACAACTGGAAATTAAATTTGGACACATGCATGCTGCAAGCTTCATTGTAATTTCTCTTTGTTTTTTTCGTTTCTGTAAAGTAGAAATAAGCTTAGATAGGTGCCCAAAAGTAACCTCACCTTCATGTGAAAGTTTACTTAGTATAGCTCCATTATATTAATATCTGTTAAACCCTGCTTCCAAAAAAAAAAAAAAAAAAAATCTGTTAAACCCTTAGCATCCATGAGACACGCATGGTGATCCAAATTAAGCTTGAAAAATACTTTAAACCAATTCTATATTATGCCTACATATTTTGGGTGTGTGAATATTTTTTTATTTTTGTTTTTTAATTGAGAAGGAGAAGGGGAGAGAGTGAACTTAGGAGTGGAAGTAAGAGTGAGAAGAGAAGTTTTTGTTTTGTTATTTTTTAATTTTTTAATATTAGATATATGTCAAAATTACCTATATTTGAGGTTTCAATAAAAAAAAGCAAAATTTGATTTTGTGAAATTACATTATTGTTCATTTTTTTTTTCTGTGATATAAGACGACATAGTCTTTTTGTCACGTCCAGTCCCCGCTCCGCCGTAGCACGATATTGTCCGCTTTTGGCTCCGGTCAGGCTCTCACGGTTTTGTTTCTGGGAACTCACATGAGAACTTCCCAGTGGGTCACCTATCTTGGGAATACTCTTGCCCGAAGTCGCTTAACTTCGAAGTTCCAATGGAATCCGAAGCCAGTGAGTCCCCAAAATGCCTCGTGTTATAGGGAGGGGAACATGTACATATAAGGCACATCACTCACTATCCGTTGGTCGTTGTGGGATCTTACACTTTTCATCATTTTTTAGTTGACAAAAAGGGTTTATTAATAGATAGTTTAGATTATTTAATAAAAACTTCTTTTTCAATCAAAAGAGAGTTAAAAAGACTATTCTAACACTGTCAACAAAACTCAAGAAAAATAATCACAATAAAAGTTATGTGCAATATGGTAAATCACACAAAATATTTTGTTGTCTTACAGTGGGATAATCCCTATTTTTCCTCCCACCTCCCTCTCTTTCACAATTTTCTCCCACTATCTATCTCCTCTCCTTCACTTTCGACCCATTAAAAATAAGGGAATTTTAATGAAAAGTACCCGGTACTGTTCACTTTAACGAAAAACCACATTTTACACTAAAAAGTCAATACTGGTACTATTCACTTTACCCTTTATTTTGTCCTTATCATTAAAACTCAAAGTTTTCAAACTCTTTTCATTAGTTTTCTTTAAAAATAAATCACTACCCTCGTAATAATAACTAAAAAATATATTTCCCTCACAAATAGATTGTGTGGACCTTTGCTAATCATCGTTAATTTTTCTTTGAACTCCTTGCGGGTTGAGATAGGGTTCAATGCAGTACAGTTTCTTTTCTCAATTTAGTGTCACGAAGTTAAGAACTCATCGTTGAAATGAGTTGTTTTCACCCTGTATTGTATTATTTCAAGTTATCATAAACCCGTTAATGTTGTAGTCCTATTAGATTGAGAATATGATTGTGTAAATCCTAATAGATCTAGGAATATCTCTTATATTCCTATTAGGAGTTGATTACCTATTAAGAGTTGTAATCCTAAAAGGGTAAGGATTTTACCTATCATACTACTATAAATAAAGGCATAATGAGGTGGAATAGAACCAACCCACAATTACACATCTCTCTCTTTCTCTTTCCATGACGCACCTTCCCTCTTTCTGGCCTCCATAATTATTCAGTAAATTATGCCTACAACACATTATCAGCATGCTCTTGATACTGCGCTAAAGAGAATTTATTCTTCAATCAGGGGAGTATTACGTTTTAATCATTCTTATTATGATTAATTTACTATTTTATTGAATTGATCTACATGCTATTGATTCAATTTAATTTTTTTTTGTGGTGAACATGATACAACGCATTGGAGATGCAATTCCGGCTTTCCAAGAAGAATCTTCTACAAATTCAAAGGTTTTTTTTGTTTTCTACCAATTAGGTACGCTTAAAATAAATGAAGGTATTTGAAACGACCATGAAGCATATGAAAACATTCCCCATGATGCATGAACCCCCTACATTTATATTTACCTTCCGATATATATATTGTATATGTTTCATATATTTGTCCATATATATATATATAATATACGTTTAATGCATTATGCAATTTTTGCTATGTGAAATATGTGAATCAAAGAATCGAAAGAAATTAGAAGCAATTTAGGGTTTTTCCAAACCCTAAGATTGTTGGAAAAAACAAAAAAAGTAAACTTTTGGGAAAATTTTGCGGCTGAAACGCACCAAGCCTGAAGCTTAGGTAAGCAATTGGACAGCCTTTTTAGGCTTACTGATCAAATTGGACCAAGCCTGCTGCTTGGGTCCTTGGTGCATGGGCTTCAAGCTCTCTGTCCGATCTATAAGCCAACAAACGTGGTGGGCTTCTCACGCCTCGGCCCATCGCCAGTAGCCTTTGTGCTGCTGGGCCTCGTTGCTTTCAACTTCTTGTTTGTACTTTAGGCTGCGTAACAGCTTTTCCCAAGCCTGACCCGTGCAATTGCAATTGCAGCCCACTTCTTGAATGGGTTGTCCCGTGTAGCCTGACCTATGTCTCTTTTCCTTGGCCCACTTCCTGCTGCAATTGCAGTTTGCCTTCTTGAATGCGCTGCCCCGTGCAACCTGACTTGAGCCCAAAGGAATGCAACTTTTGCTGCAGGGCCATGCCTTACACAACCAGCTCACACGTGATGGGCTGTGCCATTTTAGTTTTTTTTTTTTTTTTTTTTTTTTTTTTTTTTTTCCGACCTGATACCATATTTTGGCACCTCGTACTTCTTAACCATACCCAAATAATTTTGGTTAACACTAATTAAGCTATAATTCACTTCTCACTTGGCCCACCGCCAATTGAAGCTAATAAGACTCGAATGTCATTATTTTTGCTTCTATGATCAACCCCGAATAGTCCCGATCTATTGAATTAATTAAAAGTGACCAGCAATCCATTAATTTGACAAGAAATCCAAAATTATTAACCTGAAGATCACTTTTGGACATAACGATTCAATATTTTATTTCTTTTCTTTGAACCATTAACATCCTTTTATAGTCCCCAAGCACTCACACTTAAGTTCCCGAAGAACCTCAAATCCACTACACTTAAATTAGCATATTGCATTATGCGTTCTTGCAGGAACCTCTCTTTTCTGAACTAAACATTCATAAACTAAATTGAACTTGTAGATTCAAATTTAGTGCCCTTAAAACTCGAAGTTTTCATAAAACAATACACCCATAAAAACACGACGTTTTTCATGAAAACCATGTCATAGAACTCGAATGTTCTAACTTTGATACTTATGGATGATTCATTCCCATAGCACCAATTACAATCTTGTTCCCTCCAATTCAATGGATTTTTGAACCGTCACAAGTTCGATTTCCTGATTTGGACGTTTCTTATAGAAACCACTTTATGTGAGGTATAAGACGTGAATCTCCACTTGACTATCAAGAAGCTGAGAAACCATTGAAGCCAACAATGGCATGGAATAGTTGAATAAGCCTCCGTCATGATCTTCATTCGAAGACTTATGCCCTAAGCATTACAAATGGAAATACCTCCCGATCGATGATTCTATGGCTCTTTGGCTCACTCATACGGATTGTCTAATCATGAAAGGTATTGCCTAAAGTACACCATGATTACGTCCATGAATGAGTATGATTCTGAAACTTATAAATCTGATCGAATTTTGACTAAGAGAATACTTTTCTTGTCCTTCCATGTTTCTAACTCGCTTATGAACCAGCAATGTAAAAAGCAGAAGTTTACCGAATTCTTGAATCTGATTATTACCACAAACGTAAGAGAAAGGTATAAATCTATACCCAGTTCGGCTAGAGCCTACCAAACCCAATTTGGGTCTATCTCTCTCACAATCCAATTTCGAGTTTATTTTTACAACATATGGTAGAATCAGGGCTTGCCAAGGTGCGGCATCATGCCCGAAGCATGATCCTTGGCACCTAAGACCTAAAACTTCAAGAATAAATAATATTCCTGAACCTTAACCCTGCAGAATCCATTTTCATCTCAATATAATAGATCATTGATTATGCACCTATTCGTGCCCCTACCAATGTTATTAAGAAGTACCATTCTAGTAGTCAATATATGAGACTAATTTTGCTCCACCAACCATCCTTGAAAGAGCATAATTTTGACATGAATGACCTTGTTGGCCGAATCCCTTCAGTAAACCATTTACTTTGTGAGCATTTTTCCATGTTCTTGGATTCAAGTTTGGTGTATGTTTTAGTTATGGATAATCTTATTGATATTGTCCTCGAATATGAGTTAATTGAATCATGTTTCTTAATACAGGTAACCGATAAATACTTATGGTTTTGGTTGATAAATCGACAAATTGGTCACATGTTTATCCACACACATCGTTGCTAAACCTCCCGACAGATTATGGGCTTACCACCATACTTATCCCTTAAAGTCCGGGAGACTGGATAATGTCGGAGAGTTTATATCGATGATTTTCAATAAAGCATTGCATGTATTTTGGGTTTATAATTGAACATAGAGATCTTAATGTACTATTTTTCCCTACGATTAGGAGCATTTTTCCCACTGGGTTTTTGCTACCTAACTAGGGTTTGATGAGGCACCCATCCTAGGCTGATCATACCCTTGTGAGCTATTCTACTTTTGTCCAAAAGACGTATAGTTTTGACTTAATGCAACTTCTCACTTTTCTCCTTAGATTATGAGTTCTTCCACCATCTTGGGTTTTACTATAGTGAGGTTTTGTGAGTTTTAAATTTTATATGAATTCTTCCGTTGATCTTAGACTCACATTCTCTCATTGTCCCGACGACTTCATCAACTGTACTTACTTCATCGTTGAAGACCTGATGCGCCATTTACTTGAGTATTTACACACTCAAGGAGGAGTGTAGTAGTACTATTAGATTAAGAATGTGATTGTGTAAATCCTAGTAGATCTAGGAAATCTCTTATATTACTATTATGAGTTGATTACCTATTAAGAGTTGTAATCCTAAAAAGGTAAGGATTTTACCTATTCTACTACTAAAATAAAGACACAATGGGGTGGAATAGAACCAACCCACAATTACACAATTACACATCTCTCCTTCTCTCTCTATGCCGCACCTTCCCTCTCTCTATTTGGCCTCCATAATTGTTCAGTAAATTATGCCTATAACAGTTAAGATATTTATAATGCAAATTTATAATAATTCTGTGAACTAGATTTTTTTCAATTTATTATTTTGGAATTTGGAGGACGTGGATATTGGGGGTAGAGCACATAATGTTAACGCTAATGCTAGTGCTAGAAAAATTTCCCAACTTTCCAAGATTACCATTAACCATGGCAATTGTTCACCTTGTCCTTGCTATGATCATGAAATTGGGAGTATGTGTTGTGACCAAATTTGGATTATAATTTATGAAATTGAGATTATAATTCATCCCCAATTCATCGATCATTAGTTTAGTTTGAACCCATTTTGTTGTAAATAATTACGTAGGCATTCAATATATAAAATCTAACAAATAAGAAACAAGTAAAGCTTTATTATTAAGGGGAAAATCCAAAGATTATTATTTCATTAATTTCATAAATCTTCCATTACAACGGAAGAAATGAGATAAGTGACGGTAATTACAGCAGCGGATCATCCATCCTTCGCCGGTCTAAACCTTAACCGCATCCCCCGTCAACTGCATGCAAATTAACAAAAGGAGTAATTAGGTTTTCATCCTTATTTTTACTACTCTATTGATTAAAACCTTATTACTTTTCAATTTTTGATCAAGGTCCTTTGTATTAATAATATCATTAATTATTTCAATAATAAAATATTTTTTATTTCTAAATATATTCATTTAATATTAAAAATGTTACAATTAGTATATTTATACTTATGGCTAAATTTTTTATCATATATTTTTATTTTTAGTTTGTACCCATTTTTAATTTGCAACCCTTTTTTAATTTGTACCAATTTTCCTTTCAGTTTTAATTTGTACCCATATATTAAATTCTTTTTGTGCCCATATTTTTTAAAGTTTTATTTGTATTGTACCCATATTTTTTTATTTATTTGTACCCATTTTTATTTTTGCTAAATGTACCCATTTTGAAGAATGTACCCATGTTTTGATACAATAATTTTTTGGTTATTTTTATGAATGTACCCATGTTTACACACACACACACACACACACAATGGTATATTTATATTTTAATATTTTTAATCCCAAAAATTATGGTTTTTTATTTAAAATCTCATTACTATAAACAACTATAAATTTTAATTTTTAATTTAAAAAATATAGTAACGTACATAGAAATAAATTATCAATTAATTTCAGGGACTTGGATCAAAAATTGAAAACCAATAAGGTTTCAGTCAAAGATTATTCATAACTAGGGACCGCATCCAAAGTCTCTCTTAACAAAACATGCATGAGTAATTAGTACTGATGATATCATGTCATTCTATATTAATCAAATTAATTACGTGATCTAACTAATTAAAGTATATAATTACATGGGTTTTGATAGACAACAAGACCACTGCCCATTAAATAACAGGCATTGTGCTCCTGCTGATTGGCCTGGTAGTATATGTTCATGACCACTGAGGCATGTGAGCATTTGTGATCAGGGTAATAGCTGATAAACCTAGTTCACACAAAACTCCAAACCCTAAAGAAAGGTCCACGACAGCAAGGTCCACAACAGCACCACCAATTCAACCTCAACCTTCCAGCTGCAATCCACTTGCTGCACAACCTGACAGAAGACTGCACAACCTGACAGAAGGAATACTTAGCTGCACAACCTGACAGAAGGAATACTTCACATGGTTTCTGCCACCTGTATTATTTATTGCATGCGTGTATTAAACTTGTATATAAACCATGCTGTCAGTACAGCAAGGGTTAAGGACAGTATTATTGTTTATTGCATGCTTGTAAACTTGTATATAAACCATGCTGCCATTGCAGCAGGTATTGAAGTAAGAGAGCTTGATTATTCATCAGCAAAGACGATATTCATCATGGTATCACAGAGCTAACAGTCTAACGACCAAAAGCTTTAATTTTTTTTTTCTCTTCTCTCTCTCATGGCGTCCAGTTTAAATCCCTCAACTCCCGTTGCTATTCCCTTTCTTCCAAATGCTTCCAACTTTCTGACTATAAAGTTGGATCGTACCAACTATCCCCTATGGCATGCCCAGATGTTGCCCTTGCTTCGAAGCAGGAATCTGGTGTCCTTTGTTGATGGAACCAACCAATGTCCTCCTGCCTTCTTGCAGAATGATGCTGGCCAACTCACTGATAAAGTCAATCCTGACTTTGATGCATGGATTCAACACGATGCTATGGTCCTCTCTTGGATCAACAGTTCGGTTCATCCCACCGTTCTTGCCTCTCTTATTAATAAGACAAGTTCTCATTCTGCATGGACTTGTTTACGAGACAGGTATGCTTCTCAGTCTACTGGTCGTCTCCTCCAATTGCGTAGTGAGCTTATGAATACCCATCGTGGTGATTCCTCTATTGCTGAGTTTCTTGATCGTATTAATGGTCTTGCTGACACTCTCTCCCTCTCTGGTTCTCCTGTGACTGACTCTGATCTTGTTGCCATTATTTTAAATAATGTTGGGCCTGCTTATGAGAGTACTGTTGCTTCTGCACAAGCAAGGGATGAGGCCATCACTTACAGTGCCTTGGAGGCTCTTCTTCTTGGTGCAGAGAGACGTCAAAAGCTTCATACTGTGTTTGAAAATGGGCCCACTGCCCTTGCTGCTGGACGGGGTAGTTCAGGACCTTCTCGTGGTCGCGGTGCTTTTCGAGGAGGCCGTGGTCACTTCAATGGCGGCCATGGCCAGTTTCCTCCTCGTCCACAAGGCCAAGAACACCATGCTCCTCCACCCTGACAAACCCATTATGGCATTCTTGGTGCTCCTCCTTCTTCAACCCAATCTGGTGGCCGTATCCAATGCCAAATATGTCGTCGTCACGGCCATTCTGCCATCGATTGTTTCAATCGCCTCAATATGGCCTATGAAGGACGTGTTGCTGCTCCACGTCTCCAAGCTTATGCTGCTGCTGCACCGTCTCCGGCGTCTGCTTCTCCCTCTAGCATTCAAAACTGGCTTTTTGACTCTGGAGCCAATGCACATATCACTCATGATTTGAATCAGGTTTCGAATCCTCGTCCTTACAATGGCACTGACAATGTTAATGGTGTGGTGGATGGATCAGGTTTGCACATTTCTCATGTTGGCACTTCTATTATTCACACACCCAATCACTCCTTTACCCTTCCCAACACCCTTCACTGCCCTAATGCTTCTACTAATGTTATTTCCATCAATCAATTTACCAAAGACAATCATTGTTCACTGACCTTATATCCCAATTCCTACCGTGTTCAGGACCTTCAAACGGGGAAGATGCTTTTGCAAGGCCGGAGTAAAAATGGTTTTTATCCATTTTCAAGTTCTTCTGTGGTCAACAATGGAGTCTCTGCATTTGTCGGTGTTAGAGTGTCGGATGCTACTTGGCATTCTAGGTTGGGTCATCCTGCAATTTATGTTTTACGTACAGCAGAATTGTATGTTAGCATCGAGCATTTGGTCGCCGGTAGTAAGCTTAGCAATGCACCAAGTGTTGGTGTTCCTCTTGGTCAGCTGCATGCCACATAATTAATTACATATTAGCAAAATAAAAATCAATCAACAAGAATGCTCAATATTCACGTAATGAGTGCACGTACCGTTTGTGCCATGGATAAGAGTCGAGGGTTCAGGCTCATTGTTCATGTCATGCTTAAGACTTGGAGTCACGGGCTCATTGTTTGTGCTATAGATGTGATTTGAATGCTCAATAGGCTCTGCAAAACAGTCTCAATCAGTTGTTCTGGTCTTGATCATGAGATTCTTAATTAAATATAATCGAGAATATATCTACTTGTGTTTGTATCTTTTGTTCACGTAATGAGTGCACCTGATGAGAGATCAAGTGCAAGAGATGTACTAGACACAAAAGATATATCCTTCCATGCATAATATGAACAGGGAAACTGTTGTGTTTGGCTCATACATTTGTGAGTAATTATGAGTCATGTGTTGACAACAATTGAAGATATGGTGACTATCACAATCCAAATGCCTTTCGGCTTGTAAAGTAAACAAAGAAGTGGACATCATCATGTAAAGACATAATCATGAGTAAAGACATCATCATTGTAAGAAAAGAGAAAAGGTGGTGCATTTTCTTTAATGATTATTCAAGACATCATGATGTTGGGAATAAAATATGAGTGTGAGTGACCTTATATTGAGAGTGCATTCGGATGAGAACGGGTGGTAGAAAAATATAGAGTGAGAGTGAGAAACTCTTGGGGAGAGTGAGTCTCTTAGTAAAATTCTGTGAGGGTACAAAGGGATTGGGGTTTGGGTTATGTCGATTTAACTCAAGTGTATCTTGTACTAGTTATTCTCATAGTGAAGAGGAACATCTCTCGGAGGACGTAGGCAGGTTTTTTGCCGAACCTCGTATATTTCTCGGTGTCTTTATTTCTTGTATTTTATTCTGTTCAACTGAGTGTGATTTGGTGAGGTTGTAATCTGAATCTCGTTTCCGCACTGATAAATGAGCCAAGGCACAACAATTGGTATCAGAGCTTTGTTGGAAGCTTTGGTTCATTGACGGTTCAGATTTGTTATTCACCATGATGACTACAAACTTGTCATTTTCAATTGAGAAGTTTAATGGGAAAGGTAGTTTTACTCTCTGGCAGATGAGAGTAAAGGATGTCTTGACTCAACAAGGCTTGGCTAGAGCTTTGAAGGGAAAAGATGGGAAGCCTAAAGAAATGACAGATGACCAGTGGGAGGAGTTGGAGTCGCGTTGTGTTAGCACAATTCGACACTGTATAGCTGACAACATTATCAATAATGTTATGGATGAAGATTCTGCGCCTGCACTCTGGGAGAAGTTGGAAAAACTCTATATTGCTAAGAGTTTGACCAACAAGTTACATCTGAAGCGGAAGTTGTACAAGCTAAAGATGGATGAAGGCGGGAATCTCATGGACCACATGAATGAGTTCAACGGATACTTTGATCAATTGCGAAAAGTTGATGTTAAGGTTGAGGAAGAAGACAAAGCCCTCTTACTTCTTACCTCACTTCCAGATTCGTATGAAAATCTTGTGACAACCTTACTGCATGGAAAAGATACAGTAAGTTTGGAGCAGGTGCAGGATTCTTTGGTGTCTTATGATACACGAAAGAAGAAGACCATTGTTGATGGTGGGCACGAGACTGCTTTAGCTGTTCAAGGTTGGAATCGTGGAAGAAAATTGGGAGAAGGATCTGAGAGAGACAACAGGTTCAAATCCGGTTTCGGAGGCAAGGGTCTACAATGCTACAACTGCAAAGAATTCGGGCATAAAAGGAAAAATTGTCCTTTGAGAAAAAGAAAGGATGATCTTGGTCCGGGTTGTAGCAATTTTGTGGCGGAAGACTTCGAGTATGCCCTCTAGGTACTCGAAGCAACACTTCTCCTGGTGATGTATAGTTTAAAGTGTTGCAGGGGTTTTGCAGCAGGTGGAGCTATAGGATTCACAGGTGATCAGATGGTCCTGAGGAAAGCAAGTGTGGGAATTTTGTCTGGCTCGACGGGTGTTGCTGGAAACGGGCGCGCTGACGAGTTTCCAGGTTGCAGACAATGAAGAGGAGAAAAACCTGCTGGAGGAGACGATGATGTGTTGAGATCTTGTCTGAAGCTAAATTGTGATTTTTAGCTTGCAGCAGCTGCACATGCATTGGCAGTAACTGTTTGGGTTAAAACTGAACTTTAGGCCCAAAGGTGGAGTCGGCCCAACAGAAGGTCCGGATGAAATCTAGGGAGCAGGAAAAGGGCCATTTGCTTACCTACCCAAGGACCAAGTGGTGTAGACTGATCAGATTGCACAGCCCATAAAGTACTTTATGGTGGCATTACATGTAATAAAGCTGATGAGTCATCACCCTTAGACCACATTCGGGCAAAGCTGTCGCTACAGGAGCCAAACCGAGTTGTCTATAAAAGGAGGAAGAGAAGACAGGATTAAGGACACTCAAACAAACAAACAAAAGCACAAACTCTGCTCAAAAAGCCAGATTTGCCTTTCATAACGAAGCTGTAGTCAGCCCAAGCCTTCATCCCCCTCAGGATAATCTTTTCTCCTAAACGTTGTAATAGCTATGCTACCTTGTTCTAACTTGTTGTAGTATCGATTCACCCTTTTGTATTCTCCTTTCCCCTCTCCACCTCTAAGCTTTCAGACCTTTGACAGAACCACAAAGACAGGGACCTGCAAGACGATCAGCCTTAATTGATAAGGTTTAATCTTGCCCGACCTGCTTTGCTCTGTCTTTGTCTTCTCTTTCTTTAAAGTCTAGCAATATGTTGTATATTTTTAGTTATATGCAAGTTGTTTCTAGCAAAATCACGATGACAAAGCTTTCTCAATACTTGGATCCAATTTAAATATATCTTCAATGCTTAAATCAGATATAAGTCCTAAGCCCGCAGGCTATGAATCTGATTAGTTTAAAAGTCCTTGGCCTCAAGGCATAAAAAAGAACTTTATGTGGACTTAACCCATCCACGACAATCCTTGATAAATGAGAAGTCCGAAGTTACTTGGGGCGCAAGTAATCGACCTACCTTCTAGTTTTCTTTCTATTATATCATGATTATCATAGAACGCTTAAGAATGGGATGGACTCTAATGGGAAGCCTCAAGGCTTACACCTAAGGCCCCACAAAGGCATCCATTTGGATTCATCCCATTCAGCGATCTCAAGAGTCTAAGTAAAGAATGAACTCTGATGGGAAGCTTCAAGGCCTACACCTAAGGCCCCACAAAGGCACCCATTTGGGTTCGTTCTATTCCTTGGATTCGGGTAATCAGAAATATAATAGTTAGAAAACTCCTACAATCACGAGAATAAATATGATGCGTTCGAGCACTGGTTTAGTTATTGATGGGAAGCCTCAAGGCCTACAGTTAAGGCCCCACAAAGGCACCTATTATAACTAACACGGTTTCTTGGATACATACATATATACAATGAAAGAACGATAACCATTTTACATCTGCCATGCTAAAAATGGCAGTGGCACGCCTGAGCACCTAAATGTTAACCTTGATTGTGAGCCTCAAGGCCTATACCTAAGGCCCCACAAAGGCACCTCTCAAAGTTAACGTTGTTCTTCTCTTTCAACCTTGCCCGAAGAGCCTTGCCCGACGAGACTTGCCCGACGAGACTTGCCCGACAACGCCCAGAAACGAAGCAGAAGCCCGACAACAGCCCTCAACCGGCGCCAACCTCCAGGGGAGCTGTGTGCTCGTCAGCCAGGAAACATCCCCAAAGGAAATTCCTGCCACGAACATAGTTTTGGCATGCCCAGTGGGACCCAAACTTCCAGATCTTGCATGTCCAAAAGAAGAACCATAAACTTGATAAAAAGAATCCAAAGGAAGGTATTCTCCAAATGGCAGAACAATCAGAAAATCCTTCTTCCCCATCTGGACAGGTGGTTCCAGATAGCCCGACTGCATCTGAAAGGTCACAAGGAAAGGGAAGCAATGAAGAGCTACAAGCTACAATGATCCAAGTGTTAAAAAGCATGGAAAGGATCTCCCTAGAAACAAAGGGAGAAGTAAGCAGACTCTGTATGCTCACAGGGAATCTACAGAGAAGGCTTGATTTGGAGTTCTCTACTCCAAAGGGTGCTCAAGGAAGTGGAATGAGCCAGGTTGTCACGAGAGATGAGCCAATCATTCCCTTATTCCCACTACTAGAAGAAACAGGAGATAGGGGAAAGAAAAAGGTAATTCCTGAAGAAAGTCAACCAGTGATGGAGCTGATCCCGGAGAAAGAGTTTCCTAGTTTCCCATTATTATCATTTAATAATAAGGAACAGAGCGAACGAGAAAGGATGAGGTACGGAATGCCAGGTATGATGGGAGAAACTAGTGGAAAGGAGACTACCACTACTACTACCACTACTGCGTCAGATAAACCTCCACCCTATAGACCACCCCCAATGGTCAATAAAGGTGGAGGATCTAACTAGAAGAAGCCCGAACCAAGGAGAGAAGCAAATGCGGGCAGTGACCGGAGCCCGAAGATTGGATCAGCTATCCTCAGTCATAATGATAATTTAGCCACTCAGCAACTAAGGGAGGAATTGGCTGAGTTAAGAAGAACGGTGACTCAAAACGCCCAGCCGCGGGCTCGCCCAATATTCAAGATTACTTACCAGAAGCCATATCCTGAACATATCGACGAGCTAAATCCATTCCCTCTCAACTTCAAGATGCCCGCATTCCCTACCTTCACAGGTGAAGACAGCAGTGTGTCTTCCAGAGACCATATTTTCAAATTCTCCAATCACTGCATGGCGTATGAGGACAATCCAAACTACAAATTGAGGTTGTTTGGAAATTTATTGGCAGGATTGGCGTCTCAATGGTATTCTCTATTACCCCCCAACTCTATTACAACTGGGGGCAAATGGAGATGGCTTTCCATGAACAGTTCTACAGGATAGAGCCAGAATTGACCATCAATGATCTAGTTGAGGTAAAACAATACGATCATGAATCCCCAGAAGACTTCATGATGAGGTTCAGGAGAACTAAGATGAGATGCCAATTCCCCGTCAATCAAGCACAGCTCATATCCATTGCCCAAAGGGCTTTAAAATTACCTTTGAGAAAAAGGTTTTATGATGCACAGTTCAGAGAGCTGCAAGAACTCATGATTGCTGCCATAAAGTACGAAAGGTTGTTGCAAGAGGAACAGCAAGTGAAGCACACTTCCAAAGTCCCTCATTTCTACAAAAGCAAGGCTACTATTCACCATGTGGAGGTGGGAGAAACCAGGCCCGAACACGAGGATGGTCATGAGGAAGAAAATATAGATGTATGTGCTGCTGAGATGACTACACCCTTCAAACCATTAACAATCAAAGGGTTAGTCCAACCTGTCAAGGATCAGAAGATCGTGATGAATGATGGTGGTTTCGTCCCCATGAAACCCCCAAAGTATCAGAGTTATTCATTCGATTTAACCAAGGCACCGAAGATCTACGAAGAACTGGTGCGGGCAAGAGTAATTTTGCCCGACAGTGCCAAAAAGATGCCCAAACCCGAAGAAATCAGGGGGAAGAAGTATTGCAAGCTGCATTATACCTTCAACCATTCTATAGTTAATTGTGTCCAGTTTAGAGATTGGGTACAAGATCTTATAGTGAAGGGTAAGTTGCTACTTGATTCACCCCAGACCAGTATGATGGTGGATACTAACCCTTTCTCGGAGACTCCTATCAATATGATCAACCTCATTTTTAAGGAGCCGGGGTCATCAACTGAGTAAGAGTGCCATGAGGGGACCAGAGGGCCAGGGACAGATTCTAAGGTTGTCAACAATAAAGGTGGAGAAGAAAAGCAAGTAGACAAGGGAGCAAAGAATTGCCCGAGGCCAGTTCGAACAAAGCAAAGCAGGAAGCAAATTACATATCCATTCCAATATAAAGAGGGAGTTACAAATCATTCTATTCTAAAAACTTTACATCTTTACAAAGAGTGATTATTCTAGAATGATATGTTCGCATGATGGTAAAAATTCTATTAGGTGCGGCTAAGGCAGTATGGTTGTTTACAAGTTCGGACTTGGCTTGCTCTAACTCCGAAGTTGCCTTCTCTACCCCTTCAATTTGGTGTTCAAGTTTGTCTAGAAGAAGTGCTTGTTCTGCCTTAAGGGCAATCAGTTGCTCTTCCAGTTTCTGGATTTCAGAAGAAACCACTTTAACTCTTTCTTTAGTCTGCATGCTTGCTTCCATCAGTCGGTTAACTTGGGTAGAAGAGTTTGATTCTTTTTCCATAAAGCATTTTACCCCGTTAGCCTGTCTATCCGCTCTTTGGTATTGTTCCCTCAGAGCCCTCAGGTTCTCGAAGAAAGAGAGAAAAGAATCGTGTTGAGGCTTGGACAAACGACCGGTTTTGAAAAATTCAGTTATGACCTTCTCAAGATCACAAAGAGCCTTGAGACTAAATGACGCGGTGAATTCTTTCTTTGCCCACTCCTGAAAGATTTGCTGTTGCTCCGAAGACATGGAAGTTGCTGAAGGCTGCGTTGAAGACTTCAACCGCGTCTCAAGCCGCCCGAGTGCTTCAAAGAGTTTGGGCAGCTTGGCAGGATCAGAGGATGGGAAATGAGGAAGGTCCGGCGTGATAGTTCCCTCCGATGAGACAATGCCTATTGAAGGGGCAATCTCTGCCTGTTTAGTCTGCTCAACTCCAAAGGGGGAAGTACCAATACCTCCAAAAGATGAATGAGGATGGGGGCGCTTTGACTTACGAGCCAATGAAGGGGGAGAAGTTTCTTTTGAAGCTTGCTACAAAAACCAAAAGACTCGGTCAAGATAATCTGAATACAGGTTGAAGCAAAAGAGGTTCTGGAGAGAAGAAGTGTACTTGACTCAGCCCCGGAGTTTCACCAAAGAATGTACTAACTCTTGGTTGGGGTGAAGGTTCTTCACCGCCAGCAGGAGGGGAAAGAGCTGCGCTTGAACCTGTGCCTGCATCCTGGATATATCCAAAGAAAGCAGTAATTATCAGCAAAAGGGTCACCAGAGGAAGAAGCAAGAAGAAAACATTCCAGTACCTGAGTCTGATCTTGAGGAGGAGAAGAAGGTTCATCAACTATCGGGCGAGCAAACGCCTGCGAAATCGCTGCATCTGAAGCTACATGGATCTCAGGAACTATGGGTTCCTTATCCGAGACCACTAGTGAGGGAGGTGGCTCATATACTGAAGATGGCTGCAGGAAACATACAAAAGAGTTAATTGGGTAGCAATGCGCAGAATTTCAATGAGGAAATAATAATTTACCAAGGGATCATCCTCATCCACGAAGTGCAATATAACTCATGTGGACGGATCAAATTGAGAGGAAGGGGTCGCATCCAGAGCAGTAGAAGAAGTCATAGATCTCAGAGGGGGTCCATGGCTAGGCAAAGAGACAGATGCACCAACCTAGGAAAACAAATAGGAAGAAAGAAAAGACCTTAACCATTAGATCCATAAAATTGGAGGGTTAGAGGTAGGAGAGAAAGTACCTCAGCAGGATTGGTCTGGGAAGGGGAAAGATTTTTCTCTCGGGTAGGTCGTGGAGAAGCCTCGGGCGAAGAGAGCATTTCATTTCTCGCAGCCTGATCAGAGTAATCAAATTCAGGGTTGTATGAAAGTAAGAAAGTATACAATAATATCAGCCATACCTCGAGTTCTCGAAGGGCGGTGTTTCGCAATTCTTCGGCTTTTTTAAGCATAGCAGCCCGTAGCGGTTCCTCCTTAGAAGCAAGGATTGACCTTTTAGATGCTTGAGGTCCTGTTTGATCGACGAAAGGGACAGTTAGATAAAGGAAAAAGGCAGCAGTTTGATATAGAAAAAAGAAACTCACTTGATGATTGTTGTTTCTTTCTGCCTGCCTCAGGAACTGGAGCAGATGGGATTGATGATTCAAGAGGAATGGTAATCCTTGCCCGCTTACTCTTTCGAGTGAGAATCGGTCGTGTGGTTGCTGGACGAGGTGCAGGATCAGGGTTTGAATCTTTAGTCATGGCTGCTTTCTTTCATTTGGGGGTTTTGGTGATTATCCTGGGCGTTCCTTCAGCTCCTGAATCCCCAATAGATTCTAAGATATCCGTCCCCTCCCCGGCTTCTCGTCTCTCAGCCTCTGCGGCAGCACCATGAAGAATTGCAGCATCAGCGGAGTCATTCTCTGATTCAATGGCTTCAGATTCAATATCCACTGGAGCTGCAGAATCAAGCAAAAGTAAGGAAAGATAGACATCAGAGGAGAAACAAAATCAGATAAAAGAAGATATACCCATCAGAAGTAACCGGTTTTTCTCTTTGATCATCTCCTTCCAATTTGCAAGCTCGCCCGAGCCAGGATATGATTTAAGAGAAAGCTGGTTGAAGATGCGATCGTGATTCACCTTCAAATCTCATCCATACTTTCTAGTCCATTTATCCTCCCACCAAGATGAAAACAGCGAGGTACATTCAAAATTAAGAACAACGGAATGTTGGGCTGCTTGACTCATTATATCCAGGCTGCGTCGGGCGGCTCGAAATGTCACTTCAAATGGGGTTTGTAACCGGAATGAGGTGCCACAGTGGACAGAGTCGAAGAATGGGACAGGTATAGCTTGCCTAAATCCTAACTGCCGGCTGCAGAAGTTAGGATGGTACACCTCCAAGCCTCGATCATATCTATTGCCCCGAATCCCCCAGGCCAAATCTCTTGGTTGAATACAGCTGATAAATTTTTCTCTACAAAAGGGGGTAGCATCCTCACCAGGGGCGTCTTGGAAGGCTTGGTCAGAGAACCAAGGGTATCTCCTCAAGACTGACGCACCCCATTTTAAGTCTGATCAAGTCATGCAGACTCTAAAAAAGTAAAAGCAGGCGAAGGTGGAATGGTCTGTAGGAGGAGCTTCTGCTAGAATTCGGGCAGGAGCCACACCCTCTGGAAACTCTAGATTGGCAGCCTGAAATTCTGGAAAATACCATTGCAGCCAGATTTGTATCATCCAGATTGGTCCGTTCAGGTTGGTCTCAAAGGGCTCATCCCGAGTCATTTCGAAAAGAAGGTGATAGAGATGGGAGAGAAGGAACGGACCTGTGGCTACATCATCAAAATTATGAAGAACCTCCACCAAGGGGATCCATTCAACCCTCACTCCCTTGGATTTGTTGGGGAAAACATGCTTGTTGAGCCAGTAAAGGAGAAAGTACATATGCTCTTGATCTTTGTCAGCACGAGGGGAGTCTGCCCCAAAATTTTCCTTTACAAAAGGGATGAATCCTTTAAAAGAGGTCCCATAACTCTTGAAAGTGGCGGAGTTGTAGCTCAGAGAAAGGAAGGTGGTAGACGAACTCGAGTTCCCGACGGAAGAAGACGGAACCCAATCTTGAGTAACATCTACTGTCCTACCCGACGACCTCAACCCGAAGACCTGGGCCATATCAAGAATGGTGGGAGACATGGGACCCATACGAAAATCGAAGGTATTTGTGCCCGTATTCCAAAAGAGGAGAGCAGAGGCAAGCAATTCGGGCTTAGAGACTATAGAAGTCTTCGAAAGCATAAGTAGTTCATAAATACCGTTGCTCATCCATTTTTGCTTAAAGAAGGGCTCTAATTCGTCAACCCACTGGGCCCAGGTAGGATCATTCATCAAAGGAAAGCCTCGACGATGTAATGACCATTTAGAAGAGGAGATGCCCGACCCAACCAAATAGGGATTTGGGGAAAACCAGTTTCCCCTGGGCATGTTGTTTTCCACTACTGAGGGGACCCGAGAAATCCAGGCGGGACCCAATGATTGTACCCCATGCGTCTCAAAGAAAAGCTCAGAATGCAAACCTGCCCGCGGGCGATGCAACCCGTTGAGTAGACGGCGTAGGGTGGCGATTCCGTCGCCGGACTCGTAAGATGGTGGGATTTGGCTGGATCCTGAAGCCATTTAATGAAGATAGAGAAAGAAGAGCAAGAAAGAAGATAAAAATGCAACCTTGTCGGGCAACAGAGAAAATGGTGGGAAAAAAAAGTAGGGAAGTTTTTAATCGCAGAAGGATTCCTTTCTACGAAACACGGAAAATTAAGAAGTTCAATCGCGAGGTATTCGTAGGTTTAATAAGGAATCTCTTTCAATTAATATTGGCGCCTGGAATTCCAGGTTTAATATCAATTGAAGGGGGCACTGTTTGGGTTAAAACTGAACTTTAGGCCCAAAGGTGGAGTCGGCCCAACAGAAGGTCCGGATGAAATCTAGGGAGCAGGAAAAGGGCCACTTGCTTACCTACCCAAGGACCAAGTGGTGTAGACTGAGTAGACTGCACAGCCCATAAAGTACTTTATGGTGGCATTACATGTAATAAAGCTGATGAGTCATCACCCTTAGACCACATTCGGGCAAAGCTGTCGCTACAGGAGCCAAACCGAGTTGTCTATAAAAGGAGGAAGATAAGACAGGATTAAGGACACTCAAACAAACAAACAAAAGCACAAACTCTGCTCAAAAAGCCAGATTTGCCTTTCATAACGAAGCTGTAGTCAGCCCAAGCCTTCATCCCCCTCGGGATAATCTTTTCTCCTAAACGTTGTAATAGCTCTGCTACCTTGTTCTAACTTGTTGTAGTATCGATTCACTCTTTTGTATTCTCCTTTCCCCTCTCCACCTCTAAGCTTTCAGACCTTTGACAGAACCACAAAGACAGGGACCTGCAAGACTATCAGCCTTAATTGATAAGGTTTAATCTTGCCCGACCTGCTTTGCTCTGTCTTTGTCTTCTCTTTCTTTAAAGTCTAGCAATATGTTGTATATTTTTAGTTATATGCAAGTTGTTTCTAGCAAAATCACGATGAAAAAGCTTTCTCAATACTTGGATCCGATTTAAATATATCTTCAATGCTTAAATCAGATCTAAGTCCTAAGCCCGCAGGCTATGAATCTGATTAGTTTAAAAGTCATTGGCCTCAAGGCATAAAAAAGAACTTTATGTGGACTTAACCCATCCACGACAATCCTTGATAAACGAGAAGTCCGAAGTTACTTGGGGCACAAGTAATAGACCTACCTTCTAGTTTTCTTTCTATTATATCATGATTATCATAGAACGCTTAAGAATGGGATGGACTCTAATGGGAAGCCTCAAGGCCTACACCTAAAGCCCCACAAAGGCATCCATTTGGATTCATCCCATTCAGCGATCTCAAGAGTCTAAGTAAAGAATGAACTTTGATGGGAAGCCTCAAGGCCTACACCTAAGGCCCCACAAAGGCACCCATTTGGGTTCGTTCTGTTCCTTGGATTCGGGTAATCAGAAATATAATAGTTAGAAAACTCCTACAATCACGAGAATAAATATGATGCGTTCGAGCACTGGTTTAGTTATTGATGGGAAGCCTCAAGGCCTACATTTAAGGCCCCACAAAGGCACCTATTATAACTAACACGGTTTCTTGGATACATACATATATACAATGAAAGAACGACAACCATTTTACATCTGCCATGCTAAAAATGGCAGTGGCACGCCTGAGCACTTAAATGTTAACCTTGATTGTGAGCCTCAAGGCCTATACCTAAGGCCCCACAAAGGCACCTCTCAAAGTTAACGCTGTCCTTCTCTTTCAGCCTTGCCCGAAGAGCCTTGCCCGAAGAGCCTTGCCCGAAGAGTCTTGCCCAACGAGACTTGCCCGACAACGCCCAGAAACGAAGCAGAAGCCCGACAGCAGCCCTCAACCGGCGCCAACCTCCAGGGGAGCTGTGTGCTCGTCGGCCAGGAAACATCCCCAATGGAAATTCCTGCCACGAACAGTAACTGAATCTGAACAGGACCAACGAGGTTGATTCAGGGTGTGTATGCTGATACGTAAGGCCAATGAGCCTTGGTGATGGGTGCAAGGATTTTTGCATGGTGTATTCGCCAAGGTGGAGATTGTTGTGTTTGGCTCATACATTTGTGAGTAATTATGAGTCATGTGTTGACAATAATTGAAGACATGGTGACTACCACAATCCAAATGCCTTTCGGCTTGTAAACTAAACAAAGAAGTGGACATCATCATGTAAAGACATAATCATGAGTAAAGACATCATCATTGTAAGAAAAGAGAAAAGGTGGTGCCTTTTCTTTAATGATTATTCAAGACATCATGATGTTGGGAATAAAATATGAGTGTGAGTGACCTTATATTGAGAGTGCATTCGGATGAGAACGGGTGGTAGAAAAATATAGAGTGAGAGTGAGAAACTTTTGGGGAGAGTGAGTCTCTTAGTAAAATTCTGTGAGGGTACAAAGGGATTGGGGTTTGGGTTATGTCGATTTAACTCAAGTGTATCTTGTACTAGTTATTCTCATAGTGAAGAGCAACATCTCTCGGAGGACGTAGGCAGGTTTTTTGCCGAACCTCGTAAATTTCTCGCTGTATTTATTTCTTGTATTTTATTCTGTTCAACTGAGTGTGATTTGGTGAGGTTGTAATCTGAATCTCGTTTCCGCACTAATAAACGGGCCAAGGCACAACAGAAACACAATTAGCTAATGTTCAGTTGAAGATATAATCAATGAATGTTATTTCATATAATACTGAAATATAAATGAATGTATTGCACCTGGGTTCACAAAGAAACACGTGCAGAAAGAAACGAAAATAGGCAGGGCAATGCAAGCAAGCGACGTCTTTCCTATCGCCATTTTTCTTGACAGATGAACTAAAATTTAAAACAAAACAAGGAAGGATGAGGAAGGAGATAGGAACTTAGGAAGTGGTCCTTTAAATAGGGGAAAATTAACTGATCACAGTAAATTAGAGGGAAATTAACCCACAATTCACAGACGATCACAGTAAAATATATATGAAGGGGGACACAAGTTACAACACAAAAACTAGGATTGACAAGAATATTAATGTATAAATACAACAAAATATGAAACTTGGAACTTAGTTAATTAAGCTTTCAAATTTGTTCACTATATATAATTTGGGGATTCGTCCGTTCGGCACTAATGCATAAAAATAAACTTAACAAATTAAAGTTGAAACAACTGGAAAATAATGGAGACATGCATGCATGCACTCAACTGCCATCTCCATTTATAATCTCGACCATGTCCTCTACTTCTCTAAAGGAGAAATAAGTTGGGGGTTAGAAAACAGAAATATTAACGAAACACTTCTGGTACTATTCACTTTTAACATTAAAGATATTTTTACCATAAAAAGTCACTCATGATACTATTCACTTACACCTTTATTTTGTCATTTTCATTAAAACTAAAGTTTTTGAGGACTGGTTGTTAGTTTTCTTTTTTCTAGGGATCCTCATGTTCATGTGAAAATCTATTTTTGTACCATTATTTATGAATTTTTTTATTTAAACTCAAATAACCATTTTCTACACCTTATTTATTCTCTACATCCATACTATTTTTATTTAAATATCTATCTTTTCAAACCTAAATTTACTAGCTAAAATACCCTCACAAACCCAATTCAATTTGTAAATTTATCTCTACACCTATTTATAAAATAAAAACTTAATACGTGCTCTACAACTCATTCAAAAAGGGTAATCAGCTCGTTGGCTTATTTGGCTAATTCATAACTCACAATTGTAGTCTCTGTCTCTCTAATGGCATTTCACCTAAGAATGTTCTGCAACTTATTCAATCTCAAATATGTTCGCTAGAACAAGAGAGTAGTAAATGAATATGTTAATTCTTCTACGCAGAAGTTTAGTATAATTAAGTTATTATAATCTGGGCCAAAACCACTTTCAAAATAATCAAGTGCCGATTCAAAGTTATTACCCTTAAAATCAAAGTTATTATCCTTCTGGTGCTTATTACTGCTTATCTACATACATATAAACAAATAAAACAAAAAAGAAAAAGAAATTTTTTGTTTTATGTGAAGTCTTCCAATTCATTGGAGTCGTTGACATAGGAGAATAATATAAGCAAATGTAAATAGACAAATATCATTAGTGGGTTTATTAATCAATTTCTTTTATTATTAATTTAACCTTATACTTGATGATAATCAAACAATAGGATAAAAAGGCAATTCACATTTAAATTTAAACTGAGTGTAGAAGAAGATTATATGTGTTCAAATAAAAATTTTCTTGTGTATTAATATTTATCTGCTAAACCCTTTCGACCAATAATAAATAAATAAATTAAAATATACCCCTGCTAAGCCTAGGCATGCAGGGTATTATATTTTCTTTATATTATTAAAGCAAATATTAAGGGAGGGAGAGTTTACACAAGGTCTAGAGGACACGGGTGAATTATCTTAACTAATCAGGCTAAACTGCCTCGCATCATGTAGCGTGCATGTGTTTGATTGATGAAACATACTGATGCAATTAACTTATGGTTCTTAATAATTTCATGCTAAGTAATATCAAAGGTGAGCACCTTAGAACTAATTAATTAGAAAAGGTAATGCTTATAACATATTCGTTTGCGTGTGAAAAGAAAAGGCAATAGTATATTAGATAAAACAAGAGGTTGGGTAGAATAAGAAAGGAAGATTAAGTGAAGAAATTTACACATAAGGGCTCTATCCTTAGACTTACTATTTAGACTTTCTTTTGGAAGTACTTTTAAATTGATTGAAAACGTTTTTAGAGGAAATTCTTTTGAGTTTCAAAAGCACTTAAGGTGCTTCCTACAAGAAGCATGCACCAATTATGTGCTTTTTGCAAGAAACACTTAAATTTTAACTAAGAATTTGTTTCAAAAACATTTTTACCGAATGCGCTTTTAGCCATTTTATAATCACTTTCAAACAAACCTTTAGTCTAGCAGTAGTGAACTTACGGTGCATTTGTTGCACCGGACTGTCTCGGACTGGACTAGCTGTAGGGACTAAGCTGGACTGGCTTAGACTAGACTAAGCTGGACTAACTTAGTGAAGCGTTTGGTGCAGTGTCGGACTAAAAAGCAGAATAATGAAAAAAAAGAAAAAAAAATAACCGATGATATATAACAAAATATTAATGTTATTTGCTTCAATCCAACAAAAAGTAGCAGATCCGCAATAAAAAAATCGAGGAACAAAGTCTTTCCAAAAAAAAAATAAAAAATAAATGGAGGAACAAAGCTAAACATAAGCAATTCTTGGACACGAAATTGAGTAAACAAAGAAACAATTCCAGAAAATATAACAGTTGACTCTGAGCCACGTATCCTTTACATTCCCAATTCTTGTAATTAGATTTCAACTTCTCACTACAGACTAAAACTAAGATAAGAGCTTTATATTGGAACAACAAAACCAAACCAGTTCTACTTATCCAAACTTGTTCTTTCTTGTTCTAGTTCTTCTCCAAGGTTGTTCTTTACCTAAAGCCCTTCTCCCAACGACCAACAACCGCTGCCAACGGCTGTTAATGTCAGTGGAGAAACAGCTGCGGTAAGAAAAAAAAAGAAATTAGCAAGAAATCCCCAAGAGACATTCCATGTTAAATAGGAAAATCCCTATGAATTATATGATCACACATAATAGCATTACTTGGTTAGAGGTGGGGTGGAGCTTCCAGATTTTCTATGTGGGTTTCAGACATGGGACTCTGATAATCAAGAGATAATTCTATGAAAGCTGATCCATTTCCTTAGCGACCTCTTTTGCATATAGTATATCTCATTATGAAGGTTCAAACTCATTGCTAGATACCTCAACAACCTGAATAAACATGACCGCATTGCTTAAACACCTAAAACTCATCTTAATTGCAAAGGCTATGAAGAAAACATAGCAGAATAACACATACAAAATATAAAATGTTACCTAGCTAATAAAGTACTTTGCAAAGGACAAGGGTGGCTTTATTGAGCAATATCATGCTTTGCACCATCCAAAGTGTTCTTGAGCAACATTGCCACCATCATTGGTCTGACGCCACCAGGAACAGGAGTTACCCATCCGGCTACCTTACATGCTTCCTAGAAATCTACATCTCCAACCAATCTATAGCCCGACTTTCTACTCAGGTCGTCTATAGCATTTGTGCCGACAACAATGACAGCAACACCTGGTTTTACACAACTACCCTTGATCTGAAATTCAGCAAGGAAATATAATAACAAAAATGATAGTAAACATATTTCATTGAGTTAAAACATAAACAATAATCGCCACAAGACGAAGACAAGGAAAGTACAGAACCGACGCAATGCTATCTGCACCAACAGATGTCGGTTATTCCATTTAAGCAATGATAGAGCCTAGTGAAAGCTTATAAATTTCTAATGCATTGTCTTACAATTCCAAAGTGAACGATGGAATGTCCTTTTTCCTTCACTTGGGATGAATGGAACCAAACAACTAGTCCTATTCTTCTAACTAGAACGAAACTAAGTACTAGATTTTTTCATGGAAAGCCAAAAAATACGAGATAAGATAACACTTGCATGTCATAAGACGATGTTACGACATACCAAGGAACTATAATCTATGAATTGCCTACCATCATTGCTTGTCTTGTGTCAGCAATAATAATGTCCGCTTCGCGAATGAAACTCTCTGGATCAGGTGTGCGGGAATGGACTACGGTAACAGTAGCATCTGCTTTCAAAAGCAGCAATGAAACTGGTAATCCAACAATGTTACTTCTGCCAACAATCACTGCCTTCTTTCCCTTTATGCTTATCCCACTCCGCGACATAAGTTCAAAACAGCCCTGCAAAAAAAAACCATTAAAACAAAACTATAACCTGTACATGAATGGCTTTCGCGATTTTACGTAAATATTGCTTGGACAATAAGTTCTTTCCACCATTTAATTTCCATAACTTTCTGTGCAACTAAACACAAAATAAACATGACATAAAAAACATACAGATTAAGCAGCAAACTTACTCGAATTGATAGGCATAACCGACGAGATCGATGTTGGGAATAACAACAGGGCCTCTCGAAGGACATGCACGGAACGATTTTCTCAGAAGAAGACGATTGTTCTCTGTAGGATCAAATATTCTCCTAAAACAATATGACTGATTTGTGGATCAAATTAATACCCATAAATCAATCAAAACCTAGAAATCCCATAAATAAATCAGAATGCAGAAATCCCACAAGTAAATCAAAACCCATAATCGATTAAACTCAGAAATCGTTCAAAACCCACTAACAATTTCACGAATCTTCATAACAAAATCGAAGAAAACGAAGAAGAGGAAGTGGAAGAGGAAGCCCTGAGAGACTTATGAGGACGCGGCGTTGGTCGTGGAATGGTCCGGTAAGGTTATGGAGCAGAGTGGGACGACGAGAGAGATGACGGTCTTACTAGTCCACTGGTATTCGGGGGGTCTCGCTAAGACGATCTAACGAGCCCCTTAGTCGAGGCGGGTGAAGGGTAATCCCACTAAAGCTAGTCCGGTTATGGAACAAACAAGGGACTACAGTCTAGTCCAGTCCAGTCCCTCCTAATCCTGTCAAACAAACGGGCCCTTAAGGTTTTGAGTATGTAAGTTAAGTAAAATTCGTTGAAGGCTTGAAGATAGTTACATACCCATTTCAATTGTAATTGAAGATTGTTAATTATAGATTAATTGATGAAGGCTTTCATGCGCTAATTAACTATACACAGTTCATTAATTAGGCTTAGAAGTGAGAGGTCTTATATTCGAATATTATAGATGGTGAATTCGATACTAAATTAGGCTGCCCATTGTGTTGCTTAGCCAAACTCCTCCTTTTTCTAGTGTAAAAATATTGATATATTCAAAAATAAAAAATAAAAAAACTATACACAGTTCGTTAGTTTGTGGGGCTTTAGTATGTTAAAAAGCCATAAATAGTCAATTTGACTGTACTGTATAATTTGTAGTTGAAGCCTTAACTTTTTTCTTTTAAGTTTGAGCAGGGTCTGAATTGGACATTGAAGTTCACATTTCCAAAATTTTATTGTTGCTGTCTGATTTGCGTCTTTTTTATTTGATTATCGATCCATTTCACCGTCTAATCTACACCAAAACATTTGCAATGAAAGTGAGCATCCCACATCAAAAGCATGTCGAAACTGGCCTTCTTCGAAATACACAGGTCATTCTTGAAACACGCTCAATTGTCAATCAGCATGGAAGGAAAAGTAGTAATAATGTGGAATGCAGGCTCATCACCATCTTTATCTACAAATATTATAAGGAGGTGGATTGTCTGCCCTCCCATTTTCATACTTTTTTCATCATTTCTGTTTGTATGGTCACGGTTAAACCACGTCAACATTTTATATTCATATTACTTTTTGTTTTATTATTTTTATAAAAAATTAATATAAAATATTGACATAACTTAACCATGACCACACATCACAAAAGAACATGAGAAAAGTATGAAAATGAGAAAACAGCCAATCCACCTCCATATTATAACACAATAAGCTTTGTAATGTCACTTCCGCTTGCATCATATTGATTGTATCATCAAGACACCCATCATTTTCATCTATACCAATGCTCCACCGCGCATGATTTAAGAAAAAGTAACGGTTGAGATTTATCTATGACTCATTTGATTAAACCTCAACTGCTCACTCGTGACAAAAAAGTGTGCCGGAAAGTAAGATAACCCCAATCAACAGAATACCATTATTTTGGTTGTTAAATCAATGGAAGCTTGATGCCGAAGGCACCTCAGTAGTGGGGAGGAGGAGGAGGAGGAGTCACATTACAAATCTTACAACAAGAGAAGTCGTCATTGTCGTCTCTTTACTTAGAAATTCAATATATGTTAAAAAATTAGTATGTAGATTCCAGCAGAAAAATAAGCACGTACCAGCTAAGATGTAGTGGTATTTGTATTCATACCATAATGTCACCAAAAGATAATTGATCAACAAGTTTCAATCTTTGTAATTTCAATGATTCTACTTTTTAATTAACCCAAATATAAGATAGTGATTTTCACGTTTTCAGTTTCTCATTTTATACTTCTCTTGTTTTTATGTATTAATCTCCTTCAATTATTATGTCCCAAGACTATAAACTAGAAGAAGAGGCAGAAAGGGACAAGGAGTGCTCATGAATATAAGGAAAGAGCAAGTGATAGTTGTATGATGTTGGGGCCATGTATCCATGAAGAAGGGGAATGTTTTTTGGTCGGATCAGATCGGAAACAAGCATTCTAATGAGGTTTCGGAATCAAATATTAGTTCCAATTTTAAAATTTTGGATTATCGAAAATTTTAGAATCGATTTTATATCGGAGTTTTCGAAATGTAATTTGAATCTTCTATATTTTTACAAGGCTTTAAAAAATTCCAAACTTTTTTGTATCCGACACAACACTCAATATTTTTTCTTCTGAATTTTGTAAGCTAATATGTGTGTGTATAATATAAAATTATATTAGACAAAATAATATAGTACATATGATTATAGTTTTTATTTTCCACAGATAAAAGTATTATTAAACATACAAAATACAAAATAAAGCATATCTAAATATAACAATAAGCATCAGATGACGTTTTATCGCAATTACAAAAAATAATGATGTCTATGTATCTTGGTGTGAATTTGATCTCCACCAATCACCACCCCCAAAAAAAAAAACTAATGAAAACGACTTGATAATGACAAAATAAAGGATAAATTAAATAGTACCAGGTTTGACTTTTTTGTGTAAAAATGTGATTTTTCATTAAAGTGAACACTACCGCGGACTTTTCGTTAAAACTTCAAAAAAAAAAACCCAACTAACAAAAATTTGACTCGCTAATGCTATTTTTTGTTTTAAAAAAATGATAAAATAAGAATATGCATAATTTTTTTTTATAATATTAAGTCTGAGAAATTTCATATCCGAAATTCGGATGGAATAAGTATATTTCAATTCTCATCCAAAATTTTCAGAATCATGACTTGACTCATGACCTGACTTTAGTGAGCCGCCCAAATAGTATATAGAATCATTAAAATCAGAACACTCCAATAGTATCTCTCATGTGCCCTCATTAATGGATAAAATGTGACACGATTCTGATATTTATCATTTAATCATACGATTTAGTGATATTTTTCTTTATTTTTAAGTGAGAGGTCTTATGCTTGATTTTCACCACACCACCCCTCCCCTCCCTAAATGTAAGCAGAAAAGTAGTTATTTAATTAAGCTAATATTTTGTGGGGTGTGCTATCCACATACTTATTTTTACTTTTCACACATTTTTAATTTTTGACCGTCGAATCAAATGAAGTGAAAAAGATCAAAAGATAGAAATTAACAAAAAGTGTGTGAGAAGTAAAAAAATGTGTACGGTGTTTTCATGAATTTTCAAATTTGTTTTTACGAAACCCCTTTTATTAATTTACCATCCAATAATTGCTAATGCTATTACAAACTTTCTCCAAATGATAAATTTAACCTCAAAGATTAAATTAGAAATACAACCCTAAGGTACATATATATTTTCACATAACCCCTCAAGTTTTATAAAGTTTCACACATAAAAAGAACAATTAAAAAGAAACATTATACAATTAGAAAAATCCAAAAGCGACATCGTTAACAGGACACAGCTAAAATAAAATACATGGTTTAACTCCACGTTAAAATCTTGGGATTTCGTACTAGAATAGAAGGTTTAAAACGTCAGGGATGTTATGTGAAAAAAAAAATGACTCTAAGGGGTTATGAAAACATCATGAATCTCTAAAAGGTGTTCATGCAAGAATTTTTTTACAAGAAATAATAGACTGATATTTCATTGATCATCCCAGACAAATACAAAAATGTCAATAGAATACAATGCTCCAATCACAAAGAAACCCCCGTGCAATTAAACTCCAAGTGTTCCATGTAATTTTGAAACTCTAGAAAGTTTTCTAAAAGCCTGAAAAACCTCGTGAGATATTTGTGAAAATAATTTCTGATTTTTAGTGAAAATTGTCTTTGAGATTGGCATAATTCTTTATTTTGGTCTCTGAAATTTGAAATCGATAAAATTGATCCCTTAGTTTGTACACTGTCAATCATTTTGGTCATTCTGTTAAAAAAAAATCTGTTAAATAAGGATCATTATGACAAAAACACCCTCAATTATTAACCGTGGGCCAAAATGATTTTGACAAAAATTGAGGGTATTTTTTCCATTTCATTCCTTATTTAACGAAATTTTTTACGCAATGACCAAAATGATTGATGGTAGACAAACTCACGAATCAATTTTATCGATTTTAAATTTTAGAAACTAAAGTAATGAGTTATGTCAATTTCAAGTAAAACCGTATATACATGGCCAACAACAGCTAAAATTGCTTTGGCCTTGTTGGGATGAGAGAAGGTTGGTGAGGTTTGGGACCTTCATACTTTTATATCTTTCTCTTGCGATGTTCACACTTCGTTTTCATTCCTTAATAAATAAAAATTTTGAGGAAAATTATTAAAGTTTTAAGGCCCTAGCATAAAATAAAAAGTTGAGGCCCTCATGTGGAATAGCATTATTATGTACTGATTTCTGCAATGAATCAAGTGTGACAACAAGGATACAAACTTGAAACTTGACCAGTAGGTCCCTCAGCAATAAACAAGTACATAATTACCTCAACTACTTAAGCAAGAAAAACCTTTGCTGGATCGGAGGGGCAGTTTTTAAGCTGACTGGAAGATTCATGGTCTATTATTTCTCATAAACAACTAGTCAGACAACAGGAACAACAGTAGGGCACATGATCCATCTGGGAAGACTCAAGAGATTCAGAAAACGAAATGAAAGCTATTGGGGTGCGCTTTTAATGTTTTGGAAAAGGTTTGATCTTTCCTAGAGATTGTTCACACAAGCTAAAAGTTATTTCTTGGAACTATTTCCCTACTTGTTCACATTTGGAAATATCTGTGCGGTACTTAAAGAGTGATTTTCATTCGCAGAGGTGTGTTAAGCTAATTGGATAATTTAGTCTACTCGCTATCTTACAACAAAGTTCGGTTCTTTTTGCTATAAATTAGAATCGTTTAGAATATCGTCTTGTCCATACTTCCTCTCAGTTAAGACTATATATATAAGTCAAGAGGGACGCTTGGAGCACAGACAAGCGTATCAATTTTTTAGATGGAGCTAACACCAGTTGAAAGAAAGGAGCATTTAGTTATAGAGGAGGAGGATGAGGAAGTTCAGTTGCAGTGGGCTGCAATTGAGAGGCTGCCTACATATAAACGGTGCAGAACCGCGCTTTTTGACTTCGATGGTGGCGTAGGCGGCGGGGGGAAGGAGCATGCAGGGAAGAGGGTGGTTGATGTTACAAAGTTGAAAGCAGATGAGAGGCACCTGTTCGTCGAGAAACTCATAAAGCACATAGAGCATGACAATCTCCGACTTCTGCAGAAACTTAGAGAAAGGATAGACAGGTACGTGTGCATTACAAATTTGACTCAAGGCTACTTAGAGAATCAAGGTTTATATCTAGTTTAACTAACTAGAAGTTTTCTTCTAGAGTGAATGTGAAGTTGCCGACGGTGGAGGTGAGGTACAAGAACTTGTTTGTGGAAGCAGAGTGTGATGTAGTCCAAGGAAAGCCACTCCCAACACTATGGAACTCTCTTCTGAGCTTCTTATCAGTAAGTATGATTTAGACCTCTTTGACGGATTCAGAAATTTTTCTTTCTTGCGGTCGAGATGAAGAAGCTCTCGGACATTGTTTTCCAACCCTCTGAGGCATTTTAAGAAAACATTTTGCCCCTCATTTTAACCAATTGGGCACATCAATGACGAATGAATTTGTTGAGCGGGCGCAACGTCCCCCTCTCGTCCCTCCCTAGAAGTATATGACATTATCTGATAAGTTTGATGAATTTTGAACAGGTTTTTACAAAGGCAATTTGGTGCAAATCTTCCGGAGCGAAGATGAGCATTCTATCAGATGTCAATGGCATCATCAAACCATCGAGGTACCCGCTTCTATGCATGCTGAGTACCTAGAATTTATATTTCCAATTTTTACTTTTTGGAGAATTATGTACATACATAGAGCTGAGGACAAATGGCTGAAGCAAGAGTAAGCTAGCTTGAATTAGGAGTTGCGTATTTGTATATTGCAGACCGAGACAGGAAAGTGAACCGGAAGTTGGTTTTGATTTAATAGTAGTCAATCGAGTTCTGTACATTAAGATGTATTGAAATCCAAGTTACAATTAATCAGCATTTCAAGCCTTACTAGTTTCGGTAACACGAAATTTTTTACTCATAAAAATGCTTTTAAATGCAGGCTTACTCTCCTTCTTGGTACCCCTGGCTGCGGGAAAACCACCTTGTTATTGGCCCTTGCCGGAAAACTCGATAAATCTCTCAAGGTGAGTATTGCAAACCATGGAGTTAACACAACCTCATTAATATTCAGATGTTAATCTCAAAATAAATATATAATGGAGTGTAAACCGTGTTACAATCGTCATAAAACCTCATGTTTTTGTTTCTTCAGGTTGCAGGGGAGGTTTCTTATAATGGTTACAAGCTAGATGAGTTTGTTCCTCAAAAAACGTCAGCTTACATAAGCGAATACGACCTTCACATACCTGAGATGACTGTGAGGGAAACAATCGACTTTTCAGCCCGCTGTCAGGGCGTTGGCAGTAGAGCTGGTGAATTCCTTATCTCCTGTACTTTTGCATTTACTATCGGAAATAGTTGTGTACATCTATTGAAATATGAAGTTCAAAATCGATTATGCACAGATACAATGATGGAAGTGATCAGAAGGGAAAAAGAAGCTGGAATAGTACCTGATTCCGACATTGACACCTACATGAAGGTAGATGTTAAATCTTATGACATCCCCTCTAATGTATTTTAAACCATGTTACATAATATTTAAAGATTAACACAATACTTTCAGGCAATTTCAGTTGAAAGACAAAAGCGAAATCTGCAAACCGATTATGTTTTGAAGGTAAATTTTCTCCAACCAGTGTTGGCATTAAGTACTTAATTAAAAACTAGATGTCTCTACTCACTTTGAAGTGAAAATTGAATTATAATGTTTTCGCCTCTTAGATCCTCGGACTGGATACCTGTAGTGACACAATGGTTGGTGATGCGTTACAAAGAGGGATTTCAGGTGGCCAGAAGAAAAGGCTGACAACAGGTAGTAAATCTTGCAGTCAAGCGAAGCTGGAATTTCATTACTTCCCACGTTGGAATATTTCAAATTTCCAAACATAACATTCCCTTTCTGTTCAATATTCAGGAGAAATGATTGTAGGTCCTACAAAAACTCTGTTTATGGATGAAATATCAACTGGATTAGACAGCTCGACGACCTTTCAGATAGTTACCTATCTTCAGCAGTTGGTGCACATCACAGATGCAACTGCATTGGTTTCACTCCTTCAACCAGCCCCTGAGACCTTTGATCTATTTGATGATGTAATATTAATGGCAGAGGGGAAGATAGTTTACCACGGTCCTCGTAGCCAGGCACTTCAGTTTTTCGAAGATTGTGGTTTCAAATGCCCAGCAAGAAAGGGTGCTGCAGATTTCCTTCAAGAGGTGCCAAAACATGTTTTACTTGTCAATTCTCTTTTCGTCCAATACTTCATACCGAAGAAAAAAGGGAAAAAATTATGTATTTCCAACCCTTTACAGGTAATCTCAAAGAAGGATCAAGCACAATACTGGAAGCATACCAACATCCCCTACGATTATGTTTCAGTGGATCAATTTTCTCAACTTTTCAGAGCAAGTTACCTGGGGAAGAAGTTAAATGATGAGCTTTCGGAACCATACGATAAATCACAGTGCCATGACAAGGCCCTATCATTTACCACTTACTCAGTGAGAAAATGGGAATTGTTCAAAGCTTGTATGGGCCGAGAGCTGCTTCTTATGAAACGAAATTCCTTTGTCTATGTATTCAAAACAGCGCAGGTTAAGTGTCTACTGTTCCACTATTCGTAGTTGTACTTCTGTAGCTTGACTCGAATCACTAACATATTTTCAATCTCCTTTTTACACAGCTTACCATCATTGCATTTATTACAATGACGGTATTTATACGAACTCAAATGGCTGTGGATCTGACAAGTGCAAATTTTTTGATGGGCTCATTGTTTTATACCCTCGTTCGACTTATGACCAATGGAGTTGCAGAGCTGTCCTTGACTGTTACTAGACTTCCAGTTGTTTACAAGCAAAGGGGATTCTATCTGTACCCGGCATGGGCGTATTGTATTCCAGCTTCTCTCCTGAAGGTTCCATTTTCACTACTTGATTCAGCACTATGGACAGCCATAACTTACTACGTTATTGGGTTTAGCCCGGAAATAACAAGGTAAAAGCAGTTCATACTGACAACAGAACAAGAAATTCCAGACTAATAAATAACAACCCCTCACATATGGTTTTTAGGTTCTTCTGCCAGTTTCTTATGCTATTTGCTCTGCATCAATCATCAACATCAATGTGTCGTTTGGTCGCTGTAATCTTCCGAACTATGGTTCTTGCATCAACTTGTGGTATTTTCATCTTAGTGGTAATGTTTTTATGTGGAGGCTTCATTTTGCCACAACGTAAGTCCATTTACTAGTTTTTTCCCCCTTTCATTACATGCAATAACGACTAGACTAATAAGGTGTGAAATTGCAGCCTCTTTACCTTCTTGGTTGAGGTGGGGATTCTGGTGTTCTCCTATGACTTATGCAGAAATAGGTACAACTCTAAACGAATTCCTTGCTCCTCGATGGCAAAAGGTAAAACTCGAGATGATATGAATTCTTTCAGTCCCAAACCAAGTTACATAACGTTACCAACAGCTTTACTTCATTCTTACTTTAGGTTACAAATGGAAACACAACCTTAGGAAATGAAGTTCTAACCAGACATGGATTGAACTTTGATGGCTATTTCTATTGGATATCAGTTGGAGCACTGTTTGCGTTCACAGTACTTTTCGATCTTGGATTTGTTTTAGCCTTGACTTACCAAAATCGTAAGTTCATTTTAATTGACAGATCATATTTTTTGGTATTACAATACACTCTGTCACTTTAATTCTAATCGTTTCCTATATGCAGCTCCAAAGATGTCTCGCGCAATTATTTCGGGAAAAAGGTTATCCAAATTACAAGGAAAAGATGCTTGCAACATCAGTGAACAGTCGAAAAATGAATCGACTCCAGCTTATTCTTCCCAAACTGTGGGAGGAAAATTCAACTGCGGTGAGAAGTTCATGCTCAGTTTCATATATTCAAAACATTGACCAAAGAATTTTTTATAACTGAATTATTGAAGCGTGTTGGTTGGTTATACAGGGAGGATGGTCCTGCCATTTGAGCCACTGACAATATCATTCAAGGATGTGCAGTATTACGTTGCAACCACACCGGTATATCATACTAAATTTTTTGTTATGGTTATCATTTTTAGTACCTGAGAGAGAGTTACTATTATTTGATGTAAATTAATCTCATTTTTTCCCTAAAGGAAATGAGAAAGCATGGCTTCAAGCAGAAAAAGCTTCAGCTGCTTAAAGACATTACAGGAGCATTCAGACCGGGAATTCTCACTGCACTGATGGGTGTGAGTGGGGCTGGAAAAACAACTCTCATGGATGTTCTTTCGGGAAGGAAAACTGGAGGTACCATTGAGGGAGATATAAGAATAGGAGGGCATCCGAAGGTCCAGAAGACATTTGCAAGAATATCGGGTTACTGCGAGCAGACTGACATACATTCTCCACTTATCACAGTAGAAGAATCGGTTAGGTACTCCGCTTGGTTGCGGTTGCCACCCGAAACTAATCAAGACTTAAAAGCTGTAAGAAGATTCTCTCAATTTATCAACTATATCACAATTTCCGACAATTTCAAGGAAACGGAATTGAGTTAGAACTAGAGTTCACAATATCTTATAAGAGATTTTTATCCATGCAGAGATTTGTGGAAGAAGTAATCGAAACAATTGAACTGGAGGATATAAGAGATTCTTTAGTTGGCATTCCTGGACAAAGTGGCCTATCAACCGAGCAGCGTAAAAGGCTGACAATTGCAGTGGAGCTTGTTTCCAATCCATCAATAATATTCATGGATGAACCTACATCAGGTTTAGATGCTAGAGCAGCTGCGATTGTCATGCGTGCAGTGAAGAACGTCGTTGCCACAGGAAGAACAACTGTGTGCACAATTCACCAACCAAGCATTGATATCTTCGAGTCTTTCAATGAGGTAGTAAAAGAAGCGCTTTCTTTCCAACAAAAAAAAAAAGAAATCAAATGATAAAAGCCAATCACTAAAGGAAGACATTGATTTTTGCAGTTAATTTTGATGAAAACGGGTGGACAAATCATCTATTCGGGAGCTCTAGGTCATAACTCGAGTGAACTCATCGAATATTTTGAGGTATGCACATAATTCTAGCTCCATATTCTTCTACCATTCTTAAAATTTCTTAAGCATATATATTAATTAACTCTTATATTCCACCATCCAACAGCGTATTCCTAATGTACCGAAGATCAAAGACAATTACAACCCGGCAACATGGATGTTAGAAGTTACTTCTGCTTCGGTAGAGGCAGAACTCGGTTTGGATTTTGCCAGCATCTATAAAAATTCTACTCAGTATAGGTAAACTTGATCTGCCAAACATGTTAAACATGAACTTCATTTTTATTTTGGTGTTAAGTAATAAGTCAATCTTAACACATAAATTGGGGTTTTTTTTTTCATTTGTAGAGACTCAATTGATTTGGTAAAACAGTTGAGTGAAGCAAAGCCAGGTTCAAAAGACTTGCACTTTCCCACACATTTTCCCCAAAATAGTTGGGTGCAGTTCAAGGCCTGTCTTTGGAAACAACACTTGTCCTATTGGAGAAGTACCGAATACAATCTAGCGCGTTTCATGTTCATGATCGCTGTATCAGTCATGTTTGGGGTAATCTTCTGGCAGAAAGGGAAGGAAATGTAAGTCCTGTTTTCGAGAAACCTGCCCTATCATCATAAATAAATCAAAACCAAACCCTACTAACCTCTAAATCCTCTGTTTTTCATTTTCCTGCAGAAATAATGAGCAGGATTTGATGAACATACTTGGGTCCACGTACATTGCCGTAATATTCCTAGGCGTAACCAATTGCTCAGGAGTTCTGCCTTATATCGCAACTGAGCGCACTGTTTTGTACCGTGAAAGGTTTGCTGGGATGTACTCATCAAAGGCTTATTCATTTGCACAGGTTCATACATTTCAAGTACTTATCGTTGCAATGGAGAAATTAAAAATCTTCACACCTATAAGCTAAATTGTTAAATGTTGCAGGTTGTCGTTGAAATACCTTACACAATGTTGCAAGCAATTTTGTATGTGGCCATTACATATCCTACCATAGGGTTCTTTTGGTCACCTACTAAGGTTTTCTGGTACTTATATGCAACATTCTGCACATTTCTATACTTTGTATATCTTGGGATGCTGATAGCTTCTTTGAGCACAAACCTCGACGTAGCTTCCATTCTGGCAACCGCAGTCTACACCTTACTGAATCTTTTCGCTGGCTTCCTCATGCCTGGACCGGTAACTGAATCCAACCCTTTCTAAATTTTGATGGTTTTGTGTTAACTGCATTAGCATTTGAGCACTTGGAAAGGCTGTAACCATGCAAATACATGTACAACGAGCCTAGCTGACGCAGTATTGCTATTTCATGTGTTAATAAAGGACAATTGGCCTAAATAATCAAATTTCAAATCTCAACTCCTAAAATGATCCCTTTTTTAATATGTCGTTGATATTTGATTTTGATCGATTTCGTAAGTGGAATTTGATATCTAATCACTTAGTAAACATACAGATTACAATACGAGTAGATTAGGAAAGTGTTACATTGTGACGGGAAAATGACCTAGCTGACCATTATGTTATATGTGCAGAAAATTCCAAAGTGGTGGATTTGGTGCTATTGGATATGTCCTACATCATGGTCCTTAAATGGCCTACTGACTTCACAATATGGAGACATGAGCAAAGAAATAGTGATCTTTGAGGAGCATAAAACCGTTGGTTTCTTCCTACAAGATTACTTTGGTTTCCACCATGATCGTTTAGGCCTTGTGGCTCTTGTTCTCATTGCTTTCCCAATTGTTTTTGCTTCTCTATTTGCCTATTGCATTGGGAAATTCAATTTCCAAAGAAGATAGGGAAAAAAAAATATTATGTATATGTCCTATCTTTAATGTTGACCTTTGGAAATGTATCAGTGAACAAAAAACTTAATAGAAATTTGTAATGGTAAATTGGTGGTTAAGATGGAATACGAATGTTGGAATTACTTCAGCGGTAGTTCAACTATATATATACGTTGATAAATTTAATTTCGTATTTCATGGTTAAACCATTTATGAAAAAAACCTTGATAATTTTAATTTCGTAACCAACTTGTTAAATGCAAGATTTTCCTTATATATATTAGTAAAGATAAATAGTACTAAACTGTACAAATTTTGATAAAGATATCTTAGCCGTTCAATACTTGTCGAAACCCGTCCTATTTTCGACTGGAAAGTTAGTACAAATTTAGTAAATGGTGATTCAAATGAAATACGATTGAAAGAATTTATTGACGAGTATACATAATTCATACGTATATCTGCAAGTTCCAGACAAAAATCCTCAAATTCTTTACCTCCTCTGGAAGTTTAACTTTCCGATGAAGTATGCGAAAAGGGAAGCAAACGCAATGGGGAGGAGAAGAGAAACAGCAGCAACAAGGCCTAAAAGGTTGTAGTCAAACCCGAAGTAATCTTCTAGGAAGGCAGCGACAGTTTTAGTCTCTCCGAACGCCTGGATTTCCTTCTGCATATCTCCATACTGCGGCGTAAGCATTCCGTTTAGGGCCCATGATGTAGGGGATAAGTAATACAACCAGAGCCACCACTTCGGTATTTGCTGCATCAAGCAAATAATAGGCTCGAGTTAGTTTTCTGCGTGTAATTATTTCTCCGAAGTGTAAATGTTAAGCTAAATGATTCGCAATCTTACCAGCCTTGGAATGACAAACCCGGAAAACAAGTTCAGCATTGCGTAGGAAGCTGATGCCACGATCGCAGCCACCTGAACGTTTGGTGTCAACGACACGATCAGCATTCCTAGGTAATTGAAGCTTAGTAGTATGCAGAACATGCTATAGAATGACCAAAATATCTTGTAGGCAGACCACTGGTAACCGATCATTGGGTATGTGATCGCAACATAAATAACTGCTTGAGTGAACGCGTAAGGAACCTCAACTAGTACCTACAAAATGTTGATGAATGTCTTTAATTAGACTTGGATGACTCACAAGTTGTTGATGAATTTATTAAAGTTGCACTAAAAAGAACTAAAACCTGTGCGAACGAATAGGCCCATGAAGAGAACATTCCTGCAAATCTTTCTCGGTATAGAACATTCCGCTCTGTGGCAACGTATGGTAGAACTGTTGAGCAATTGTTTATGCCAAAGAATATTACTGCACAGAACATTGAACCATACATATTGAAGAGGTCTTGCTGGCTATTTCTGTGAAACACAAAAGTTATGGTCAGTAAATCATCTTTAAATGAAAATCATGAAGTTTAGCGGTTTATGTGAGCATAAACAAAACTTTGCAGACTAACATTTTATTCCCTTGATCCCAGAACAGTATTCCGAACAGCAGAGATGCGCAAAACATAAATATTATGCGTGTCAGATTATATGAAGGACTTCTCCAGTAAGACAAGTTCTGTTTCCACAGGCAAGCTTTGAACTGCCCCCAACCGTTCTGTGGAAAACGAGTAGCAAAATGCATTTCATTTGAACCAGGAGATGGTGAACACAATTGCTTGGCTAAATCCTTGTTCGACCTGAAGTCAAAAGAGCGAGAGTCGTGAGTAACCAAGTTGACATGTGAATGCAAATGATAAATAACAACAATATGAATGTATACAATTTGGATATAGAGTTCATGTTTACTAGCGTTTGCACAAATGAAGGGGAAGAGAGGTGAGGGATCACATTATGCTTACCCATACAAGGCGGATTCCCTATATATTTGCGCAAAATCTATACCGAGCTCAGATTCCACAGATTTTGAAGTAACTTCTAACATCCATGTCGCTGGATTATAATTGTCTTTAATTGAGGGCACCCGGGGAATACTCTAGCCAAATCAAGAAAAGTGGATCAGGACTAAACGATTATATGTCTTCCAGAGACAAGTTAATGCTATGTAAAATAGCAGTTGTTCAACTACCTCGAAGTACTCAATGACCTCACTTGAGTTCTGCCCCAGTGGACCGCAATAGATTATGTGTCCCCCGGTTTTCATCAGAATCAACTGCAGTGAAGGTGTGAACCATTGTTATTCGAAGGACATATAAGTGATGTATCATGTCAACGAAAGAAAAAACTGATCAAACACAGTATTTCTGAGTTCAAGTGCGAAAAAAGCATAAAGTCATGATGAAACTTTTGAGATCAATTCCTTTAAACTTCAGAAAATCACTTTTACCTCATCAAATGCCTCGAAAATATCAATACTTGGTTGGTGGATGGTGCAAACAACCGTTCTTCCCGTTGCAGCAACATTTTTCACTGCTCTCATGACAATAGCAGCTGCCCGCGCATCTAAACCTGAAGTTGGTTCATCCATGAACATGATCGATGGATTGGCAATGAGTTCCACAGCTATGGTAAGCCTTTTGCGCTGCTCAGTTGATAAACCACTTACTCCTGCCATCCCCACTAAGCAATCTTTAATCCCGTCTAGCTCAATAGTTTCGAGGACTTCCTTTACAAATTCCTGGGGAGGAAGGAAAAAAAAAAGTTATCTGGCAATTTAATTCGAATATTCAATTCAAGCACCATTGAAATACTCATGTTCTAGAAAAGACAGCATACAGCTTTA
Source organism: Malus domestica (assembly GCF_042453785.1). Classification (NCBI taxonomy): domain Eukaryota; kingdom Viridiplantae; phylum Streptophyta; class Magnoliopsida; order Rosales; family Rosaceae; genus Malus; species Malus domestica. The sequence continues at coordinate 10,375,802 of NC_091676.1, read as the reverse complement.
GTATTAGAATCGATATGAGAAGGGAGGCGCAGCCAAGCAGAATATACGATCGATTCTTCAACAGTTATTTGCGGAGAATGTATGTCATTTTGCTCACAGTAGCCTGATACCCTAGCAAATGTATCTTGAACCTTGGGGTACCCTCCAATTCTTATCTCCCCTTCAATGGTACCACCAGTTTTTCTTCCACAAAGAACATCCATGAGAGTTGTTTTCCCGGCCCCGCTGACTCCCATTAATGCCGTTAGAATACCTGGCCTGAAAGAACCTGTAACATCAGATAGGAGCTGAAGCCTTTTCTGCGTAAAGCCCCGCTTTCTCATTTCCTGAAACGCAAATAAAGATACCAGAACTAGCCATATCAGCTGAAATTATTCATTCCTTGCATTTCTGATCTCCTCAGAATTGAGAGAGAGAGAGAGAGGTAGGTTCTGAATGATTACCAAAGGAGTGTCAACATAGTATTGTACATCCTGAAAAGCTACTGCTAGGGGCTCAAATGGTAAAACCATCCTCCCTGGAAAACAAAGGAAAGAGAAGCAGAATAAGATCCATTATGTATCTTTTTCATTTGTTTGATACAAGCGATATTCTACTTTAAACTAATGCGAACTGTGGGGAAGGGGATTAGAACTCGGGTGCCTTATGGGGAAGAACATAGCGAAAGTGGCTACACTTGGTATGCATCTAAATATAAAAGAAGCCCACCCAATTTACAATAGAATTAAACAAGCAAAGATGAAAAACGAAAATTATCCTCACCCTTCTTGGCTTCTGCAGTAGTGTTAGGTGCACTAGTGGGCTTATGCTCTCTGTCTATATCGGTTTTTTTGTCTCCTTTTCCTTGCAGTTGACGATACTTTTCATAAGAAATAATAGCAGGCGGCCTTCCGGGAGCTGAACAGAAGACAAGGGCTAGTTAACAAAACCAGAATAGAAAACATTGCTGCTTAAAGTGGCGAAGTGATGGATGGAGAAGAAACTTACACTTCAAGAAAGTCAAAGCTAAGGTGAAACCAACATTGAATAATACCGTGAACCCTACTAACGCGCCAAGTGATATCCAATAGAAATAGCCTTCAAAGTTTAATCCACGGCTTTCGAGTACTTGTAGACTGAGAGTTGTGTTTCCATAAACCTATGAGTATAAGTAAAGAGTAGAGTCACTAATGGATGGAGGAAACTCCCTCAGGTTGCTAGCAGAGTCACTAATGGATGGAGGAATAACTCTACCATTGCTTTTATGTGCTGTGTTTAGTGATACTACGACGTTGGATGGTAATTTTCTCACCTTTTCCCATCGGGGCGCTAGGAATTCGTTAACTGTTAATCCTATCTCCCCATACGTCAAAGGAGAAACCCAAAATCCCCACTTAATCCAAGCCGGCATATATGCTGCAACAAAACATCATCTAAATATGACTTAAAGTAGCAGAATTTATAGACATAAAAATGGGGAAAAGCTAATGAAAATCTTACATTTTGGTATAACGAAGCCACCAAATAGTAAAACAGCCAATATTGATGAAGTACCAGCTGTCATAGCAGCACCCACAGTTTGAAAAACCGAAGCAATAAATCGAAACATGGATATTGATGTTAAGTGCATAGCGAAGAGTAGAAGGAACTGGCGAAAGAACCTGCAAAACACATGTGCAAGAGCTACAATGATATTCCGGACATCTAACCAGAGCGTTTATATTTATTCGTCACAAGTTCAGGCAAAGCTATAGACACGACCGAAGCATAAAAACTCTTTCAAACATGTGACAGTCTATTACTTAACCATCTTACTAAAATCTGAATATTCGACCGCTGACTGACCTTCCAACCTCAGGGGTGTAACCGATAACATAGTATGTAAGAGCAGTCCAAACAAAAGCCTCCAAGCACGATAGCGGAACCTTTAGGATGGCAGCTGGGATTGCATAAGCCCAAGCAGGATAAAAACACAACTCTTTCTGTTTGTAGAAAACCACAATTCTTGAGACAGTCATTGACAGTTCCGGGAATCCATCAACGAGAAGTATGACGAGTCCGTAGAATAAAGAGCCCATATAATAATTTGCGTGGATCAAGTCGATAGCCATTCGAGTCCGGAGGAAAACGGTCATTGTTATTGAAGAAATAATGACTAGCTGCAGGAAGAAAGAACACAAAAATTCTTCTAAATAATAAAGTGAATCAGATAAAAAAATGTTATAAACTAAACTGAGAAATCTTCAGTAGGGCAACTTGACCATGTGGCTGGCCAGCTACTCTCACAAGGGAACTAGCTCCCCCGTGATTAGGTAACATCCGGCCCCACATACGTTAAAACCCAATGCATGGGTTCCACTCCTCGTGAGAGTGTCTGAGGAGCCACATTCTATCCTACTGAAGTTTTTCTCAAACTAAAACACGTAAATATGAGGGAAAAGGGAAAAAAGAGGAAGCTACCTGAACTGATTTGAAAACATAAATAAAAGAATTTCTTTTCATCAGAAGAAATTCCCTCCTTGTGCAGGACTTAAAAAGTTCCCATTTAGGTAATGAGTATTTTCTAAAGGATAGAGCATCCTTGTGGCTTTGAGACTTATCGAATGGCTTCGAGAGCTCCTTGTGTAACTGCCCGCCTAGACGTCCATCCTTGAACTTCTTAATGAACTGATCGACCGAAACGTAGCTGTAAGGTTGAGGGCTGTCCCAATACTGCACTTGATCTTTTCTAGACATAACCTGAAGCAAAACAAGACCCTTTTTCTCTATTCAATGGTATAGAAGATAAGACAATTCGATTAAGATGTGAGTACGACAATAACCTACCTCCTGAAGGAAGTCAGCAACACCTTTCCTTTCTGGGCACTTAAACCCACACTCCTCGAAAAATTTGACAATAGAAGTTCTTGGCCCGTGAAACACAATCTTCCCTTCTGCCATTAAGACAATATCATCGAAGAGATCAAATGTCTCCGGTGCAGGCTGAAGAAGTGAAATCAACGCAGTAGCATCTGTGATATGCACGAAATGCTGAAGACAAGATACGAGTTGGAAAGTCGTGGAACTATCTAAGCCATTGGATATTTCATCCATGAACAGAGCTTTTGCAGGTCCAATGATCATCTCCCCTGCATAATACAAAAATAAGTCGAATCTTATTTGATTTGACTCCGGGAGCTGAAATGCATGTGTGCAACATTTAGTGTTATGTCAACACTACCTGTAGTCAACCGCTTCTTCTGGCCACCGGATATTCCTCTTCTTATGGGATCTCCTACCGATGTGTCAGCGCAAAAATCAAGACCAAGTATCTGCAAGACATTAGACAGTGAAAAAGTCAGCAGCTTACAACAATCTGATTGAAACACACTTCGTGGGGAATTCAAATACCTTAAGAATATAATCAGTTTGAAGTGTATTTTTCAGTCCCTTAACAGATGTAGCCTGCAACAGACAATTTCAATCACAGTTAGACCGATGAATTTATGAAGAACACAATGATCAGGGCATCGTAGGTACCTTCATGTAAGCATCTACGTCCGGATCTGGGACTATTCCTGCCTGCTTTTCCCTTCTACTGACTTCCATCATAATCTCTATTTGTATAAAATAACAAAAAAATGATAACCAATGTGATAGGTTACAATATTCGAACTTGCTATTCTATTGCAGGCAAGGCAAGAATGCTTACCAGGTCGGCTTCCTACACCTTGACAGCAGGCAGAGAAATCGAGTGTTTCCCTCACGGTGATCTCTGGAATATGCACATCCTGTTGGCTTACATAAGCTGAGGTTTTCTGAGGAACAAACTCTTCTAGTCCATGACCGTTGTAACATAGTTCACCGGAAACCTATCAAAACAAAATGAATACTAAAATAGTCCGAAGTGTACACTCTTGTGCACGAACGTAGCGTATTCATAGGATTCATTACAAATCATGATCAACTCAGGAACCAATCTCTTGAGGCGTTACATAACCAACTGATACTGAATCAACTTCATAAAGTACATTAGTTAAAACACAGGTTCATCTTTCTCCGATTCTTGAAGAATTCTAAAGCTTTTTCAATTTTGTGGTGATCCTCTGTTCAAAACCACTGTTCTAAAAATCTCCGCCTAATACCGCCTAGGTGCTAGGCGGCTGGCCACCGTCCCAATTAATGTCTAAGTGTTTGAAAATTAAAAAATGGCGCCTAGACCTGCTGAGGAGCCCGCCTAGCCCTTCTAGACCCGTCTACACACTTGCCTAGGTTGCAACTCACTTAGATAGAAAATAGATTACTTTCCTTTTGCATTTTATTGTTTCCAATAAATTGTAAGAGACTTATTGAACACTTAAATACACACACATTATACGTTTGCTCCCCATGTTTTCATTATGTTCCAATACTTCATAATATATATGTTATTCTATTTTCTAGTTTATGATGAAATTATATATATTTTAATTATAAACAGATACTTATTTACACGAAATACAATAAATTTACTTAAATCTGCCTAGTCTGCATTGGCTTCACCTAGCCGCCTAGGTGCTAGGCCCCAGCCCGCCGGCAATGCAGTACCTTTTAGCGATTGTACGCACCTTGAGAGAATGGCTTAGCTTCCCTGCGAGCGCCATCAAAAACGTGGTTTTTCCACATCCCGGCGGGCCAAGCAATAAGGTCATCCTGCAATGAAAAGAAGCCAAAGTTGGCTTACTCTAAGTTGCTTTGCTTATTCACTTTCTAATATCCTTCTAAAATTGTTCTAAAAATCTAAAAAAAAAAATGTGCAATTTACTAAATTCTGCAACAGCCACAATTTTAAGCTAGAAACCAAGATTCGAGAAACTAACCTTCCCGGCTTAATAATTCCACTGACATCTTCAAGGATGCTTATCTTGGCATTGCGTGTTTTTGAACCTGGCAGTTCTGCGATGCCCTGTCATAAACAGAGCTCAAATGACTAATTTACCAGTTGATTAACTCGGAGATTATAATAATAAAACATAAACTCATAACTTTAGGTAGCAGAGCCAGAAATCTTTGTGAGTGAGGACCTTTCATATATGTATTGAGAAAAAATTTCGAACTCATAACATAAGCACTCGAAGTAAGCTTCACAAAACTGAAAGACATATTAAATTTAACATGGAGAATCAAAAGAAGTGTAGAATACAACTAAGTGGGAGGACAAAAATTTGGAATTAAGGGTAGAGAGTACAAAGAAATTTGGTATGAATCGTTTGACAAAAAAGGAGGGCAACAAGGAAGGTTGCAACTATTAGTTGATTAGGTTGCATTGAAAATCGATTTTAAAATTTCATCCCGAGTTTCACTAATCTACAAAGACAATAAACAAAACTGTTAGAAAAATCTAAGACATAACATCTTCTTCACGAGGACAATTCATTTTTTTCCTCATGTCTCACGGTTCTACAACTGCAGGCTTGAGGTTGCTAGAAATGTCTTCTTACACAGTGGTCAAGATGGGCCCTAAACCACTCTGGTCCCTTAGACCATCTCCAACCCTGGGCTAAAAGCCAAATTACCCCCCCAAACACTCTCCAATCCATGCTAAAATTTTAGGCTAAATGCCAAATGCTATTTCTGGGCCAAATACCCCCCAGCTTTCCCCCCGGGCTAAATGTAAAATGTTTATCGGAATTTAAATTTTTTTAGATTAAAATGTTCATAAAATTAATTTACAATAATCTACATATTTATTTAAAAAAAAATTGATTTAAGAAAAAAATTTAGGTTAATTTCATTCTTTAATAATTCCGGGCTAAAATTTTAGGGTAGAAGGGTTGGAGCAGAAAAGATGTTTCTGGGCTAAAAGCTAAATTTTCCGGGCTAAAAAATTTGGCTTTTAGCCCAAGGGTTGGAGATGGTCTTAGTGGCTCCGCCTATGTTAGGTATCATAGCAGGCGGTAAATCAATCAAGGTTTTAAGTTAAGGTAAAGAAAGTGGAGGTTCCACAGTAAAATCAATTGGCAATATGAGGAATAGACCAATTATATATAAGCACGTGCAAGGTCCCTCCTTTCTCTGACATGGGATTTGCTCTCAACATAGGCAGATAGTTTCGAATTTAGAAGATCCGGAGTCATATAAATTAGGATACTTACCAAAATCATACCCTTTAGAGCATTCCATAGAGTGGGCAGGGGTTTGCCATGAACCACCTTACACTCTGCTTCCACACAGAGATTCTCATATCTCACTTCCACCGTCGGCAACTTCACCCCAACCCTGCAAGGCCAAGACGGATATAAATATTTTACCGGAGTTACTGTGTGACGTTTAATTTCCAGAATAAGTAAAAACTTGCAATACAAGTAACTCTGCGCATTTGTGCTCAAAAGTATATATTTAGAAACCCGAAAAGAAGAAGAAAGAAGCTTACTTGTCGATTCTCTGTTTGATCTTCTGCAGTAGTTGAAGGTTATCATTCTCAATGTGTTTGATGAGCTTCTCTATGAAAACACGCCGTTCTTGCCCTCCAAGCGTGCTAACATCGACCACCCGTCTCCCCTTGACATCTCCTTTCGCAGACTCGCCATCATAATCATCGAAAAGAGCGGTCGTAATCCTCTCAAAAGTGGGCAGTCTCTCAACTGCAGCCCAATGCAAGTCATGTTCTTCATCACCAACACAACCTTCATCATTGTCTCCTTCTGCATTGACAATGGTGGTGCTTCGCAAACTCGAGGCGTGGCTTCGAAACGAGGATCTTATGCTCCTCCCAATCTCCGCTAACTCGAGCCGGAAAGACTCTATTTCGTCTGCCCCTGCCAACTGAGCCATTGTCAGATAGAACAAGAGATGGATGAACTCAGACAGATATAAGTAACCACCGGAAGCCAGAAAATATGGTAATCAATGATGTATCGCCATGCGTCATTGTTTGATAAGGCAAGGAAGAGGCAGTTCAACCAACTTAATTTAATCATTAACAACGACTTAAACCAATTAACAATAATTAAAACAGTGGCATAATTTTGAACACTCGACCTAAACCAAAGCGCATGGTTCTCACTGATCAATATAAAACTCATAATTTACGTATACTCATCAAAAAAGATTCCCTTTTTTCTTCAATACGCGAAAAACTCGTGTTGGGCCGCATGATAGGGGGCAGCTCTCACACCGAGTTGAATTATAGTGGGGTCGGATGTGATGAAAATGTAGGGGTTACGTGTTTTTGTGAGTTTAAAAATTCTTTTGACTCTATTTGATACTAGAGAAATTTGTTTACGGTTCTTAACTAGGTTAACTATTTCAACAAGTGAGGCTAGTTTGAGGCGTCTGCAACCAACATATAAGAGTTTTATGCTTTTGTAAAAGGTTCTCTATGAATAATATAACGTGATTTAGATGTTATTATTATCTAACGTGAAGAATGGTGGGATCAAAAGACAACCATTACTAAATGATTACAAGTCTTTTCTTCTTACACAAGAAAGAGTAAACAAATCATTATTTTATTTAAACCACAAAGCACCTTGTTGCAGGCCTTTTTAATTTTTTAATTGTGAATATTGAAGAAGAAAAAATAAAGATACCATAAGTTGGAGGGGACAAGAAGCCAAATCTTAACAAGAGATCGCCCTCTTATTATTATATACGATTTTATTTACTTGTTTTGTCAGAAAATTATTAGAAACAAAAATCTATTAAAGACAACTCCTAAGAGAAATGAAATTTTGGAACCCCTGAAAGATTATGAGCAAAAGACGAGACTACACACGGCTGGCAAGAATTCCACCAATGAAACCCTAACATGATCAACACCATAGTTTGCCAAACAATCCGGCATCTGATTTCCTTTGCGATAAATGTGAGAAAACCGGACATGCATGGAAGAAAGAATGGTACAACAATTCGCCCAATCAACTGAAAAAAAAAAAAAAAAAAAGCCAAGGCACCTGAGAAGATTTTATAAACGTAGCAATGCCAAAAGATCTTGCAAAGCATCCAAGATAATGACCCAAATGATCATAGAAAATACCACCAAACCAGCCATGCCCAGAAAAATACCACCAAAACCAGCCATGCTCGAAACATTCCACCAAAACCAGCCATGCATCTTTACAAGTTTACATGTAAAGTAACTTCACTGTTGCCAGATGTATATCCATTTCTCTTTTATCTCTCACCGGTGATGAAGTCATCCCATTGACATACCAGCATGTCGTCAAATGTATATCCATTTCTCTTTCTCTCTTATCACATGATAAACCACAAAACAGTGGATCCTTCCACAAATTACCCTTAGGTATTGTTGTGTTGGATCCATCGGATTTGTTTGGTACTCTACTTGAATCCAACTTTTTAAACTCAAAAACAATTTTCAAGTTTGTTTGGTATAACTATTTTCAAAAACTGAACTCAAGACTAACTAAAAAATATAGTCTATTCTCTAAAAACATAAAAAGTGAGTTTTTAGAGTTTTTAAACTCAAACTCACTCATTTCTTTTCTCTTCTTTTTCCCCCTCTCACTCCAAATCTCTCTTTTCTTCTTTCTCTCCTCTTTTTTTTTTTTTGTTGACCTTTTTCGTCTTTCCTTTAATCCACTCTCTTCATTTTCTCGGTTCTTTCTCTCACTCGTTCCTCTCTATCTCGTACGATCCCCTATCTTCTTTCTCTTTCCTTCAATCATCTTTTTCTTTCTTTCCTCGCTCTCCTCTTTCTTCCTCTCCTGCGACCCCCTCTTTTTAGATAACTTTATCTAGTTTAAATCGCAAACCAATCAAGTTTTTGAGTCTTAAAAGAAGATTATTTTCAAGAAATGTTTTGAGAAATGATAAAATTTTCAAATAGGATACCAAACAGGCTCTTAAATTTTGGGAAAATTCAAATCAATTGTCTGCCTCAAGTGGCAACAGCAGTCTTAGGATGAAACCACAAGAGCATTCTACCAGTGCATATTAGCTGCAAATGAATTAAAAAAGCAACACAATATGCAACGAAAGAGCGATTAATTTTCAAAAACTACATGTTTACAGACCACCTTCTATAATTCTCCAGCTGCAGCTGCTGCAAACAATATATATGAGGCAATAACAAAAAGGAAGTCCTCTGTTGAAGACAGTTAGCACTCTTACAAATCTTCTTACAAGTTTGCAGCTTGTTTAGAGATCACATCAAATTTGGAGAGAGGCACTTATCGACTCTGTATATACAACCATTTTCCATAAAGTTATGCCCAGGATATCAGCCTATCAGATCAATCCTTACAGCCCTTCACCAGAAACATAAACCTGGAGGAAGCAGCATTGCTAGCACCCATCCCACGATGGAAAAAGTTTGATTACCTGATCGATCAGCAATTTCACAATAAGAGCGTGCTGCATTAGAAGAACTGCTGAGACTGGAGACGCCCAGTGCGAGATTAGGGGATTCTTGGAGCGTACTGTTGCCTTCAAAGATCTCAATCAGACAACAACTCCAGACTCAGCTCCAGAAGCCTGATCACTTTGATTATCTTCAACACTAATCTGATCATTTTGATTGCCTTCAGCACTAATCTGATCAATCTGATTACCATCAGCACCAATCTCCTGCTCCAAGTAGTAGATCTTGTCGTTCATACCTTCCTTACTATACGCCTCAACCATAAGAGAGTATGTTGTGGAATCTGGTTGACATTGCTTATCTTTCATCCGGTTGAAAACTCTCTCCATCTCCATCAAATCCTGTGCCTTTGCACATGCAGCTATCACCGCATTATAAAATGTGGTATTCTCAGGTATCTCAAACTTTCCAGCCAACTGAACGCTGCTAACCACCTTATGGAAGAGGCCTGCATTGGCATACCCATTAATAAGGCAGCAGAATGTTTTGGTGTCTGCTTTCATGCCCTCAGCACGCATCTGTTCAAATGTGTATTCCATGTTTTTTGCATCTCCTACGTCTGCAAAAGCCTCAATCACATTGTTGTAAGTTGCGGTTGTCCATGGGAATTGAAGCTTGCGCATGTACTCCATCACAGTTGACATCTTATCATACAACCTCTTCTTCCCGTAAGCACCAATCAGAATGTTAAAAGTGCGAGTTTCCGGCTCAATCCCAAAATCACGGAATTTCTCATACCACCTCTCCATCATATCTATCTGACCCTTGTTTCCAAACACACTAAGGATAACATTCATTGTCCAGACATCTGGCTTGCAACTTGTACCCTCCAGCATCCCCGACAACACCTTTTCCATCTGGTCATACTTCCCAGCCTTACCATATCCACTCAACACGATGTTTTGGGTGACCGTGTTTGGAATTATCAACCGCTCAGCCATTTCCTCATACAAGGACTCAACTAAATCAAACTTCAAATGATCAATGCAAACCTTAATCAAGGTACTATAGGTAAAAACGTCAGGCTGGCATTGTGGGAGGGTCTTCATCAGGTTGAGAACAGAAAATGCCTCGTCAATCAGATTGTTCCGACAATAAGCCGTGAGCAAGGCTGTGTAAAGTTCAAGAGTTGGTTCACAGCCCTCTTCAACCATTGTATCGAAAAGCTGGCGGGCACGATTGGGTTGGCTGCACCTTCCAAGCAGCCCAATGAGTTTCATGTAAGTCCCTTCTTTCGGTTGATAAAATGGTTGCTCTCTAAGCATGTCAAACACCTGAACAGTCCATAGTACACAATTTCATCATACATTTTCCAAACAAAAACACCCAATTAATTCTAATTCCATTAAAATCATTCAGATAAAAAATTACATTTTTCAAGAACATGGTTCTAAAAACTAATTGGGCAAGCATAAAAACACCATTTAAAAAAAAAAAAAAATTGAAGCAATTTGCATTCACCAAACTAAAAACCCAAAGGAAAGGGATGAAAAATTTGTTAACTTTTGTTTAGATTAAGGGCAAAAACCTCAAGAGCTTGGAGCCACTGCTTCTTGTCAATGGCGTCGGAAAGGGCTTCGGTGACGGTGTTCACCCAGGCCTTGGCATTGTTCTTCCGGTCCAGCTTCTTCTTCACATTTTTCAAAGGGGGTTTTCTGTAAACCGCCGGAATCGACGTCTCCGAGAACCCCGGGAACTCCCCTTGCTTCCAGTGCTTCTTTCTGGTCTCCGAAGACGGATAGGAAGTGGAACGAGCGGGGGGCTTTCTGTAAGTCGCCGGAGTCGACGTCTCTGAGACGCCAGGGAATTCGCCTCGCTTCCAGTGCTTCTTTCTGGTGTCGGAAGACGGAGATGAAGTGGAGCGACCGGGGGCTTTCCTGTAATTCGTCGGAGTCGACGTCTCTGAGACGCCTGGGTACTCACCTTTCTTCCAGTGCCTCTTTCTGGTGTCGGAAGACGGAGATGAAGTGGAGCGACGGCTTACAGCTGGGGTGGTGAATGCACGGAGGAGCAGCTTAAAGTTGGGGTATTGGGGTTTCTGGGCGGCGGTGGAGTTTTTGTTGAAAGGAAGAGGATGAGGGAGGAGAGAGGAAGAGAAGGAGAGAGAGATTGAAGAAGCCATGGATGGATGGCTTCGGCCTGCAAATTTGTTAAAGCAGTGGGTAGCGAGTAGTGAGTCGTGAGGCGGGTTTTAGAAGCAGGGGCGTTTAAATGACTTCTTTACCCTTTATTTTCTTATCCTCAAAGTACACTTTTTTTTTAATTATTTTTTCCTTGAATTTGAGACAATTTAAAAAAAAAAGTTAGAAAATGTGAAATTCCCTATTGCTTCTTCGGATCTGGAAATGATGGATAACCGTGACTTTCTACCAGTTGTCTTCCTTTTAAATAAAAAATAAAAAAATTAGAAGACTTGAAGTAAATAGAAGACAACTTATCGCAGCAAGTAGGCGAGAACTTGGCTAGGGCAGTAGGGCGGCAAGTCACTCTCATAAAGGGCTGATATCGTGACGGTTGTACCTACATAAAGTTGGATAATACTCAAATACGGTGAAAATTGTTCATTTGAGAGAGCATCTGAACATCCAGCTAGTTATCATATCCAAGTTTCTCTGAACAACAAGTAATGAGAAACTACAGTGGGGCTACCTGTTTAGATCATCTCTTAAAAAGACCAACGTGGAGTCGTTTTAAACCAAAATATAAGATCCTATGTTTTTATGAGAGATGTCTAACGAATGACGTAGTGAGCCCCTCTAATAATAATCTTCAATTACAAAGTTCTTCCACTATAGTAACCTTGTTAGTGTGCTTATGCTTATATGAGCTCAAATAATGAACGAGGTTATGGTAATTGGGTACAATCAGAGATCAAGGTTCGATTTCCTTCAATGTAACCCGAAAAAATAAAAAAAAATAAAAAAATTTGACGAACACCTCAAAATTAAAATTTAATTTACACAGAAAATGGACTAGTGATCTAATGCCTCTCCAAAATCAAAATTTAAATTTAATTTACACAGAAAAATCAAACATAGATTATTTGCCATCCAGTTTGTAACACTGTTATACAAATACAAATACAATCAAAGAGTTGCTTTCTCGTCTATTTAGTCGGTCGACAAATATACTCCTATGTACTTGAAAAGAAATGGTCAATAACCAGTCACTATAAGATTAATACACGTAAACTTTACCTTAGCTTGAACCGAACTTCAGGTGTTCCCACCGGAATGGCTCGAACACGAAAAGAACTTCCGGCGTGCTTTTAAAGAGCAAGGCCACACAAACGCAGACAGCAGCAACAATCACCATTGACAGCATTGCCGGCCTGTACACAAGTGACCGCGTGGTGCTGTAAGCTGGTTTCTGTTCACATAACCTGCAGTGTCGCAAGATTGCTTTTATTTCATTCTTTTCAGTTTCCAAGCTGGCTACTCTTGATGATTTATCTGCATCGGACTGCTTCTGCTTTCCGTTTCTGTCAAACGTGAGGCCAGGGATGTCAAGCACCACATGCCCGCTTTCAAGTGTCTTGCTGATTTTCCGCTGGACAATTTGGACATAGGAGTAGTGGCTTCGAAGGCATGCATAATCGTATGGTGTCAATCCTGTGCTGTCTCGAGCGTTTTTCCATGCTTTAATTCCCACCTAAAGAAGGTACACGCGTATCAACATGATGAATGGATTATCCAACACTAAACAAATTTCATAACACCAGTCCTAAACACATCGTTGAAACTAGAACGCTGAATAGAATCAGAATTCGTTTATCATCATTGGTCTACAATATATGCTAGACTATTGGGATCAAAAATTTTAACAGCAGTCCTACTTGATTAAAAGTTGAATGCAGAATGTGGGTGTTTGATTTCAGCTGTGACAGAGTTAGCATGCATTTAGATGGAGGCTGTAGGCAGCGAAAAGTGATTTCTACGTAGATTTAGAAAGAAAAGATTATGTTGCAATTCTGATCAGGGACATATTAGGCCATCTCCAACCGAAGGGTCCAAAGGGTTGAAAATAACCCTGAAACCGTCTCCAACCGAGGGCCAGGTCAAAGGGCTCGTGGGCCCCACTGGACAAAAAAGGGTCAAAGGGCCAACCGGCCAGCCCAAATGAGCCAGCCAGCCAGGCCCGGGCTGGAATTCAAAAAGCAACAGTCAGCTAGCCATTATTTTTTTTTTTTTTTATTTTTTACAGTTTTTTTTTTCTTTTTTCAAAATTTGTTTAATTATAGGCCCAGAAAGTATGTTTGGTCGAATGTTTGGGTGTTCTTTTTATAGGCTTTAGAGCTTGCTCAAATCCCTCCCACAGCCGATGTGGGACTCCCACCCACTTCCATTTTTTTTTTTATGTACTTCCTCTCCCACAGCCAATGTGGGACTCTCCCACCCACTTCCTTTTTTTTTTTTCAATTTTTTTTATACTCTAAATAAAACCTCTCACATTTGACATGAAATATATAAGTTGTAGTTTTTAAATTTTAGTTGTATTTTTAAAATTTCAGTTGTATTTTTAAAATTTTAGTTGTAGTTTTTAAATTAAATAATAAATTATGTTTGGCCCTATAGTCCTCGGTTGGAGATGGTTTTTAGTGACAGGGCTAAAACTAGCCCTTTGGCCCTCGGTTGGAGATGGTAAGAAATATGGTCATGCATTATTCATTAAAATATTAGTTTCTTGGAAAACCAAAGGGCTAAAACCAGCCATCTAGCCAGCCTGGTTGGAGATGGTCTTACCTTTCCAGGATCATCCGTTAAGGCATCCAATACTTGCTCACAGCCATCAGTACTGGCGGCAATATGAAGAGGAGTCAACCCCATGGGCCCAACAACATCAGGTTTAAACAAGAAACTGTTGCCGTCCTTGTCAACTTGTTTGTTCTGCTCAGATCCTGTCAAACCTGGGACAAATCTTAATAAAAATTCCACCATACGTCTGCCATTTCCTCGAACAGCTCTGTGGAGGAGACCCATATCCAGTAATGCAGACTCAACAGAAGGATGCTTTCCAGCATCGACAGTACCATCAAACAGAATGCCCAAGAGTTTCTTCACTACAGCACACCAATCATGGTCAATGGAGAACTCCATGAGCAACCTGAACCGTCCAAAGGGAAATAGATCGAGACTGGGATCCAACTGACCCAGTCTAAACTTAACGCGACTTCTATGGAGGAGCCAACCCAATTCATGTATAAAGTCCAAGGCTTGGTTCTTGGCTTCCACTTTTTCAGGTCCAGACTGGATGTCATCATCAGTCTCCGCCGCCTCAATCACATCTTCCAGCATACAAATCTCGGAGCATACTTCCTGCTCTGCAACTATAAATGGAAAGAAGCTACTACTGAGACCATGATCTTCAACCTGACATAAAAAATTTGACCAAAAAAATGAGAACCATAGAATTCATGTGTCCTTCAGAAAGAGAAACAAATGCTATATGGAGAGGATTGTGTTAAGGCGCTGTCTAGAAACAAATCCTATACGCAGCGCATTCACAAGAAAGATGTATGACACATGGCTCGTTACAAATGTACATTACAAACGGAGGAAGGGGGAAAGGGACAATTAGGAATATGACAGCACCTCAATGAATCCTCGCCCAGTAATATTTGGTATAGAGCAGGAGAATCTGAGGCATTGCTGTTCATCATCCTCAACAGAGCTATCCACATCATCCATCAAGTCATAACAAGTTTCTTGCACCAGATACTTCCCTTCTAGAGCACAGAGTAACCTGTCAAGACTCAAGATCTAGAATTTAGTAGTTGCGGGAATATCGAAAACAAAGTAATGACGCATGAATGAATGATGAAAGAACCTTGTGGTGGAACGAGAAAGGTTAAGGCCTTTTACTACAAATTCAGCTCTCTCAGATAGGGAGATCGCAATTGGTTTGATGCAGGATATCCTGCAACTTTTATCCGTTTTAAGAGGCAAGGGTGTGTCTAACACAACTTCACCTGCAGGACAGACATTACTAATCAGAATGTCTCTCTCTTACAAGATAACTGTTTTTGGTCAATCCTCATTATGACTAGAAAATAAAGAAAGAAAGCATGACCAAAATCAATAAAGCATAATGGAAAACCAAAACAGCAAGATTCTTATATAGACCCTAAATACACAAATGTGTACACAGACACACAGATGAGAGAGAGAGGGAGAGAGAGAGGGAGAGAGAGGGAGAGAGAGAGAGAGAGAGAGAGAGAGAGAGAGCGCAAACCATTGTATGTAAATGCTACAAAATGTTGCACCCTTGTATACACCCATCCTGTTCTCCAAAAAGGATCATCCACAGCATCTAGAAGTGTTTTCAAACTGGATCCCAGATGACAACAGAACTGTATGCAAAAATAATTTAACGACACAAATCCATAATAATTAAGGACATGAAGAAAAAGTCCTCGTACAAAGATCAGCCATCTACGTTCAAGCATCCAGAAGCATACCTCCTCCCACGTGGATTTTTCAAGACGAAGGTAAATTGTCAAAATGATACAGCCCGGCCTTATGTAGCTTTCAATGTTCGTAGGACTCTGGGATAACCAGTCGAGGATCTGGATATTCAAATAATTTATAAAAATCATGTTGTCTGTGGAATGAAACACCAAAATACACTGAAAAGTAGCAAAATCAAGGGAAAAATAATACCTGTGATCGCAGAGCGAACGGAAGTTCACTTGGGTCTTTTCCAAATAGTTTAAAAACAATTCGGTCTGTGCGACTCTGATATGTGGCAGAAAAAGAGCGGTTAAGAAACGTAAAATTGCAGATACATTCTACATACTGGCCCTTTACATAAATTATGAATGTTCCATAGGATTGCTATAACCACCTAGTAACTTTAGCTTCAATTCTATTAACAGTATCAAGCAGATGCGTACACAATGAGTGTGTTTGTGTGTGTTGTAAACTGCCATATTGGTTTGACTGAAGAGTATACTGATCTCAAATTTTATGTCACAATTGAAGCATTTCTTAGATATATGCCATAACCAAGTGGCGATGCGCTCTTCACCTCACCATTGTTTGGGCAATCAATGGGAAAGATACCCAGATAAGTTCGGGACAGAAAACATGACTGCCTAACTACTCTCAAGGATAGAACAAAGCTATTCTACTATCCAAACAAAAGGACAAGTTATATGCGTATAATGATTAATGACCATTGACAGATTAATCCCTAGTCTCGGGGAAAAAAAGATGACTACAGTTCTGTACACAATGAAATGAAAGACTAAACTGTTGAGGTCCTTCAATATAATCTGATGAACATGAGCAGTGGGCTGAGCATCATCCAAGACAAAGGCATTTTTAAGCATTACATTACCAAGCAATTATATAGGGAATAGATGCAACTACAACAAGGATATACCTGAGCCTCTCCACTAGAACTTGATGGTGACTGAGTAGAAGTTAAGTCTGAATTTCCGCTTGTCTGAGGTGGGCTTGACTTGTGAGAATCGGGCTGCATCCATGAAGGAAAACCAAGAGATGCAGTGCCTGGACTTGCAGGAACATGAGAATTCCCTAGGTTCTCTACAAAGTCCTGTGAATCATCATATGTACTATTTAAATCAATGTCATTTAACTGGAACCTTCTGCTTGTAGGTTCCGGTGTAACTGATTTGGATTCAGAACTGTCTCTTGATGCCGGTAATATTGAACAATGTCCTTTAGGCCTTAATGGGTCCTCAGGATTAACACCATCATCCACATCTAGCACCTTTCGTGCAGTCTGGACAGATGTCCCACTGTTAAATAAACCTTGAGATCCCTGCAGCAATTTAGATATGTTTCTTCCATCAGCTGTACCAGCAACATTGGCTAAGCTCCTCAACAAATGAGATACGACATCCTGGTCCTTTGTTTGATCAGAACTACTAGCTGCAATTTATAAATGGCATGATATGTGGATTTAAATAAGTCTAAGATACAATGTCTCAGTAAGACAGAATAATTGAATGTGCAATGAATAAGGCATGTACTTACAGTGCATATTCGAGAGTATTCTCAGCAAGCTAATCAATAGATAACTGCTTCCGCCTTCATTATTTAAATAGCCTCCATTAACTGCAGTATCAGGATTTGTTTTTCGTCTCCTCCTATTATGGCCAGCCAAACGCCTACGGCAACTTCTCTTCCCTTCATCAAACTCTTGAAGAGCATGAAACCTGTCCATGAGTGTTAACCATGTTACATTTCATTCAAACAAAGAAAACTCTGCAGAACTCACAATACTTAAAAAAAAAAAAAAAAAAAGATTGATGAACAGCCATGGACAACAAACGCATAACAAGAAACTTACACAACCAAACTCTGTATTTCATCTTAATTCAAAGAAAATTGTGGAAATGTTTCGACAACCAAGAAATAACAATAGAATGGTACCAACCTGCTACACTGTTGACAGAATCGCTGCATAACATTTCCAACCAGTGCTTTAGTTGCCTTTGAATGCATATCACAGACCTTATGCCGCCGGTGGTAATCCTTGGCATTGCTAAGATCAGCCTTACAGTCCTCCACCTGACAAACTGCACGGTTTGAAGTAGTCCCAATTATCTTTTTTTTCTTCCCAGTTTGTACTTCTTCTTCCATAATGGGGTAAGTTTGCCCACCGAGCTTAAGATTAAGAGATGCAGCTTCATCATTCAACTCTCCGTTTTCCACAAAAACATCCCTTCTCCGTTTCTCCAATTCTCTTGTACCTTTCTCATTCCCCGGACTGATATTATCCGAACCAGAAGAACTGTTGGACAAACCAGCATCCGACAGAGTTTCTGGCCTGACCGGAAAAAACTGCCTACTCCTACCATCAGATGGTGTAGAATTCAATGGACTAGCAGTAAAAAGATCACCATCCCATTTCCAACCATTCAAATCCCATTCCATACTCCTTGTCCCAACTCCCGTCAAATCCGGCACCTTCACACCACGAAAATTTCGACCCTTTCCTCCGAATTCAGACTCCATGGATAAAGATGCAAAAAACGCAGAAATATTACAGCGCACCAATTCAAACTCCACCAAATACAAACACCCAATTGAACAACAACAACAACAACAAAAAACTCAAGAGATAAAACTATAAATTTCAACCCAAAACAAAGAACCAATAACACTACAGTCCCAGAAATTTCTTGAAATCGTTCTTTCCAACAACCCCAGAAAACCAACAACAGCAACCCAGCATATCAAAGGAGCTAAACTACAGCTGCCCAGAACCCAAAATCCACCAATTAGCCACTTATTCTCTCAACATCTGAGTACAAAACACCATACTTGCAAGCCCACAATTACATCCTGGCAATGCTTCCAACTCCATGGAAAGAAACTTAAGCTGAAATAACTTCAAGAACTAATCTTTTTGTTTTTTTTTTTTTTGGTCAAAGAACTAATCTTTTTATGTGGAAATAAAGAGGAGAAAGAGAGTGATGAGAGAGAAACTTGCCGGCAGGTTGGTGAATTGTTGGGAGGTGAGCTGAGAGCTGACGAAGAAGTGGCTGAGATCGCAGGATGAGGCAGAGAGAATATAGGGCCCCGAGGCAAAACTAATCAGCTTCGGCACATGAAAATTTGGGAAAGGTTGGCAAAAAGGCACCGTCTCTCTGTATATAAATGCGGTTTCAGTGGGAAGAGAGAGTAAGAAATGAGGAGACTGGTGTGCTGGTGGTCACCTGTCTTTTACAAGCTAGGACACTCAAAAGACATGTTTCTCCTTTTCATTTCAACAAGAAACTAAATTAACGCTACAAGTCACAAGGTATATCATTCTATTGTTATAACAAAAAGGTGTGCGATATGATTAATAATGTTCATATGTTTCAGTTCTATGATACGTTAATGAATAGTATATTCACGTAGAATGAATAGTAAAGCTACTTGACCGTGATGTCTGCACACCAAAAAATTGTTCCACCCATCAAATAACTCTCTCACTCGTCCACTTTCATTTGAACTGATTGTCTTGTTAACTCAAGATCAAGATTTAATGATTGAATCATTGGCAATTAAAACCAAGGAGTAGTTCAAATAAAACGACATAATAATTGAAAAAGATAGTATTTATTGTCAAAATTGATAAAATAGTAGAAAAAGTTTAAACAAGATTATACTTGTGTTTTGTATAGTGTGTAGAAACAATGAATCGGATATCGTAGCGGACAACAATTTCAAATCAAAATATGAGTCAATACGTCTCTGCGACTGGACTCCCTTTCCTATTATTTTAGGGATGTGATGTGCACGTGTTTTTTTTATTTCTCACATATATTTTTAATTTTTGACCGTCAAATCAAATGGATTGAAAAATATCAAAGGATAAAATTTAACAAGGACTGTGTGAAAAGTAAAATAAAATGTATTGATAACACACTTTTTATTTTATTGTCCACTAAATTCCATTTTTCAGCTTCTTTTTTTCGCTAGTTAAAACAAATAAATTGGAGAAAAGCAACAAATTGCAAGCGGACAAGCTAGACAGTTTGACACTTTCATAAAAAACGAGACTATTGTATTTAGAGTAGTACTACATTTACCATCTAATTGTACTATCATTTATATCATCTCTTTAATAAATATAGACCCACCAACACATATAAATCTCGTCTTGTATTTAGATACCATTTGACCCCACGTGAGTAAGAACTTCCAAAGCACATAGCCCCAACCTTTATGAGTTAGTCATACACTCTCATGAAGGAATGTGATTCATTATATTTTGGGACCACCTAGCTTTACGTAAATACTAAATACAACTCCCAATGCACCAATTCTAGTGAGAGTGGTCTAAACAACTTCGTGGACAGGCTGCCGTACTAAATATTACCTTGTGTTTAAGAGAGTTGTTTATTAGCGAAAGAGATCCCAAGTCCGAATCTTCTATCTCGTTGAAACCAATGTTTGTAGGTGTTTTAGGACATAATGACGAGGAGCAATATGCTTGTCTCAACGATACAACCTGGTGAGGAATCCTCAAAAGAGACCATATAGATAAACATACAAAAACAACCCAAAAGGCCGTTTTCATGCCTATTTAAATCGGTCAATAATTCTATTTACTTCAATCTTTCCCCATACATACTTTATATGAACTATCATTAATACATACCGTGCAACACGTCTCGTCGAAATCTTAAAGGATACGAAAACCGGTACATTATTTTCCCTATAGAGTTATAGGTTCATATATATATATATATATATGATTAACAGAAACGGCCTAAAGCAAGAGGAACTAAGATTTGAGAAGCGTAAACTGCCCTTAGCTGGTTCCATACTTCAAGCGTTCCCACGTGAAGGGCTGGAAGATATAAAGGACTTCAGGTGAGCTTTTGAATAGCAAGGCAGCGCAAACACAGACAGCAGCAATGGCTACCATTGACAGCATTGCCGGCCTGTACACAAGCGACCTAGTGTTGCCATAAGCTAGTTTCATTTCACATAGCTTGCAATGTGCCTGCATTGCTTTCATATCAATCCTTTCGGTCTCCAAGCTGGAGACTTTTGAGGACCTATGCCTGTCTAATTGTTTCTTCTTGCTGCTGCTGTCTAAGATAACGCCAGGGATATCAAGCACCACGTGCCTGCTTTCATGTTTCTTGCTGATTTTCCTCTGGACAATTTGGATGTAGGTGTAGCAGCTTCGCAGACATGCATAATCATTTGGTGTCAATCCTGTACTGTCTCGAGCATTTCCCCAAGCTTTAATTCCCACCTAAAGAAGGCAGAAATATCAACATTTGTATGCTTGAAAATAGACGATTTGAAGTATCAAATTTCATGTGCGACACAGAATAAGCTGACACGAGTCAATTGTATGAGCAAATGGTCAAACATGTAAAAGAAAAATGGATGCTGATGCAGACCTGTTGTGAGTTTTACCTCCAGTTAAAAAGAAAACAGTGTCAAAGAAGATCAATGAGAAATTACCATTCCGGGATCATCAGTTAAGGCATCCAATATGTTCTCACATCCATCAGTACTGGCTGCAACATGAAGAGGAGTCAATCCCATCAGCCCAACTGCGTCAGGTTTAAATAAGAATTTATTGCCATCCCCGCCAACTTGTTGGCCGTCCTCTGATCCTGTTTTGCCTAACCCTTTATCTAGGACAAAACTTAACAAGAGTTCCACCATAGGCCTGCACTTTCTTCGCACAGCTCTGTGAAGGAGGCTCATGTCCAACAATGCAAGCTCAATAGAAGGATGTTCTCCGGCGTCAACGGTACCCTCAAGCAGAATGCCTAAGAGTTTCTTCACTACAGCACACCAATCATGGTCCATGGAGAACTCCAAAAGCAGCCTGAACCGTCTAAAAGGAAATAGATCTAGTTTGGGATCCATGTGACCGAGTCTAAATTTAGTGTGACCTCTATGAAGGAGCCAACCCAATTCATTTATAAAGTCCATCGCTTGGTTCTTGGCTTCCAATTTTTCAGGTTCTGCTTGGATGTCATCGGCAGTCTCAGCCCCCTCAATTGCACCCTCCAGCATACAAATCTCTGAACATACTTCCTGCTCGGCAACTATAAATGGAAAGAAGCTGCTGCTGAGACCATGATCTTCAACCTGAGATAAAAATAAACAAAATAACAATAAAATAAAGAAAAATTTATTAAAAAGTCAGAAGATTCAGAACTCCTAGATTTCATATATTCTTCATGCCCAAGTAGTTGTTCAAGACACAAGTCGTCCAATTTACTATGTCAAATCACAACACTGAAGAACCCTTGACAATTCGAAAAGAAATATCACTGGTAAGTATTTGTTAATCACAACACTGAAGGGTGGCCCCAACAGAGTTAAATACTTGTTACTGATCTTGCTCTGCTTAAAAATTTCATTAATCTGTCATACACAGACCTCAATTGACTATCAATTGGCAAGCTCACTTCAAGGGAAATGTAAAAATATATCAGGCAAATGACAGCACCTCAATGAATCCTCGGCCAGTAACATTTGGTATAGAGCAGGAAAATCTGAGGCACTGTAGCTGATCATTTTCAATGGTTGTATCAGCACCATCCACCAAGTCATAACAAGTTTCTTGGACTAGATACTTCCCTTCCAGAGCACAGAGCAACCTGTGATGAGCTAGGACTTAGTATTTTCCCAGTTATCCTGATAATTATTAATTCATAAATAACATCTAAAACTAGAGAGGTCCACATAATCATTGCAATTACTGAAAAAAGGTAATGGAGCTTTAATAAAAAATGATGAAGGATACCTTGTGGTGGCATGAGAAAGGTTAAACCCCTTTACTGCAAAGTCAGCTCTTTGTGATAAAGAAACAGCAATTGGTTTGATGCATGATATCCTGCAGTTTTTATTGCTTTTCAGAGGTAAGGGTGTGTCTAAGACAACGTGACCTGCAGGACAGACATAACTAATCAAAAAGACTATTCTTTCGTAAGACCATTATTTTGGTAAATCCCTAATGCGTTAGTAGATATGTGAACGAATAACAAAATAAAGCAAGACATACATACATGGACCCATGTGTGTGTGTGCGCGCATATATCACATACATATGCATAAAAAATAGATGTTTGTGTATGCGCGCGCACATATCACAGACATACGAATAAAAAATAGGTGTGTGTGTGCATGCATGAGAGAGAGAGAGAGAGCGAGAGAGCAAACCATTGTACGTAAATGCTACAAAATGTTGCACCCTAGTATACACCCATCCTGTTGTCCAGAAAGGATCGTTGGCAGCATGCAAAAGTCGTTTCAAAATGGATCCCAGATTACAGCACAGCTGTATGCAAACATAATAATTAAGGACACGAAAAGAGATCTTCCTGATACAAAGATAGCAATCTACATTCTGGCATCCGCACAGAAGCATACCTCCTCCCACGTGGATTTTTCTAGACGGAGGTAAACTGTCAAAATGATACATCCCGGCCTTATGTAACTTTCAATGTCTGTGGGACTGTGGGACAGCCAGTCGAGAATCTGGATATTCAAAATATTTCATAAAACTGTTGCATGTGCGATGAAACACAAGTTACATTGTGAAGAACTAAAATCAAGGCACCAAATATTACCTGTGATCGTAGAACAAATGGAAGATCATTTGGATCTTTTCCAAAGAGTTTAAAAACAATACGATCCGTGCGACTCTGAAACATGGCAGAAAAGGAGTGGTTAAGAGGCGTAACAGTGCAGAAACATTTTACACACTGGCCCTTCAGACTAAAAAATATTAAAAAAAAGGATACTCGACTCTAACTGCTATAGCCTACAAAGCTCTTATAGTTCAACTACAATTCTATTAGCCTTATTATTAAGCAGAAGCATACACACACATTTATATATACAAAGCACTAAACAAAAGAAGAGAATCCATCTCAAGTTTTACGTCACAACAGAATTATTTATTAGGTTAGGTATGCCGTAACCAAGTACTTCATGTTTTTTCAATCAATTGACTAGGCAAATGGACAAGTCAAGAACGTAAAGCATTGCCACCTAAATGCTGAATTAAAGTGAGAACAAAGCTATTTTTCTATCCAACAGAAAGGGACAGGTTATGGCATATACAAGCATTAGTATACCGAGCAACAACTAGGAATGAGATGCAATTACAACAAGAATATACCTGAACCTCTCCACTAGAACTTGATGAAGTTGAGTAAGAAGTCCCACTTGTCTGAGGTGGGCTAGACTTTTGCAAATCCTGCCGCATCCGTAAGGGAAAACCATGAGACACAGTCCCTGAATTTACAGGGGCTTGAGAATTCCCTAGGCTGGCCAAATAGTCCTGGGAATCGTCATATGTATTATTTAAATCAATGCCATTTAACTGGATCCTCCCCGTTGTAGCTTCTGGTGCAACTGATGTGGATGGAACTCGGTCTCTTGAGGGAAATGGCTTGGTGGCATTTACACCTGAAACAACTTGCAGACCTCCATGATCGGCATCAACTGAAGATATTATCCTGAAATCTGATGCAGGTACTGTAGAACACTGTTGTGTAGGTCTTGAAGGGTCCTCACGATTACCATAGTCATCCATCTTAGAGGCTGAAACAGAAGGCTTACTTGGTTCACAGCCATTGGAAACTGTATCTAGGACCTTTTGTGCAGTCTGAATTGATGCCCCACCATTTAGTAAACCTTGAGATGCCGTAAGCAATGCAGACATGTTCCTTCCATCAACTGTACCAGAAAGATTGGCTAGATTCTTCAAAAGATGAGAAAGCAAATCCTGATCCTTTGTTTGATCTGAACTATTAGCTGCATTTTATAGAAGGTATAAAAAAATGGAGTTGAATAAGCCACTTATGACAAGAAAAACAAACATAATCAATAAAATAGTATAATAACATGATCGCTGAGACATAATTTCCTAAATAATTGTTTCTAGGGAATTAGAAGTCAATATAATAGGCCCATCGTTCATGCATCCTAGAATGTGAAATATGGACAGTCCAACAATCAGAGCAAGAAAGTGCAACAAACAATGGTGCATAGGATGAAATTCAAGCATACAAGGAGTGCTCTGGCATATAAAACTTGAAATAGTGAGTCATCATATTATTTTGCATAGGTATCTACATTGAATTTATATTATTAAAAAAATTTAACTCTAAAAATAGAAAACTTTTGAATTTTTGAACATGAATGTCTGCACAAAATTTTAACTTTCTATTGAATTAACCTCAGAAAAATTGAAAACTTTCCATGACTAGGCATCAATATTCAAAATTTCATCAAATTAACCCCAGAAAAACTAGCACTTTGTCATTCGTACAGAAAAAATAGCACGCCTTAAGCAGTTAGGGACTCATCAATTAATATGTCATATCTCCACACGAAACAAATGAGTTGTTTATTGATATAGTCATTTTCCTACAAGCCTCAATCAAATAATGACAAAACCCATGAACAAAAGACCACAAGAACTTTGACATCAGCAGATAGCAATCAGCACACAATTCTCTAACCAATTAACATATCAATTTACTGTCCAGGTAAAGCAGCCGGAAATTGAATGCCAATAAGATCAAGATTTACAGTGCATGTTGGAGAGTATTCTCAGCAAACTAATCAATAGATAACTGCTTCCTCTTTCATCGTTCAATGAGCCTTCATTAACTACAGTATCGGGATGTGTTTTTCTTCTCCTCCTATTGTGGCCAGCCAAACGCCTACGACAACTTCTCCTTCCTTCATCAAACTCTTGAAGAACATGAAACCTGCCCATGAGTATAACCACATTGCAAATTCAACAAAGAAATCTGCAAACTTCAAGTATATCTAACACGGTGACGAACAGCTGTGGACCCAAATCACGAGAACAACAAACTCTGTATTTCATCTTCTAGAAACAATGTCTATAACTTACACAATCAAACTCTGTATTTCATCTTTTAGAAACGTCTATCAGAAATCAACAAATAAATGTCCTGGACCTTCTTAATTGAAGAAAATTTTGAAATGTTTCTCACCATACAAGGACAACCATAGAATTGAACTAACCTGCTACACTGCTGACAGAACCGCTGCAAAACATTTCCCACCGGCGCTTTAGTTGCCTTAGAATGCATATCACAGACCTTATGTCGTCGGTGGTAATCCTTGGCATTGCTAAGATCAGCCTTACAGTCCTCCACCTGACAAACTGCCCGGTTTAAAGTAGTCCCAACTATCTTCGTCTTCTTCCCAGTTTGTACCTCTCCTTCCATGATTGGGTAAGCTTGCTCGCCAAGCTTGAGATTAAGAGACCCAACTTCATTGTTTAAGTCTACATTTTCTACAATACTATCCCTTCTTCTTTTCTCCAGCTCTCTCTTACCTTTCTCATTCCCCGGACAGATGTCATCCGAACCAGAAGAAGAAGTGTTGGACAAACCAGCAGTGGAGGGAGTTTCCGGCGGCCCAAGCGGAAACAACTGCCTACTCCTACAATCAGATGGTGCAGCATTCAAAGGACTAGCAGTAAAAAGATCACCATCCCATTTCCAATCATTTAAATCCCACTCCACACTCTTTTTCCCAACCGCCTTCAAATCCGACACCGTCGGACTAGAGAACTTCCGAGATCCGGCTCCGAAAGCCTCCATAAATCAAAATTCCACAAAAACCCAGAATTTTTATAATGGCAAAGTCCAATTCCACCAGATATAAATACCCAATTCAACAAGTAAAAACAAGCCCAGATATGTAGCCTTGGATTTCACCCAGAAATCAATAATTTTACACTACAAGACCATAAATTTCTGGCAATTATTCTCTCTAGGCTCACCAGAAATCCAAAAGCAGTACACCACATAGCAACAGAGCTAAAACAGCAGCTGCCCATCTGCCCAAAATCCACAAATTACCCACTTATGCCCTCAAAATCCACACAAAATCAACACACTAAAAACCCATCAATTCCATCAAGCAAAGTTTCCAACTTTCACAAACAAACAGCTTCACGAGCATAAAATTCTGCAGAAACGAATCGCAAAAACAAACAGAGAAACTTGCCGGCGAGAGCTGAGCTGGTAAATCCCAGCAAGAGCGGCGGAAGACGGATGAGATCGCCGGAGACGGAGGAGTCAGAGAGAATATAGCAGTACAAAGCAGCACTTGAAAATTAGGAAAAGGTTAGGAAAAGACTATAAAATGCGGTTTCAGTGGGGAGAGAGAGAGAACATTATGGGATTAATTTATTGATTAACAAATTAAAATTATATGACGCAGTGGGGGCAAAGGAATCTTCGCCTCCTGCTTTAGAAAGGACGAGGATGGTCTGCCCACCATTTTCGGTGCTTTCTCGTGTCATTTTGTTATTTGTGGGATAACAGTTAAGTCATATCAATATTTTATATTACTATTTATTTTTATCTTATTGTATCTATCAAAAAATATATAAAATATTAACGTGGTTTAACCGTGACCACATAAAACAGGAGGGCATCGAAAGTGGAGGGCAGACCATCCTTGTCCCTATAGAAAATACCAACACGGCTCTCCCGCTCGGACAAGGATTGTATGCCCTCCACTTCCGGTGCCTCCTATTTGTGTGGTCACTGTTAAGTTACGTCAATATTTTATATTATTATTTATTTTTATCTTATTATATCTATAAAAAATAATATAAAATGTTAACGTAATTTAATCGTGATCACACAAAACGAGAGAGCAGAACATTGGAATGGAGGGCAGACAATCCTTGTCCCTCCTGCTCTCTCTGTAGTGAGAGAAAGAGGAGAGAGAGAGTGAGTTCTGTACTGATGTGGCCAATGGAAGTTGAAGGGCTGATTGGAAATTCAGAAACTTTTTTTTTTTTTTTTTAACTTTGCATTAATCCAAGTAAAAAACCGGGCGTTTCGGGGAGAAAACGAGCAGAAGTGACTGCGTGCAGGCGCGACAGAAGGTAACTACGGGTGTTCGACTTTAAAATAAATAAATAAACAGCCTTCACCAAACAGACCGTTTTTTAAATTTTGTTTAAGAGAAACGCGTAGGAAAAAAAAAAAAATTTTAATTTTGTTTAAGATAAACACTTAGAAAAATAATGGATTTAACTAACTTCCAAAATAAACGGACCCCAAAATTAAAACCAAACTAGCCCGCCGAAAGCTATGTTACCAATTATTTTCAGATCAAAATCTTCAATAAAAACAAAAGAGGTATAATTAGAATCCCTGTAATTTTTTAACAATTTTTTGATAAAACAATTGTTTCATTTTAAGATTTGAATAAGATGCTTTAATCAATAGTCACGTCAACATTTTGTGTGAATGAACATATTTTTTTAGAAAATGAGAAGGAGTGAGGGAGAGAGAGAGAGAAAGAAAACGTGGGAAGAGTGGGAGATTTTGAGTTTTGTTTTTGGGTTTTTTTTTAATATTAATATTGAAGGTATTTTAACATCACGGATAGGTGAAGCTTCAATAAAATTTAGACCTGTGAAATTACATTATTACCCATCATTTTTTTTTGTGTGATAGAAGACTAATTTGTCTTTTCACCCTCTTTTGGTTGACAAAGAGGGTTTCATTAATTAGTAGAGATATGTTTTTACGGTAAAATTCTAATTATCAGTTTCCAAATATGTTCTTTTAAGAGTTTTTTATTTTATTTTTATGTGTCCTCTTTTTTAGGGAAATATTTTCTGCTTGTTGATAACGTTTGGAAATTAATCTTCACGTTTGAAATTTGTGCTCTCCCATGTTTGAAATTCGAATGGAATTTTTCATTTTAATTAGTGGTTGTTTTTACAAATTTATCTTGTTCCCGTTTGGCAACAAGAGAGAATCTTGTGTTTGCTTGGCTTCACATCGGTGTTATTTGTGCATGGCTGGTATACTTTCTTGATACAAATATGGTTTTTCCTAAATGATTGTTTGAGACTGGAGTGCAAACTTTGTTCGTGTGCTACAAAAAACACAAACAATATTTGGTACGTTCCAAACTCACATTGCACAAACAATATTTAGCACATTTTTAATTACAATAACAAACACGTTTGTTACGGTAATTACTTTACGTACCAAATGACTAGTACGTTCAAAATTAAATATTATTTTACATACCAAAACACCTTGTTTTCTTTCTCCTTTGTAGTTATCATTACTACTCTTTTACTAAATTCACATCAACTTTATGAGATATTAAATTATAGGGGTGTGCTATCCACACACCCCTTTTGACTTCTCACACACCCCTAATTAATTTATGTCTGTTGATCTTCTTCAATTCATCTTATCCAACGGCCGAAAACTAAAAAGATGTGGGAGAAGTAAAAAAGGGTGTGTGAATATCACACCCCTAAATTATATCATGATTGACTATAGAAAGGCAAATATTATACGGGTATACCATGATTATGATATTATGTGTCAATATGTGTGTAAATTTTTAACTTATATGACGCTGTAACATTTTCAAAAGGAATCACAATACTTGTGTATTCGGCCGAATTATGTAAATTACTCTCTTGATCGACCAAATGATTGGAAACCCACATTCTTGTGGACCATATTAATTCACTATTGTAGCTAGGACTCTCCTTTTGCCTTTGGGGATAACTGTGGAGCCAAAAATATTCACTATGCAACACGTGGACTTTTGGACAAAAGAGGACAAAAATACCCTCGAGGCATACCGGGTTTCCTACACGCGAGCAATGGAGAATCATCCATCAACCAAGTCAAGAGTACCCAAAATGGGTAACAATTCAAAACCTATTTCATTCCATATATGTTTTTACCTCATTTTTTCCTTATTCAATTAGCCATTTATTTCAAACATTCCATAACATCCTCAACCAATTAATATAATCAATATATTAAAGGCTAATTACATCACCAAATTAAGCCCAAAAATCACCCTAAAGGCCGGTTATCCCTTCTCCAAAGGGAGCCGGCCATTTCCTTCTTTTTTCACCATAATTTTCCTTTTTTGTGACATTGATTAGCCAATTATACAAAAAACCACCAAAACATTCATTTTATGTTTAATAGCCAAATAAATTGGCTAATTAAACCTAAATCAAACCCAAAAAACCCTAGCCACCTCCTATCCCTATAAATATACTCTCATTTCTCACCAAAAAGCCAATTCCAACACTTTGGCAAAAATCCCAAAAATCTCTAAACACTCTTTCTCTCTAAATTCTAACTTTGGCATCGGAGGTTCTTCGGCCAAAGCCCCCCCCATTCATCGTGGGCGCGTAAGGCTCTTGGCCTTAACCTAAGGTGTTAATTGTTTTGTAGGTGCAAAATTGTCCAAGATCAAGGAGGAAGAAATTTGCATCCACAAATTGGTGCTTTCATTGAGAGCTGAAATCCATACTCGTAGAAGACTCTCGCACAAAAAGGTTTTTTCTTTATTTTCTAGTCCATTTGAATATTTTTCATACGTTCTTATTATTAGAATTTTTTACTTGCAAAGGTTCTTTGATAAAACGTATAAGCAAAATATAATGGCTAGAAATTTAGAAATTTCCACAAGTGAAAATTCTAATGTTCAAGAAATGGGATTGCGGAGATCCGTGAGGCTAAATGCGACAATAAGTGGAGCGGCACCACCACCACGAGTTTCCACCATGGGAACCACCACGGTGGCTACCTCGGTAGCCACCCGTGGAGAGGTCCATGGAGCCTTCACCACGGCTCGAGCAGTGTCATCCAAGGCTTACGGCACCAAGGCCACGGCCCAAGTCGTGCCATCCAAGTTTGCACGGGCCTGGGCCCAAGCCTCGCATTCGCATGCATCACATACTAAGCAGCCTGCTCCCGCCAAGCAACCTGCTCCCGCCAAGCAGCCTGCTCTCGTGACCTAACCTGCTCCCGACGAGCAGCCCACTCCCGTGGTCCAGCCTGCTTCCGTCGAGCAGCCCACTCTCACGGCCCATCCTGCTCCAGTGGTTTTCAAAACAGCCCAAGTCGGCCCAAGACTATCTCAACCATCCGGACCTACCATCGAGCCGGGGGCATTCTCACCATATTTTTTCGCGAATTTGACATTTCCCAACTCAAATCTCGTGCCCAGAGTCTACCACTCTTCCATTGCCCAAGGAGGCACATTCATTCCAAGCTCTTCCAACCCAAATGGAGAACAACACTTGTCATGACAGGTCATAGAGTTGACAACCGTCCTCGCACAGCAGACGACCTTGGTGAACCAGCTCTTGCAACGCATCGAGATGCAACGTGCCCCAGACAAGATGTTCCGAAGTAGGACAAGGGCAGACAAAGAACCACTCTAGTAGCGTCCCGGTAAGCAGCCACTTGACTAGCCACGAACGGAGCGTTCAGGCAGTATACACTCCCGATTGGGCCATCGAGATAGAGTATACTCCCGTCTTAGAGCGTGGAGGAGCGTGCACTCTCGACTAGGCCCACAAACGAGCATACATTCACGGTTAGGGTCACACTCCGATAGTCAACATGAGCAGTTTTCCAGGCGAAGTGTTCATTTACGGCTAAGCCCGCAAGGAGCATCATCCACCTCACATCAGAGTAGGCAGCCCGACGGACGGAGAGAAGCAATCACTCAATCCAGCTCAAGTTCAACCAGCAGCCTGCGAAAAACTCGTTCGCCTGCTAGGAACGCACCATATGCACTGCATCCACGGCATAGACGAGCCAAACACATGGAAGAGCAGCCTAGACCAGCAAGTCATGGCTGGGGGCAGCCGAAAGCTTCGCTACCCCAACAAAGGCAAATTCAGGAAGAAGTAAAGAGACTTTTGACCAAGCGATTGCATGATTTCTAACGCAACGAGGTCACCAACGAGGCACTACGACGGAACATGACCAACATAAGCAGGTCACCCTTCACAGATGAGATCGAGCAGGCAGAGCCTCCACGCGATTTCGGCATGCCACATTTCACATCTTTCAAAGAGGATGAAGACCCGAAGAGACACTTAAAGTGCTACCGAAGCGCAATGATCCTTTATCGAAACAACGATGATCTCATGTGCAAGATATTCACCACCACTCTATAAGGCGAGGTGCAAGATTGGTTCTACACCCTGCCGCCACAATCCATCCGAAATTTCTACGAACTTTCTTTGGTTTTCACTAAAGAATATTCATCATATCGCTCGATCAAAAAGAAGTCTGACCATTTGTTCGACGTCAAGAAGAACCCAAAGGAGTCGCTTTGCGACTATATGAGGAGGTTCAAAGTAGAGAAGGTAAAAATAGTCTGATGCAACGATTCGATAGCTAGAGCAGCATTCCAAAAAGGACTTCCAGCAGACCACCAGCTATTCGAAAAATTGATCATGAAAGAATATCTAACTCTGGCAGACTCTTTTGCTTTGGCAGAGAAGCATGCACTCTGGGATGAGGCTCGCCAATGCACATTCAAGGACTTGAAGAAGTACCCGACATCACCTCCATAGTAGCAACGGATGACTTATTCGCATGTTGACGGTATCTAAAGTAGCAATAAGCTCTACCATCTTACGAGAAGAGCTGGGGGCCCGACTACCTGTATTCTACAGTTCAAAAGCTCTTCTCGATGCTATTAAAAATTCAAAAGCTAACTTTGGCGATAGTTGTTGTAACCCAAAAGCTTAAGTTTTACCTTCAAACGCACGCAATCATCATCATGACGCATTATTCCGCCGAATCCAAACCTGCGACGATAAAGGCATAGACCCTGGCAGATGCAAAGTTTTTTTACGAACACAACAACTCGGCCCAAAAGACACGCCAATGGCAGACGAACACTAGAAGGAACACTCAGAAGCAAGTTTTGTCCTCGTCGCCCCAGAAGATTCAACTCTATAGTGGCTTAATACCGGAAGTTGAGCATCTCCTGCTACATGTAACATGGCCCCAGCTCCACGGCTCCCTACCGCGCCTTCAAACCTAGCCTTGACAACGCAACAGAACGGCCCAATGGCACCCCGAAGGCAGCTGAGCACACTTTAGCCACACCTGCTCCCTCAATGGAGATTTCTGGCGTTTGCATGTCGATGGATCATCCAACTACAAAAGCTCGTGAGCAGCCGTGGTTCTTGCCACCCCAGACGTTTCAATGTTCGAGCAGGCGATCACTCTAAGCTTCAAATCATCTAACAACGAAGCAGAATACGAAGCCCTACTAGCAGGCCTTCGAATGACAAAAGACTTGGCGGTGAAAAGCTTTCAATTTATTCCGATTCCCAGCTAATCACCGGCCAGACTACTGGGGGCAAAGGCATGACGATCGTGGCAACCGACTACTTCACCAAATAGGTAGAAGCAAAGCCCATGATGACCACGATTCAGACGGACATAGAGCGTTTCATATGGAGGAACATCATTTATCAATATGGCATCCTTTAATCCATCGTCACCGACAACGGCCCGCAATTCATGGGCAAAGATTTGGCGAAGTTCTTCCAAAAATATGGCATCAAGCAGCACATGTCTACGCCAAGATATTCTCAAGGCAATAGGCGGGCCAAAGTATCCACCAAAATGATCATCGACTGTCACAAGAAATCCCCCACCAGTAAGAAAAGAAAATGGCCAGATGAACTCCCTAGATGTCTATGGGCATATCGCACCACCAAAAGACGAGCAACCGAAATGAGATGGCCACAAGCTTAAATCTGGCAGAGGAGAAGTGCGAGTAGACTTCACTCGCATCGCAGCTTACCAGCAGCAATTCCAGCCCAGAGATCTAGTCCTAAGAAAAGCCTTCATCATTGCCCATAGAGAAGGTCCGTACAAAATCAGCAGAGTAAGCGGCAAGAGTAATTACACCCTCGCCACCATGAAACGATAAAATGATCGAAAAGTAGTGGAGTGCCTACAATCTGAAGAAGTACCGTGTGTGACCTCCCACTACATCAAAGCCCGAAGACTCAAAAAGCTCGATGGGCACCACCTCACAAGCTGAGGACTATCCAGTTGTTATGCAATTCCTACCTTACAACTAAGTTCTCGTTCGTTTCACTCGTTTTTCAATGAGGAATTTAGAAGTAATCACAACTTGGCTCGGCTGTATGCTTACAACAATTAATCACTCATGCACTTCAAAAGAAGACTGCGCCCTTCTTAGGGACTCATCGCAGGAATTGCGCCCCCCGAGGGACCAACCATGTTCTCCAGTACGAGAGGGTAAACCAATTCCCCGACACCCATATGGGTTAGCTCTCCAAGACAGGAGGATAAACTTTACACTCCGAATATCCAGACGTGGATGAGCATGGCTGCCCTAGTGTAACTAGATGCACGATGGCTTGAGCCGGGATTCCTAGAAGTAGCCACAATGGTCTTTTTCAAGGCTTAGCTAACTGAAGGATTTTGGGTCTCTTGGCCTAATCCACGGGTAACCGGGCCCTACAGACGGAGGGGGAACATTACGCAGTACGCCCTATAGACGGCTGCCCTGGAACCCTAAAGCTGCTACCGAGTGCACTAAGGTAGCCTACGGATTCTGGAAGACTGCCTACGGCTTGCCCTTCGAGCAGTAAAGCAGCGCTAGACTTATACAACCGCACATTCTTGTGAAAGGTTAAACAAGCTAGCGCGCATATACGAAGTTTTATCCACTGCCGACATGTTACGTAGTCGATAAGCTTCACCTCTGCCAAGCGCGGAACAACCTACACCAAGTCCTAAAGTGTTGTGATACTTGCTACGCAACCTACGGAATTGAAGAAAGTCAAGGTTAACAGCCTAGTGGTTACGCGGACTTGTCTGCTTCTGTAAGTAAGACATCCGGCTGCCAACCCTATGGCTAACAACTTTGCAAAGTTCTACACCAACACCTACGGCTGCATAGGCTACGCGAGCTTGTCTGCTTATAAAAAAGTAGCATGCCTGCCACTGGTCTATCAAGTCTAAAGGTTAGGGCATGAACAAAAGAAGCGAAGATGAAGAAAAACAAAGGAAAACATGTTTATAAATAACTAGCAAAGGCCGAAGGAGTTCAAGCAAAACAAGAGCTACAAGGAAAAACAAAGAAAATCCTAAAGGCTACCTAGAATACTACACTACAGCAGCTTGGACATCCCACGACTACTCGGTTGCCACACCTTCAGCAGCCGTAACGCTCTTAGCAGCGGCATTATCCGGCAGTTCACCCCCGGCTGCCCTAGCCTGGGCACTAACTTCTCCAACTACTTCACCAATGAAAGCCTTAAAAGTAAAAGCAAGCAAGTCTTCCGGAGAAATAGAGAAGGTCTTAAAACCTCAAGCACATCCTTCTCACCCTTCAGCTGCTCATTCTTCTTAAGCAGACTAACACGGACGCGCTGCAGCTCATCCACTCCCTTCTTAGCATAAACAGGCGAATCAGTCTCAGCAGCTAAGGAATGGGCCTTGGTGCCACTTTAGCAGTAGAGTCTACCTTATCGCTTTTCATAATAGCAAGCCTCTCCAAATGGGAACTGGACTTAGCTCCCAACAGACGTCTTGGTACAAAATTCGGCACTAAGGGCATGACAAGACCTTTATGCCGAACAATCCTATCAGCAATCGTACTAGCCATTATTGACATGGTAGGCGCCACATGCTCAGATCTAGCAGCCTCATTTTTCGTCCCCTTGGAAAAAGTCAAGTCAATCACAAGACAGGAGGTAGTCGGCGAACCAGCTCGAGCAGCGAAAGAAGTCTTTGGTTTTTTCTCAGCCGGCATATCTTGAGCAAGCAGAGAAGATCCATTTTCCCACCTTCAATTGCAGTGGGATCCACAACGGTGATTGGACGAGCCAGTGCATCCACTTTGATCCTATTCACCTCCTCTTTTGGGAGCAACCCACGTTTCTCCTGACGAAAAGAGTTAAAGTAGCCAATGTCATTCGTGGTACCTAGCAGGGAAGTTCAACCCAACATTCTAGCAGCTCATGAGGACCGCAACCTCTTCATTTCTCTCAATCACCAGTCTAGCTCACGTCATGTCCAAAAGCTTAAAAGGACATAAGCCATGTGACTTGCCTAGCACTGCGCCCCAGTGCCACAATCCGAGGCCCCAGCCACACAAGCTGCCCTTGGTTCTAGCCAAGTCGAGCAACTTAAAGCAGTGGTCCCTGCCACAATACCTCATCGGCCCATGCCGAGTCGACTCCTGGCCCATGCCAGCCGACGTGCCGCACCACCCCGACGGCTGCCCCGCGGTAGCACCATCCACGAAGAAGATGAAGAAATCAACGAAAGACGGTCATTTGCACGGGCAAGATGTAGAAGATTGCTAGAGGAGGGGGAACAAATATCCTCTAAGCCATCTCTCTCTTGTAGGGTAGAATAAATCGCTCTCCAAAGTTGATTTAATAACCCACTTAAGGTGGATTTAAATAGGCTTTGAGAGAAATTTATTTCCCTTTCCTAGAATGATCTAATTTCCTATTAAAGAGAGAATATACATCAAAATAGGAAGCAGTCTTAAGTTTCCTAAAGCAAGAAGATCTCTACACCTGCTGCCCTTTTCTGCGAGCAGCCCAACAGGTGTGGGGGCATTTGTGGAGCCAAAAATATTCACTAGGCGACACGTGGACTTTTGGACAAAAGAGGACAAAAATACCCTCGAGGCATACCGGGTTTCCTACACGCGAGCAGTGGAGAATCATCCATCAACCAAGTCAGGAGTACCCAAAATGGGTAACAATTCAAAACCTATTTCATTCCATATATGTTTTTACCTCATTTTTTCCTTATTCAATTAGCCATTTATTTCAAACATTCCATAACATCCTCAACCAATTAATATAATCAATATATTAAAGGCTAATTACATCACCAAATTAAGCCCAAAAATCACCCTAAAGGCCGGTTATCCCTTCTCCAAAGGGAACCGGCCATTTCCTTCTTTTTTCACCATAATTTTCCTTTTTTGTGACATTGATTAGCCAATTATACAAAAAACCACCAAAACATTCATTTTATGTTTAATAGCCAAATAAATTGGCTAATTAAACCTAAATCAAACCCAAAAAACCCTAGCCACCTCCTATCCCTATAAATATACTCTCATTTCTCACCAAAAAGCCAATTCCAACACTTTGGCAAAAATCCCAAAATTCTCTAAACACTCTTTCTCTCTAAATTCTAACTTTGGCATCGGAGGTTCTTCGGCCAAAGCCCCCCCATTCATCGTGAGGCTCTTGGCCTTAACCTAAGGTGTTAATTGTTTTGTAGGTGCAAAATTGTCCAAGATCAAGGAGGAAGAAATTTGCATCCACAATAACCATGTGATAGGAACCTATCCACTGTATCCAATGTTCGAGTACGCGAGGTTATTGTGACTTGTGAGCTATATAGACATCTCAAATTTTGTAAACTGGCTACAATTTTTACATATATCTAATACAATTGTCATTAAATGGTTAGATATAATCGTGTGAATAAATATGATCACCATCTGACGGTCAATATATTAATTATATTAAATACATGTAAGTATTGTCATTGCATCTCAAATTTCTGGCCTTAATTAACTCCAAAGAAAACTAAAGACCTTATATGTCTATTCATATTCAAAAGGTTGCTTTCGATATTGCCCACAAACACGGTACTATTGTATGCCAGTTATACATTTGTCAATTAGAGTGAAACTCGCATGAATTAACAGTTTACAACTAACTCCTAACAATCACTCGTCCGCACTTAATTTATTATAATTTTTTTTTACAAATAATAAATTGTTAATTACTTTTCACAACTACGATAAAACGTCATCTGCTAATTTATTATAAATTGAGACCGTGTCAGCAACCTAAAAACATAATAATTGTAGACTCAAGGTGAAACACAATTTGTGGAACATATTATGTTTATGATTTAACATAATTTCTATTTTGGACCAAACAAAGCTTAAGAAAAAGATGACTAGTCCTCTTAATGCCCACTTTTTCAGCCTCTTATATATAAACGGAGAGAACATTCGGGAGGGAGAGCTTTGCATATTTCAAAGAAGAAAAAAGACCTTTATGTCTTTTCATATCTAGAGGGTTGCCTTGCATATCTTCATACAAACACGCGTGCATGAACGATTATTCATCAATTGTACGTTCATGCTGAATAGAGTGAATGCTTCAACAACTGACAATTATCTCATGCAACCTTATGTTTATGATTTAATGAAGAAGTGGAGATTCCATCAGAAAACAAATTGACAAGACGCAAAGTAGCCTAATTACCTATAAGCACATGTATAGTCTTTTTTTTCCTCTCAATTCAATACTTTCAACATTTCACCAAATTTATATTTTGGACCAATCAATGGTTATGAACAAGATAACTAGCGCTCCTCCTCCCAATGCCCCACTTGCCAGTGAATCAATTGAAACAAAAAGGCCATTAAGTGCGATAAGATTATTACTACTACTATTGTTGGTGTTGGAAGTATAAGAATAAGGAAGCTTAAGCTTTTGTTACACGAATGTCACATTGTATATTTGGTATTTCAAAAGAGAGATGAATTTTTACAATCGTTGATTATGACCAAGAGAGAGATGCATCAACAGTCTACCGTCTTTTGACTCGGTTGGGAGATGGACTACCCTAACACTTCTCTTGGTTGGTGTTGGGTTTGCAAAACCAATGGGGATGGAGAGCAGCAGAAGATAATAGTATACAAGGTCTCATGGGTTCACGGTTCACACTCATCACAATACAAACCTCTCTCTCTCTCTCTCTCTTCTGAATTGTATGAGAATCCAAAAAACTGTGCATATATATGAATATGATGCGGTCCCAGAAGGAGGCAGATTGTCTACCCCCTGTTTGGGTGCCATTTCCATCCCCTTCTATTTTGTGCGGTCACGGTTAAGCCACGTCAACATTTTATATTGATTTTTTTATAGAGATAATAAGACAAAAAGTAATAAGAATATAAAATGTTGACGTGGTTTAACCGTGACTGCATAAATAGAAGGGGATGAGAAAAGACACCCAAACAGGATGGCAGACAATATGCCTCTGTCCCAGAGAGAGCAAATGGTTGGCAGCTCACGTGCATGTTATGGAGGACGGAGCCTGTTCCGGAACGTGGGCCAAATGCCACTGTCATGCATCCAATTAGGAGAGATCTTCCTTTTTAATTACTTAACTTAATCACAATTATTTAATTTAATGAAAAAATTAGTAATTTTAAGCTTTTTGTGAGTGTGCATGTTATAATATTCAAAACCCTAAATCTTATTTAATATGAAAATTCCTAAGTTTCGAATTTTGATTACATTGAGATTGAGGAGAAATGTGTTCTGCACATGGGTAGGGTTATGGTCAACAATCACATGAGGAATGCAGGATGGGTACGTACTTTGTCGATATTTGTTTTAGGCGTTTGTTAATTTTTAATCTTTCAAATACTGATGGAATAGTCTGCAAATGCTCATTGAATTACGTCGTGATCAATTGAATTCTGGCTATGAAAACTGAATGGCCGGATCCATGCATGCATTGCACTGGTGTCCCCCCAGGATGTTGGATATTTCCATCATATGAAAAAAGCTTTTGTCGATTTGGCAATTTGCACAATGTCAAAAGCACAAAGGGAAGGGTAGATCGGGTCATCAGGTCATCTTCATTCTTCATGCACACCAGAACCCTAGCTTCCCATCTTGACTCCATGTTAAAACCATTACAGATTACGTACGACGTAACGCCTTCCAATTATAATGTTTTGAGTCTAGCGGAATAGCTTTCATTTATATGTTTACAAGGAATAAGATGATATACTAGTCGAGGAGTGACTTTACATGGAAGGTAATAAATGAAAACATGTAATTAGTTGTGTGGATGCAAATTTTCATCTTCTTCTTGAACGAAAATGCACCTGCAAAACAATTAACATCTTAGGTCAAGGCCAAGAGCCTCACGCGCCCACGATGAATGGGCAAGGCTTTGGCCGAAGAACCTTCGATGCCAAAGTTAGAATTTGAGGGAAAAGTGTTTAGAGAAATTTGGAGAATTTTAGAAGAGAATTGGACATAGTTTTTTGGAGAAATGAGGGCTATTTATAGGTTTTGAATGAATACCTAATTTGAATGAATAATTTGGGTTACCTTGTGGGGAAGATTTGATGAGGATTGATGAAATAGGTTTTGAATACCTATTTTGATCACATTTGACCTTGATTGAGCTGTGATTGTCCACTGCTTGCGCGTGGGAGTTCCGGTGTGCCTAGTGGGTAATTTTGTCTTTTTTACCCAAAAATCCACGTGTCACCTCAATATTTTTCTTGATTATTTTTGGCTCCACAAATGTCCCCACACATGTTGGGCTGCTCGCAGGAAAGGGCATCAGGTGTAGAGATCTTCTTGCTTTAGGAAACATACGATTGCTTCATGTTTTGATGTAGATTCCCTCTTTAATTGGAAATTAGATCCTTCTAGGAAAGGGAAATAAATTACTTCTAAAGTCTATTTAAATCTACCTTAAATAGATTATTAAATCAACTTTAGAGAATTTATTCTAATCTACAAGAGAGAGAAAGCTAAAGGATATTTGTTCCCCCTCCCCTAGCAATTTTCTACACTTGCCCATGCAAAGGATTGTCTTTCGTTGCTTCTTCATCTTCACGCCGTACCAAGGTAAGAAATAATTAATTTTTCCTTATCTTCGTAATTTTTGGGAGACTCGGGTCTTGAAATTTGGCTCGACGGGGGTCGAGGATGTGTGAAAGTTGGTTGGAGAAGGCCACGACATGGCTTGTTGTGGGGTTGTTTGGAGCGGTGGTGGCTGGCTGGGCTAAGAGCAGCTCGGCTTGGGGTGAGCTGATGAGAGCGCAGGGGTGCCGAGTAGGGCTTGGCAAGGGCCAAGTTGAGGAGATGGATTTGGGCTTCGACCCATGCAAGAAAGGGAGAGAGAGAAAGAATTTGGGGCGCCAGCCCTTTTTCCTTCCATTTGGGTCATGAAGCCTATGGGCAGATGAGGTATCTAGCCAAGCCGTAGGGCCTGGCATGGTTTTTGGGCTTCTGTAGCTCGAGCCGTCAGTTGGTTTTTTTTTTTTTTTTTTGGCTGGGCTCAGGCAGTGCCCAAGAAAAGAAAGAGAGAAGTTGAAAGCCTTGTTGGGTCATGGGGCCTGTTGTGCCGAGCCTACCTTTTTTTTTTTTTTTTTTTTTTTTGCAAGCAGCCGTCTAATGAATTTTTCTTCCGTCTTTGTAGAATTCCTTCGAGTATGTCTTCTTCAAGCCGCATAGGTGATGATGGTGTATTGCCGTTGTATCGTCAAGGTGGGTCATTAAGTAAGGTGGGCTATTTCAAGGCTACTCACTTCAAAATTAGCTCCAATAACTCATTTAGAGACTTCCCTTTAGGCATATAGGCATACCATTCCATTGAGGGTACGTGTGAACCGTGTTAAGGAGAGTAGCAATTGTGAACCATGTAGTGGGGCTCGGAAAGCCA
Organism: Malus domestica; assembly: GCF_042453785.1. Taxonomy (NCBI): domain Eukaryota; kingdom Viridiplantae; phylum Streptophyta; class Magnoliopsida; order Rosales; family Rosaceae; genus Malus; species Malus domestica. The sequence goes on along the minus strand of NC_091676.1, from coordinate 10,334,661 downwards.
TCAAATTTCACCCCAACTACTTTGTGTTAGGATTTACTTTTCCCATGTCACGTTTCTTCCAAGAGGTGTTTTGCTCCATAAAGTGTACCCCTGCTCAATGTTATCCCAATACGGTCTGTGTGATGGTGGGATTCTTTAATCTAAGCCAATTCTTTGACTTGGATTTGACCGTCAACGAGTTTTGGTACTTCTTCGACATAGGCCACATTGAAGAAGTTGGGCAGCTGTGTTCTCGTTATAGGCTCTTTGACCACTCGAGCAAGGGAGATCATGACTGGCCCAAGGAAACTTTTGAGATAAGTGGAGAATGGGAGTCTGATTTTTCCCATAAGTTGTGTGTTCCAACAGTTTTCATCTCCGGTAAGTAGACTGCTCAGTCCCTCAGCTGCTTTGTACTTTTGCTAAGCTATTCTCTGATTTACTTATTGTCTTTCTCCATTCTTACATATTCGATATTTGGCTCAACTTCTAAGACTTTTCCAGATATGAAAAAGGTGCATATTGTTCTAGGTATCCCTTTCGAGTACCGTGAGTGGCGTTGGCTGCTTAGTCATCTTCATCAGGAGAATGGTGGGCTGCCCCCGAAAAAGGAGATAAAGCGAATCAAGACTGAGGCGTTGGCTCGTCCAATCAATGTAGTTGAGCTTGCCGCACATGAAGGTCGAAAGAAGAGATCTTCCCTGCTTACTCAAGAGATGTCAGCTGAGAAAAAGCCACAGACTTCTTCAACTGCTCGCGAAAGTTTGCCGGTTGCCCCCAAGCTCATGATTAACTTGACTTCCTCCAAGGGCGAAAAAAAAGACGCTGCTGGATCTGTGCTAGTGACGTATGTCGTTCCAAAGGTGGCTAGTTTGATTGCTGACAAGATTGCTCAGCGTAGAAGTTTCGTTCTGCCCCCAGTGCTAAAATTTATGCCCAAATGTCCGTCAGGGGCTAAGTCTGGTTCACTTTTGGAAAAACTTGCTACCATGAAAAGCGATAAGGTGGACTCTGCTTCCAAAATGGTGCCAAAACCTTATCCACTCACTATTGGGATTGATTTGTCTGCTGAAAAGAATGAGACTGCTCGTGCAGGCAGTTGTGAGAAATCCACTAAGTCTGTTTTGGGGAAGCTGCTGAGATTTGTGCGCTCTTGAGACTAGATATGCTTGAGGACATGGATTTATGTGCCAAGTTTGTTGATGGCGTCAAAGGGGTTGTTGGCCTAAGTTCCTTTGAGAAACATACAACCGAGTATATAAGAACTGCTTTGTTGGCTATAATGCAGAAAATGGCGATTTTAGCAACCGAGTCTATGCTCCTTAATCAAGAGGATACTAAGGCTGCCAAGAAGATGGTAAGGATTGTGGTAGCCGAAGCTTACTCCTCGGCCGAGAAAGTCAAGAAGTTGGAATTTGAGCTTGCTGCTTTGAAAATGTCTAATATCTTTGCCCCCACTTCTCTGTAGCTTAAGACCGCTTGCCAGAAGATCGTGGATTTGAAGACTAGGCTTGACGCAATCCAAGTTATGTATAAAAATGCAGAGAATGAGATCGGGTGTTACATACCTTATATTCAAGACCTTGAGCGTGTCGTCTCTGAGTTTATCTCCGCTGCTTACTCAAAGGATAAAGAACTGATCGTTGCTTATAACCAAGTGATCCAATTCAAGAAGGTCGTTGATAAGCTTGAACCTTAAGTGTTGGAACTCCAGGGTGCTTTGAAGATCAATGACAGTCTGAAGAAGGAAGTGGAAGAGCTGCAGCGCGTCCGTGCTGGTCTGCTTGAAAAGAATGAGCAGTTGAAGGGTGAGAAGGTTGGGTTCAAGACTTCGCTTACTTAGAGTCAAGCTAATTTCTACAAGCTAGGTTATGTAGACCATCTTTTTGGGAGGCCGTCCGACTTTGAGTTTTCTGGTAAAGACTTCGAGACCTTCTTCATTTCTCCAGAAGACTTGCTTACCTTTACTTTCGAGGCTTCCATTGGTGAAGTAGTCCGAGAAGTTGATGCCCAGGCTAAAACAGCCAGGAATGAAGCGATGGATGGTGCCGTTACTGAGGATGTCGCGACTGCTAAAGGTGTGATGATCGAGTAGTCGTTGAGTGCTCAAGCTGCTGAAGAGTAGTCTTCTATATGGTCTTTAGGATTTTCTTTGTTTTCCTTGTTGCTTTTTGCTTTGCTTGAACTTCTTCGGTCTTTGCTAGTCGTTTATCAATTTTGCTAGAAAAATTAATAAACTTGATTCCTTCATTTTTCTCCATCTTCGTTTCTTTTGTTCATGTCCTAACATTTAGACTCTATAGACCAGTGGCAGGCGTGCTACATTTCTATAAGCAGACAGGCCCGCGTAGCCTATGCAGTCGTAGGTGTTTGTAGAACTTTGCAAAGTTGTTAGCCATATGGTCGGTAGCTGAACACCTTACTTACATAAATAGACAAGTCAGCATGACCACTAGGCTGTTAACCTCGACTTTCTCCAATTTCGTAGGTTGTGTAGCAAGTATCACAAAACTTTAAGACTTGGTGTAGGTTATTCCACACTTTGGCAAAAATGAAGTTCATCGACTGCGTAGTATGTCGGTAATGGACGAAGTTTCGTATATGCGCGTCAACTTGTTTAACCTTTCGCGAAAACGTTTTAACGCGACTTACTGCTCAAAAGGCAAGTCGTAGGCAGTCTTCTGGAAACCGTAGGTTATCTTAGTGCACTCGATAGCAGCTTTAGGGTTCCATGGTAGCCATCTATTGGGCGTACTGCATAATGTGCCTCATCCGTCTTTGGGGCCTGGTTCTTCACGGATTAGGCCAAGAAACCTAAGATTTGAAAAAGACCATTGTGGCTACTTCTAGGAATCCCGGCGCAAGCCATCTTGCATCTAGTTATACAAAAACAGCTCAACTCATCCACATCTGGATACTCGGAGAGTAGAGTTTATCCTCCCGCTTTGGAAAGCATACCTATAAGGGTGTCGGGGAGTTGGTTTACCATCTCGTACTGGAGAGTATGGTTGGTCCCTCGAGGGGTGCAATTTCTGCAATGAGTCCCTAAGAAGGGTGCAGTCTTCTTTTGAAGTGCAGGGGTGGTCAGTTGTTGTAAACATGTAGTCGAGCCAAGTTGTAAATTACTTCTAAATTCATCATTGAAAAACAAATGAAACGAACAAAAAACTTAGCTGTAAAGTAGAGACTACATATCAATTAGATAATCATCAACTCGCGAGGTGGTGCCCGTTGAGCTGTTTGAGCCTTCGAGCTTTAATGTAGTAGGAGGTCACACATGGTACTTCCTCATATTGTAAGTGTTCCACTGCTTTTTTATCTCTTTGTCGTTCATGGTGGCAAGGGTGTAACTACCCTCTTTGCTGATCTTGTACAGACTTTCCCATATGAGATCCATCTTTTTGGAGCATTCTTTGCGAACAATGATGAAAGCTTTTCTTAAGACTAGATCTCCGGGCTAGAATTGCCGGATATTGGCCATCTTGTTATAGTTAGAGAGGAGTTGCTACTAGTAGGCTGCAATGCGGGTGATGGTCTGCTTGCGCTTTTCCTTTACCAGATCTAGGTTTGTGGCCATCTCCTTACTATTTTGCTTCATGCTTGGCAGTAGAGTGCTAATACTTGGCACGATGACATTGGGATGAATAATTTCTTCTAAACCAAATGCCAAAGAGAAAGGAGGATCACCGATGGCTTGTCGTTTAGTCGTGCGATATGCCCATAGACATCCGAGGAGTTCGTTTGGCCACTTTCCCTTCTTGTCAGAAAGGGATTTCTTGAGGCAGTCGAGAATCATCTTGTTGGATGCTTCGGCCTGACCATTGCCTTGAGGATATCTCGGCGTAGACATGTGATGCTTAATGTCATACTTTTGGAAGAACTTCACTAAATCTTTTCTCACGAATTATGGGTCGTTATCGATAGACCTGGCAGTTTTTGACACGACACGAAAATGACACGGAAATAATGGGTTTCAGGTCAACACGATAACTTATCGGGTCATTATCGAGTGACCTGTTAATAACGGGTTCTTAGCTGGTATACACGCGTGTAACACGTGGGTAACCTGTTTAGACCCATTAAGAAAAAATTTATTTTGATAATTTTAAAATTTAATTACTAAAAGATTTATTATAAAATACAATAACCATATTAATATATACAATATATTCTATATTAAATATATAGTTTTGTATTATTATTCTATATAAGTTTTTAAAAAAAAAGTTTTAGTCATTATTTATTTTTATTATGAAAGTTCCTTATTATCATTACTAGGATAAATTTCACTTAACATGTTGTTGTCCAAAATTATAATAAACTAATATAGTATTTGTATAGGCAAGAACTAAGAAGACATACATACAAGTATGAAAAATGTGAAAGAATATATAAACACTCGTGATTCATTATTATTTCTCCACGAGTAGATAATGGTTACACTTACATTATCGTTTAGATTTTTAAAATCCTCCAAACCTTCATGAATAATGTTTTTTATTTGAGGGCAAAATTAATAAAATTAATAATAATTATTGTAGAAGTGTAAAAAATGTATAAAAAAAATATACAATCACTCATAGTGACAAACTTTACAACTTTCATGAAGGGGTCAGCTTCAAAATCCAACACTATAATTCATAAACCTTAAATTTATATTTTTCTTACTGAATTTATTCTTCTTACTGAATTTATTCTTCTTACTGAATTTCATTTTTTAAATTTTCTTTTTTGAAAACATGATCATCTGGCGGATTTAAGAAGATAAACGGTTCAGATCTTTGATATCGCGTTTCGATATTTACGGTTAACTGAAATATAAGTCGATGTCATATAGTTTGTAGAAAATTTATAAACATCAAGCAATATTTTCACTAATCGTAAAACTCTGAATATAATATCAACGATCCAAACCGTTCATCTTCCTACATCCTTTAATAGATCAAGTTTTCAAAAAAGAAAATATGAAAAAACAAAATTTGATGAGAACAATGAAGTGTAAATGTAAACAACAATCAACGGTTAAATTTTGATCTATGATTTATATGATTATAGTGGCGAATTTCGAAGTTAAACTCTTCATGAAAGTTGTAAAGCTTGTCATTACGAGCGTTTATATATTTTTTCTATATTTTTTTACACTTCTACATTAATTAAGAAACTATTAAAGACTTTAGGTAAGTGAAAATATACTTAAAAGAAAATTGCATTTTTATGGTTTTGGATGTGACAATATGATATGTATATACTTATTTAGTATTATATTTTTCATTTGATTATTTATTAGTTTAAAATATATTTTCCTTAACGGGTAACGGGTTGGGTCATATTACCTATTAATATTATCAGGTCGATTTCGGGTCGGGTCATTTTACCCGTTTATTTTAACAGGTGTTACACGACACGACCCGTTAAGATATCGGGTATGACACGAAAACAACATGAACACGAAAAACACGACACGAATGTCAGGTCTAGTTATCGATGACGATGGATTGAGGGATGCCAAATCGACAAATGATGTTCCTCCATATGAAGCGTTCTATGTCCGCCTGAGTCATGGTTGTCATAGGCTCTACTTCTACCCATTTGGTGAAGTAATCGGTTGCCACAATCATCAAGCCTCTGCCCCCAGTAGCGGGTGACATTGGCATTACCAAGTCGATTGCCCACTGCATAAACGGCCAAGGACTCGTCTGCGGGTGTAGCTCGCAGTACTGGTACTGGCTTGTAGTGTTGGCAGCGGTCGCACTTTTGTACTAACTCCTTAACGTCTTGATGCATGGTAGGCCAGTAATAGCCTGCGTTAAGAGTCTTCTACGCCAAGGATCAGCCTCCGGAGTGATTTCCACAAACACCTTCATGGATTGAGCTTAGAACCTTTAGGTCGTCAAGATGCGCTAGGCAACGGAGATGTGGTCCAGTGTAAGATCTTCGGACGAGAATGTCATTCCATATGTAGTAGCGTGTTGCCTTTATTTAGAGCTTTTTAGACTCTAACCTTTTCGTGAGGAGTGTGTCATTGCCTAGGTAGTTTATAATATAACTTTGCCAATTTGGAGTTGTACGAACTTGTGACACTTCGGCTGCCGGCTCCGCCTATATGCTTGGCTTATCTAGATACTTCACTGGGGTAGAACGTTTGAGTTGGTGGTCGAGGGAGGAACCTAGGCCGGCTAGCGCGTCTACGTGGGCGTTGTCTGCCCGCGAAACTTGAGTGAAGGTGTAAGTCTGAAATGCCTCAAGTTGCTTGCGTACTTTCACCATCATTGGATGTTTTCCCATGTACTCCCTAATAGTCTAGCTGGTGATTAGCTAGGAATCGGAATGAATTGCGAGCTTTTTCACCACCAAGTCTCTTGCCATTCGGAGGCTTGCTATTAGAGCCTTGTATTCCACTTTATTGTTGGATACTTTGAAGCCTAGAGTGATCGCTTACACGAGCATTCAACCGTTTGGGGTAACAAGGACCACGCCTGCTCCCGAGCCTTTATAGTTGGATGCGTCATCAACGTGCAAATGCCAGAAGTCTCAATCGGGTGGAGCAAGCGTGGCTAAGGTGTGATCGGCTACCTCTCGAGCGTCGTTGGGCCGCTTTGTTGCATTGCCTAGGCTAGACATAAATTTCGTTATGAAGTCCGCCAAGGCTTAGGCTTTTATCGCAGTGTGGGGTTGGAAAACTAAACTGTATTGGCCAAGTTCTAACGTTTATTTCATCACTTGTTAAGAAATGTCTAGACCATATAGGATTGATCGTAGAGGATACTGAGTCATGACGATGACTTCGTGAGCTTGAAAATATGGTATCAGCTTCCAAGCCGCAACAATTAGCTCCAAAATTAATTTCTTGATCTTTGGATATCTAGTCTCCACATCGAGAAGAGCTTTAGAAGTGTAAAACATCGACAGTTGGGCCCTCAACTATTCTCGTATAAGGGCAGAGCTCACTGTTACTTCTGAGATTGCCAAGTAGATGTATAAATCCTCATCTGCTTCCAGCTTGGATAGTAAGGGAGGTGATGTAAGATACTTCTTCAGGTCTTGGAAAGCTTTTTCACACTCTTCATCCCATTTGTCTCGTTGTGCCCTCTTGATAGCCTTGAAAAAGGGTTTGCATCGATCGGTGGACCGCGAGAGAAAGTGGTTGAGGGTGGCTGCTCGTCCTGTCAAGCTTTGAATCTCCTTCAAGGTAGTTGGAGATTTCATCTCTAGGATTGCTCAGATTTGCTTGGGATATGCTTTGATTCCTCGTTGGGTTACTAGGTACCCAAGGAATCTGCTTGAAGATACTCCAAATATGCACTTGGCGGGATTGAGCTTCATCTTGTACTTTCTAAGGATGTCGAAAGTTTCCGCCAAGTTACCGATGTGGTCTGATCACTGTTTGCCCTTTACCATGATGTCGTCGACATAAACCTCTATAGTTACTCCAATTTGCTTCTTGAAAATCATATTTACACCAATTTTCTTCTTGAACGCCATGATGCGGAATTGGATTTTTTGATACTTGACGGAAGTGACGGCGTCCAGCTTTATTAGCCAAAGTCACCCTAAAATCTCATTGTAGGGAGACAAGTCGCTTACTATTGTGAACGTCTTCTTTAAGACAACTGGAGGTGTTTTCACGTCAAGTGTAATGTGGCCGATGGTAGTTGAGATGTGTCTGTTGAATCTGGTGATTACCTCCGTTTGGCGTATGATTGTGTTTTCCAAGCCCATCTTCTGAATTATTAAGAGTTAAATTAGATTGATTGCACTTCCATTGTCAACCATCATTCTGTCGACTATGGCATGGGCCAATTGGACTGATACCACTAGTGCATCGTTGTGTGGGAAATTGACACCTTCAACATCCTGCTCAGTGAAGCCAATGATAGGTCTAGCTTGGGTGTCAACTGCTTGGACTTGCGAGATTAGTAGAGTATGCTGTATCTTCCTCTTCTTTGAATTGTTGGTGGCCCCCAAGTGCTCAGATTCGGTGAAGATGATGTCAATCTGAATCGTCTTGTTGGACAGTTCTTTGTCGGTATCTGCGTTCCTTCTAGGCTGCATAGCCAGCTTATCGAAGTATCTGTCGACTTTGCCTTTTTTCACGAGCTTCTTTAGGTAATTCTTCCAAGTGTAGTAGTCGTTAATGGTGTGACCAGGACCTCGGTGGAATGCGCAGTACTTGGTGTGGTCCAACTTGGAAGTATCTCATTTTGATTGTTTCGGCAATTTGAACTATGGTTCACTTTTGATGTCGCAGAGGATTTGGTGAATCGGGATCGAGTACTTATAGTAGTTCTTGGGTGTCGGGTATCCTTTAGTTGGGGATCGTCCCCACGTTTGGCCCTCTGTCTGCTCTTATCGTTATACTGATTCCATTCCTCATTCTTTTGAGCTACTGCCGATTCTCTTCGAGGCTACTCGAGTGCCTTGTCTTCTCTCCGAGACTCGTCCCAAAATGTATGCTTATCTGTAAGAGCGAATGAGTCAACCAAAATTAGGTCTTTTTTCATGATCATTTCTCCAAACAGTGGGTGGTCTGCTGTGAGTCCTTTTTGGAAAACTGCACTTGTTATTGAGTCGTCGCATCTGACTATCTTTGCCTTCTCTGCTTTGAACCTCTTTACGTAATCGTGGAGCGACTCATTTGGATTCTTCTTCACATTAAACAAATGATCAGACTTTTTCTTGATCGAGCTGTAGAATGAGTATTCTTTGGTGAAAACCAAGGAAAGATCATCAAAACTCCGAATGGATCGTGGCAGTAGGGTGTGAAATCAATATTGGGCCTCGCCCTGCAAAATGGCAGTGAATATCTTGCACATAAGGGCATCGTTGTTCCAATAAATAACCATCATGCTTAGGTAGTGCTTCAAGTGCTTATCCAGATCTCCATCTCATTTGAAAGATGTGAAATGTAGCATGTTAAACTTGCGTTGAGGCTTTGTCTGCTTGATCTCATTCGTGAATTGTGACCTGCTCATGTTGTTCATGTCTTGTCGTAGTGCCTCATCGGAGACCTTGTTGCTCTGGAAGTCACGCAATCGTTCTTTTAAGAGTCTATCTACCTCTTCCTGAATTTGCCTTTATTGGGGTAGCAGAGCTCTTAGCTGCCCCCGGTCTTGGCCTACTAGTCTAGGCTACTCTTCTACGTTCTCGGCTCGTCGATGTCACGGTTACAGTACATATGGTATGTTTCTGGCAGGGGAGTGATTTATTCGTAGACTGCTGGTTGAACTTGAGCTAGATTGAGTGACTGCTTCTCTCCGTCTGTCATGCTGCCTACTCTGACATAAGGTGAAGAATGCTCCTTGCGAGCCTAACCGCGAATGAACACTTCGCTTAGAAGGTTGCTCATGTTGATTATCGGAATGTGGTCCCAACCGTGAGTGTATGTTCGTCTGTGGGCCTAATCGAGAGTACACACTCATCCACGCGCTAAGATGGGAGTATACGCTATCTCGGAGGCCCAGTCAGGAATGTACACTGCCAAAATGCTAAGTTTGTGGCTGGTCGAGTGGCTGCTTATCAGGACACTGCTGGAGAGATTATTCGTCTACCTTTATCCTACTTCAGGACATCTCGTCCGAGGCATGTTGCATCTCGGTGCGCTGCAAGAGTTGATTCACCAAGGTCGTCCATTGTGCGAGGGCGCTCGTTAACTCTATGACTTATTGAGACAAGTGTTGTTCTCCATTTGGGTTGGAAGAGCTAGGATGGAATGTGTTTCCTTAAGTGGTGGAAGTGTAGTAGACTCCGGGCACGAGATTTGAGTTAGGAAATGTCAAATCCGCAGAGAAATGTGGTGAAAATGCTTATAGTTCAATTGTTGGCCCTGAAATCTAAAGTCATGATGGTTGGATTGCTTTTGGATTGGTTTGGACTGCTTGGGACACCACGAGAGTGGGTTGGATTGTATACGGCACATGTCGGGCCTGTGCTCGGCTTGAGAGGTCTTAGGTTTGGGCCCGTGAAGCTTGGAACGACGCAGCCTAGCCTTGGGGCATATTGGGCTCTCGCTGGCCTTGGGTCCGCGAGGCTTAAGCTACTGCCTTAGCAGTTGCAGCTGTGACTTGAGCCTCTTTGCGCTAAGCCTAGTTGGACTCTCTTGTGGTGTGATTTGGAGAGGCACGGGGCATTGGGCTGTTTTTGGCATAGCTTAGGCCTGCACTTCTTAGGCAGTGCACTATGCTTGCTGACTATTGTGGGCTTGGGCTATGCCAAGGGTTGCCGAGGTGGCTACGATGGTGGCTACCATGGTGGTGCCTCGTTGGGGTGGTGCCACTCCACTCATCACCGTGTTGAGCCTCGTAGATCGTCGTGGTCCAAATCCTTGAACGTAGGAAGTTTCCTTCATGGTGGTTTCCGAGTTTCTAGTCATTGTACTTTTCTTTTACGTTTTATCAAAGAATTTTTATAAATAAAAATAAAAATTCCAAGAATAAAATGTACGAAAAATCTACAAATCAAGAAAACAAAAACCTTAAATGCGAGAGTCTTTTATGAGCATTTGAATCAAACCTCTCAATGAAAGCACCAATTTGTGGATGCAAAGTTCCACCTTCTTCTTCTTGGACGAAAATACACCTGCAAAACAATCAACACCTTAGGTCAAGGCCAAGAGTCTCACGTGCCGACGATGAATAGGAGGGCTTTGGCCCAAGAACCTCCAATGCCAAAGAATTTGAGAGAAAAATGTTTAGAGAAACTTGGTGAACTTTATGAGAATTTGACTTAGGTTTTTTGGAGAAATAAGGGCTATTTATAGGAAATTAATCAATTAATTTTGGTAATCAATCATAATTTGAATGAATAATTAGGGTTACCTTGTGGGGAGGATTTGATGAGGATTGATGAAATATGTTTTGAATAAATACCTATTTTGATCACATTTGACCTTGATTGAGCTGTGACTGTCCATTGCTTGCGCGTGGGAGTTCCAGTGTGCCTCGAGGGTAATTTTGTCTTTTTGACCTAAAAATCCATGTGTTGCCTCCATATTTTTCTTGATTATTTTTTGCTCCACAAGCAGCAGCTATATATACAAATTAACAATTAGAGATTATGTAAAAATCAACGGTTGATTTGCCTAGCTAGGATGTTTGATATTTGGAGGAGATGGTATCGTCATGGCTAATGTGGGAGTGGTAGATAGAGATGATGAGACTTCCCTTTTATGCCCCCGCAAGACGGTGAAGCTGTCGGTTAGACCGATCTTGGATCGAAGAAATTGAAACCAAGGACGAGACAATGGTTTAGTCAAGGCGCTTGCAAGTTGATCAGTGGTGGAGACATGGGATACTTGAAGAAGGCCACGAGTACACGACTACGACAAACTGAAAGTCGATATTAATATGTTTCATTCGAGAGTGGAGTATTGGATTGGCACAATAGAAGGTTGCGCCAAGGATGTCACAGGAGATTGTAGGCTTGGTGGAAGAAGAAACACCAAGCTTGCGGAGCAATGATTGAATCCATACGAGTTCAGCGGCGGTGCAAGCAATGTTACAGTACTCCGCTTCAGTGGAAGAGCAAGCAACAGAATGTTGTTTTCTGGAACTCCAAGATATTAGATTTCCACCAAGGTAGATAACATATGTTGTGGTGAATATGTGGTCATCACGATTGCCAACCCAATTCGCATCGGAGAGGCCATGATAGAGGGTACCTTTCAAATAGCGAAGTAGACATTTGAGAGCTTGCCAATGAAGAGCTTGTTAACCGCAAATGAGATGTCGGGATGAGTAAGACTGAGGTACTGGAGACCACCAACAAGTCGACGAAACATGGTGGCATCGGTGAAAGAAGAACCATCATGAATGACCAATGAATTAGAAGTAGCAATTGGCATCTTCCATATTGACTTTAGTCAGAAGCTCCCTTATATACTTATGTTGGGAGAGAAATAACCCACCATTAGTTGGCACAACCTTAACACCAAGAAAGTAGTAAAGGTCCCCCAAGTCTTTGATTGAAAACTTTTTAGCAAGAGCATGGACAAAGTAAGAAATAACCGAACTTTGGTTTCCTATAACAATAAGATCATCAACATAGATAAGAAAATATATAACAACACCACCATTGTGAAAAATAAAAAGGGAGGCATTTGAGAGAGCATTAGTAAAACCATAAGAGAGCAAAAATGAACCCAATTCTGTGTACCACGCACAGGGAGCTTGCTTGAGACCGTAAAGGGCTTTACAAAGTGTACAAACATGAGAGGGAAAATTAGAGTCGACGAAGCTGGGGGGCTGAGACATGTACACATCTTCAGAAAGGGAGCCATGGAGAAAAGCATTATTAATATCAAGTTGACGAATAGGCCAGCCATGTGACAAAGCAAGATGCAAGACCACCCTGATAGTGGTAGGTTTCACAACTAGGCTAAAGGTGTTCGAAAAATCAATGTCAGGACATTGATGAAAGCCCTTGGCCACCAAGCGAGCTTTATATCTTTCAATGCTTCCATCAGGATGACGTTTGATACGAAATATCCACTTACAACCAATAAGGTTTTGTCGAGGATGAGAAAGAACAAGTTCCCAAGTGCCATTTCGGATCAATGCATTAAAGTCATATGACATGGCAGCACGCCAATGAGAGTCACATACAGCTTGAGAAACACCTGTTAGTTCCAATAAGGGGAAAATAGGGTGTTTGGTGGCAGCATATAGGTGTTTGGGTTTGAAAATGAGGTTTTTGGAATGGGTGGTCATGGGGTGATTATTATAAGGGTTAGGTGGAGGCAAAGGTAGGCGATTTGGTGAGGGAGTGGGCAAGGGAGGCATGGCATGGTGTGGAAAAGGAGATGGAGAATGAGGATTTGGGGAATATGGCTTTGGTAATGGGGATGGGGCATGCAGATGACGAGACTCCTTCGAAGGAGATGGCGACGTAGAATAAGATGGCATGAGTAGGAGATGGGATGACATCATGGTGGGGTGGCGTTGTGGCATGGACGAAAAAAACCAGGGTGACCGGGAAAAAAAGAGAATACCAAGTAGCAAGACTCTTTGACGACACACGAGGAGAATTTGGATCATAGGAGGAAAAAGGAAAGGTGAACTCATCGAATTTGACATGACGGGATATAAACAGACGATTAGTAGACAAATCAAGGCACCGATAGGCACTTTGAGAGGTAGAGTAGCCGAGAAAGAGACAAGGCGTGAACGGGGTTCTAGTTTATTAGAGTTGTAAGGTCTTAACCATGGAAAACATTGGCATGTAAATACACAAAGTTTGTGATAATGTGGATTGTGTCCAAAGAGAATGGTGTACGCCTGTATGGAGAGACGTTGGTGAGTGTTTGTGTAGGCATACGATTGATAAGGTAAACAGTGGTTTGGAAGACATATGACCAATAGGAGAGAGGCATAGAGGCATGATGGAAGAGTGTGAGACCAGTTTCAACAACATGGCGATGCTGACGTTTAGCCATGCCATTATGTTCCGGAGAATGAGATGGGGTAGTAAGATGAGTAATACCATTTGTGGCAAGGAAGTTTTTGAGTTTAACAAATTCACCACCCCCATCATAATATAAAGATACAATTTTTGTTTTGAAGTAATTTTCAACAAGGGCCTTGAATTTAGTAAAAACAAAAAAGACATCAAACTTAAGTCTAATTTGATAAATCCAAATATATTTGGAATAATGATCAACAAAAACAACATAATAACGAAACCCATCAATAGAAGAATAGGGAGCAAGACCCCAAACGTCACTATAAATGAGATCTAGATGACCCTGACTAGTGAGAGTAGAGACACCAAAGGGAAGCCTATGGTTTTTATTACAATGGCAAGAAACACATGTGGACTCGACATGGGACTTTGAGGACACATGTAAGGAATTAGAGCTGACGATGTGTTGAAGAGTGCGATGATTGGGATGACCGAGATGACGGTGCCATAGTTGAGAGGCCACCACACCCACCTTATCACGAGGTTGAACAGTTGAATGGAATGATGAGTGTGGCCATACATATTCATCATCCTTATTTGGGCCTCGAAGAAGGCTCGGCCCTGTGTTAAGATCTTTCACAAGGAAAAAATCAGGAAAACATTCAATAAAGGTTTTGTTTTGTTTATTGAATTTGGAAATAGAAATTAAATCCTTCCGAATCGAAGGAACGCATAAAACATCAAATAAGGAAAAGTTGGAGGGCGAGTGGGATGGAAGGGGGGGGGTAGAACCAAGATGGGTATTATGCAAACCTGTACCATTACCAATTATGATTTCATCAGGTCCTTCGTAGCGTAAAGGAAAAGACAGGTTATTGATATCCGATGTAACATGATACGAGACCCCTGAGTCAAGAATCCAATTAGGGGCACGAGTGTAGTTGGCAACCGGTTTGTGCTAGGGAGTCAATTGAGGGAAAAATTTGGCGTTATGACCTTGTTGGGCACACCACTGACAAGTTCCACGGTACCCTGTGCCAAGAGGATTGGGGCGACGAGAAGTGGAACCGTTGGAAGAACCCCGACTTGAGGAACTAAAACCAGAAATATCTCGAAAGTTATTACGATGTGTATGACGAGAAGTGGAACTCAAAGGAAATAGGGTTGTCACGGGCACGAACAGCAGCTGCAAGTTCTTTGAACTCAAGTCCAACACCGTTTAAGATGTGTATGACGAGGTCATCATCACTGATGGGAGCATCAATAAGAGTGAGTCCATCGACAATGGCTTTGACAGCTTGGAGATATTCAGAAACGGGGTTGGAGTCACGACGCATGAGAGTAATGCATTCTTTGAGACTCATGACATGAGATCGAGCTCGATTGGCATAAAGTTGTTTGAGTTTGTCCCATGCAGCCTTGGAGGTTGTGGCAGAGGCAATAAGAGAGACAACTTGTTCGGAAACGGATGCGAGGATGGCATGGAGCAGCAGCTGATCTTAGCATAGCCAAAGATTATACGCCGTATGACGAGGTATTCGATTTTTCTGGGCAGGGATACGTTCCATCGACATATCTCAGGAGATCATACCCTATGAGGATGGCAATAAATTGAGCATGTCAGGAAGGATAATTCATGGGCGTGAGTTTATCGGGCAGTTGGGCAGCGGCGTTGATCGTAATCAATGATTTGAAGTTGTTAACTGAAAGCAAAGAGTTGGATGGGTGGGCAACGGAATCGGACTTGGTTGATTGCTCGTCTGACATTGTGAGCGCACATGGAAAAAATTTGAGAAACTGCTCGTTAAAGCTTAGGGCTCGTTGATACCATATAATGTTTTGAGTCGGGTTGAATAGCTTTCATTTATATGTTTACAAGGAATAATACAAGATGAAAACATGTAAAAGTCAATGGTTAATTTGCCTAGCTGGGATGCTTGATATCTGGAGGAGATGGTGTCGCCACGGCTAGTGTGAGAGTGATAGACGGAGATGATGAGACTTCCCTTTTACCAATCCCTTTCGTTTTTAAGCATTATTTTTCGTCACTTTCTTAAACTACCTAAGAAATTTAGGTGTTTATTGCCTCGCATCATGTCACCTGATAAGGTACGTACTGAGAAAGGTAAATACACAACAAAGATAACTCTTGTAATTCAAGGTATTTGGTTTATTGAGGCTGAAACCGAGGATTGATATTTTTGTATTTGTAAACTAGAACTATTAGCAACATAAAAGGGAGACAAACTTCTTTGCAAGTCTGAGTTTGGACGGTCACCATATTGAAATGACCTCTTGTAGTGAAGAAATTTTTAGTTTTGAAGACATGCTCGGTGTTATTTAGTTGTTAGTTTAGTGATACACCTCCTTTCAATGTTAGAAGAGATTTTAAATTTAAATCTAATCTCCATGACCAAAAAAGAAACGAAATGACTTCCCCACAAAATTTTCTCCCCATACACGACCCCTACTTATTTCGAGCCTTTGCATCGAATAAAACAAAGAAGAATTAAAAAGCCAAAAAATAAGAAAGAAGGGTATACAAGACAAGTCAAGACTACGGTTGTGTAATTTTTGGCTTTGAATCTAAAACGGGTTGGACTGCTATTTGAGCATCAAGTCTAAAACTTGACCCCGGAATTCAGTCGGACCTTTGCTTTGGACCCGAAGGTGAAGCATGGGTCAAAATTGTTCCATGTACAATGGACGGATTAGATTTGGGCCTTTATTTAATTATTCACTAGAAATTACGCCCGCGCGTTACTGCGGAAACCATCTGTTTCAGGCATAATCGGATGAATAAAACACATTTAAGTTGAATAAATTCAACAAAATTATGAACAAACAAAGGGATACATGAGTGAATGAGGTTGATAAGTTAAGCAATTTTGCTTTTATATACATTCAAGTGAGCTGGTATGTAAACACATTGTACAATGAATGGGACAAAACTGAACGTCTTTGATTAGAAAGAGATGGTTTCCAAAAAAGTTTTGTTTCCTTAAGAAACAGAAGAAACATGTAGTTCACACATATAATATGTGTCCTACAGTGTAGGCAACCATTTCAACAGGTTCAAGTAGCTAATTTTGTAACCACAACCGTTCAAAGGCAAAAATAAGCAGAAGGTATGTTTCCATACGAAACTGAAGAAACAAAAGCAAGCTGCAGTTTACACATATTTTGCCCTTGCAGTTAAGACGGTAAAATATATGCCCTGCAGCCTACATATCTCACTTAGCAGTTAGCAAAACACAGAAAAAACGGTGTTTGAGCAGGTAAGTCGTCAAGCACAGATGTTCAAACAAAAAAATATGCAGCATGGTGTGCAGCATTCGATCACAGAGAGCGTGTGGCTGTTCACATTTTCTGAGACCGGACATCTTCGACTCTATAGCAAAAAACATAAATCATAATGTAACAAAGGCAGCCATTACATCTAAATCCTCCCACACTTCTCTCAAACACTCCCTATCTCTCTCTGCAATTCCTAAAACAAATCTCCTAAATCCTATCTCGGACACCCCCCATCTCTCTACAAATCGCACAAACAAAACCCCAAACCTAATCCTTGAAATCCCACCCAACCTAATCCCTGAAACCCTTTCTCTCGGACACCCCATACCACAGAAAATGCATCTGAACTTTAGTTTATAAATTCGCAGGCTGCCTTCTCTCTTCCTACCTTTTAACAATTCACCAATAAGATTTTCTCACTAAAAACTTAAATAGCAAATCCAATGACGAATGATGTGAAACTAAGCTGTAATGAAAGCTTATATTAAGAAAGAATGAAAAGCCGTCTTTCTACAACTTGAAACCAAAATTTAAGTGAATGTCCTTGTAACTAAGGTTATTGAACATGATTAACCATCCGCAACCCTCAACCTTATAATAACCCGAATCAAGCTGGTTTCACACATAACAATAGAAAACCAAAATATCAGTGTTTGGGGACGTTACCTTATTTGAAATAGCACTAAAAAACAGAGTATACTTTTAGGCAAATATTGTTTAAACACCCAAACATAATTCATGATATCTGCCAAAAAGAAAATACCTCTCGATTAGATTTCTTTCGTTCACAAACTTTCTCGTTGACAAACTCCTGAGATAGAACCAAAAAAGAAAATAAGTCACAACTGGTGAAAGTAGAGGGGAAGGAGGCAGAGAAAAGTAGGAATTTATGAGTACACCAATCCTGTTTTAGGTTCCCAACTTATAAGGATGCTAACTTCATCATATAGGACTACAGTTAAACGCATTTCTTTCCGAAATTAAATTAAGAAAAAAATTCGACACTCACATGCCACATACCAATGTTACATGAATTAATCTTACCATCACAACCAAATTGACACAAAACTTCTAACAGTCCTTTTGAAAGCGAAAGTCAAGCGATTAATCAAATACTCATTTTCCGAAAAAACAAAAAACCCAACAAAAATATATAAAAAGCATAAGTAACTAAGTTCCCAATAGTCTAATCCATCAGAAAAATACAAACTTGCACATGTTTGAGTATAAGGACCATAAGAAAGAAGCAGGGGATGCAAAATTTTGAGAATGGATCTAATAATACTAATCAAGTACAGATAATTGTAGTTAAAAGGAGGTAATAAAGGTATAGAAAAAAAGAAGAAGATATTCTACAAATGAATGAAACAAAAGATGGTGACACTGGAATGGAAACACTTCAGGAGGCCAGAGGAAGTGGACATTTTTTTTTCCTTTCTAGCATTTCAGCTCACGACATGTCGAGAAATTATAGTTTTGTGCTAATGTCATTAACTCATGCATCTTAAGCACCAATATTCAGACATGTGCACAGCTAATGTCATTAACTTCAAGACATGTAAATTGCATATGTATAAAGTAATTTTCTACATAAAGTAATGAGGCTTGAGATGTTGTAGATGGGATAAAACGTCAAATGCTATGAAATTGCCAGATATGTAAACGATTAATATGGTGTATGTGAATGTGAATGGTAGCTCTCTTAAATTGTAAGATGCCAACATATCATGTAGAAGTGCGGTTTATACATTGATATTGTTAGAGATTTTTTGTGCAAGAGAGCTAATGTATAAGTGCACCATATAAATGATTATGCAAAAGATTTTCAGTTTTACTTCTACCATCCATTAATTGTCCTATCCAAAATGCTTTGAAAAATAAATCTATAGCTGCTAATGGTCTATATTCTTCATGCTGTCAGACCCTGCAATCTAAAAATTCATGTAAATGCAGAGGTTTGGCCGAAGGAGAGGGTATCGAAGAAATCCAGAAACCCTTCCATGACAAACTTAGTTTTACACCCATGGCGTGTGTGTTTTATGGTAGATGCCCTCTCTCTTTTAACAACACACAATAGCTTATGCAAATGCAAAGAGACTTCAATATGTTTTCATTTAAAATAAGTTTACATTTTGTAGCAAATGCATATGGCAAAATAGTTTATAAGTAATCATACTGAAGACCAAACAGAACAGTTCAAAAGCTTCAATGGAAATATAAAATGCAGAAAGAAAAAAAAAAGAAAAGAAAAAACTTGAATTTCCAAACCCATAAAATAAAAAATTCAACCAGATAAAATTTAAGAAGAAATACCAAGAACTGAACTCAACCAGATTAAATGTAAGAAGAAATACCAAGAACAGAATTCAACCAGATTAAATGTAAGAAGAAATACCAAGAACTTAGAGATGCAAACTACCAAAATGCTCATGATCATGGCCGTGCTGATGAAATCCAAATCTGTAATTTCATGTCATCTTCCTCGGTCAATTCCTTGAGAAGCTTCGATGTCGCCAACAGTCTCTCCTCTTCGTGGCTGCGGCCATGGTCGTGCCCACTGCCGTGGATCTCTCTCCTTCTAACCAGACACCACTTCAATCCCTTTTACTTTCAAACTTACCTTTCATTATCTGCATTAACAGAAACAATAACTTCTGTCAGTGCATTCAAACCAAACCTATAAATCAATTCCTAAAATCAACTGCAAATCACAAATTTACCCAAAAAATCCCGCAAAGACCCAAAATCCCTGAAAATTACTATATTTTCACTCCCTCCATCCCAAAAATCAGAAAATTAGTAAATTAGAAAATAGAATTTAATAACATTGTACATAGAAAGCAAGGAATCAATAATTTAGGAGGCTTCCCAGGACAATAATGAGCTTTTAGAGAGCATATTCATACATGGATGCACAAATACAGACACAACAGAGACCATTCGATGAAAAAAAATAGACGCTGAGAGACTCAAACACACACTATTCATAGATCCATGACTTAGAATTACTCAGATCCAGCTGAAATTATTATAATAAAAAAAATTTAGGGATGTGAACATATACCTCTAATAGTGTGAGCTCTGTTCCCCTGAATCTTTCGCTGGCTTGGGCAAAACCTGCGGAGATCAGTGATTAGGGGATAAGAAAACTGGCCGCCACGGT
This sequence comes from Malus domestica, assembly GCF_042453785.1. NCBI lineage: Eukaryota > Viridiplantae > Streptophyta > Magnoliopsida > Rosales > Rosaceae > Malus > Malus domestica. Next base: position 10,314,827 of record NC_091676.1, on the reverse strand, counting down.
TTAGTTTTTTAAGAGACAATTCGAGAGAAAAAGAAGAAGAAGAAGGGGATACCCCTTCCCTTCTGAGAAGTTTGATAAAATCTGAAGTACTTAACACCCATACACAATATTTACACACATTCACTAGTCACCACTCATAACACATCAATGGTCCAACAATTATGGAGCTCGAAATTTATATAAGGGCCAATCAAATCATAAAATTAAAATGTAAAGATTTAAGTAATTAAGAATTATTACTTGCTTAGTCCGTTCCTTCTTGTCATTTCAAGGATAATTCAATTCAACCTGATTTGATCAAACTACATCTCCCAACAAAACAAACAAAAGATAAATTAAAAAAGAAAATCAGGGGAGCTAAATTAAATATATACTGACCTACTTTTCGGCTAAAAAACCCAAAAGGAGCAATTAAATAGCAATGCACAATGACGGAATTTCTATGAAAAAATATGAATGAGTTTTCAATTAATAATTGATGCCGAAATAAAGAAGGCCTTTCTCACCTTTGATACCGGGCGGACAACAAAAACATTATGTATGGATTAATGTATAATATATTAGATCCTATTTGTTTTTTATTGACTGATTCAACATCAGTCACCTAATTCATATCAAGCATCCATACATAGCTGAGAACGCTTATTCCAACCACCATAGCATTGTTGCTTTAGTATGTGTTTTCACTGAGAAGAAAAGGAAAGATCAATTGAAATGTAAGCTTTTTAGTCTGGGAAAAGATTCTTGCTTGAACAAGTATTATAGATTGTGCAGACAGTGTTTCTTCCTTAGGGTACTGTGATTTGCAGACATGGGATTGGCACCCAATACTCAACTCATTTTAACTAACATGTGTTACAAACAATCATCCACTAAATCCTTATTTCAATGAAAAAAATAAAAAATTACTCATGACGAAGACGAATAAGTTGCAGGGTTTATTAGATTAGCACATAATATTGCAGTATCAGACTCCACCTAAGGTCAGTGGCTCAAAGACGCATTAGAAAATAGCGTCAGAAGCTTTGAGAACTACAGATTATAATTTCTTGAAAGGTGAAACACTACCTTGATGGCTAATGCTCTGTCGAAGCTTTGAATGGCACTATCAGCCTCCCCAAATTTAACTGTGCTCTACCAAGGGTAACCCAAGCCTGAACATAAGATGGCAAAAGAAAATCATTACAGAACCAAAGGAAATATGAGAGGAAACTGCCTAGTTATGAATCATAACAGCATCAACCACATTTATCACCGTATGCATAGCAAGTGAAAGTACCCATGAGTTTCAGGGACCATTAAGGATCATGGCTAAAACTTTATCTTCTTTCATCAGCAACACACATAGATTACAACAGAATTTATCACAAAGAAAAAATACTAATGGGAGGAGTCAAATTTAAAATGTTAATTGCATCAAAGATTCCACAAAGCATATGAAAATTTCCCCTCCCAATTTTCCTAGAGCAATGAGCACCATCATAACTTGGCACTGGCACATGAACAAATAATAAGGTGACAACCATTTCAAAAGTAAAAAATTGCCCTTGTTTAGGAACAAAAGCAAAATACCAATACCAAAACTTTTTATTTGTTTTAAACCAACATACAAAAACAAAAAGACCAAAATTTTGGGGGAAAAAAGCTTCACAACTTCCATATAGAATCTAGATGGCAGATTCCATATTTGGGTTGTTGTACAAAAGCGACAGTTATGAGATCAATACATAAGCAAGGCAAAGTTTGATAAATACTGAAATCCAAATAACCCAAGGATTTATACTATACTTGAGAATAAGCCTAAGTTTAACTAACCTTCCAACATAATTTCTACACATATACATCCATTTGAGGCCTATTTTGCTTCTTTCCTTCAATATTCATGTTAAAGATTATGCCAAATTTTATTAAAACAGTGGCTTCTTGATTAATAAGTTTGGGGTAATCAAAATTCACTTTGTAGATAAATCCGGTGTTGGTGAAGATGGTCTTCTTCATATGCAAAAATAATTGGGACTTGTCTGAATGTGATAAATGATTTGACCGAGGATTGCATTAAGTCTATTCATTTGCAGGAAAATAAGAGATCTGACTTGTACATTACATCTAACTGAAGAAACCAAAACAAAAGTATAGCAAATTATATACCTAAAAATGTCAAGCAACCAAAGCCATAATTAAAATGTTTCGCTTTAAGAAGATAATAGTGAAAGGGTGAGGATGAACCTGCTGCTATGAATTGCAGATTCAAGTGGATGAAGCTCTGTGTTTCAAAACAACATTCATATAGCTCACCTGCAAGGATCATCACACAGCCAAAAATTAGACAGATTTGTACCAAGGAATACATAAGGAACCAAGAAATGAGGAAAAAATCTACCAACAGAGGGATGAGAAGCAAACACCAGGAAATTATCAAGAAGCACAGAAATGAGCACAGTGAAACCAAAAAATTCGAAATATGGTTTTAACAAAGTAAATGGAAAACAAAACAATAAACAATGATTTTCAAACAGTGCATAACCTGTTGAATCAGAGTAAAAAACTGAAAACCCATACCCTCCCATACATCCCTCTGTCATTCTCTCCTCACTGACCCTGTGCAGTGTGCACTAACCCATTAATTAACTCCAAAAAATACACACAGCCATGCTTTCTCCTCTCTCTCTATCTTTATCTCCCTTTCCATCTCTTTGGGAAGGAAACGGAAAAGGCCTGCTTTACCATTGTTATTCCCTTCCCGCGATCATCAACGCGTGTGCATCACGATCAGCGGCAGAGAGAGCCTGTGGCAAATTTGTAAATAAGTTGAAATTCACCGCAAAACATCTCTCCCTCAAATCCCGACGACCCCTATGCTTTTCTCTGAGTGTACCCCCTCTCCTACTCCTCCCTCTCCCTCTCTCTCTTTCGCGCTGTCCCCCTCTCCCTCTTTAACAATTCGAAAATCTAACCTACCATTAAAAAATCCAATTTAAAAAACGAACTTATCTTTGGATTTGAGGCATGCAGCGCAAGAACCGGCACACCCCACTCTCAGTAGGGTTTGTTGATGACCCTTACCCCGTGTCCCTGAAATCCCGACGACCCATATGGTATTCTCTGACCATACCGACTCTCCCACTTATGAAAGCCATCTGCAGCAACAGTACCGAGACCTACCCCTACCCCTCCCCCTCGCTCTCCTTCCATCGCCATCTATATCTCTGTCTCTGTCTCTGTCTGTCTCTCCCTCAGACCTTCCATCCCGAAACCCTAATTGAACTACAGCAAATGACACCTACCCGGTTACCCCCCATCTCGCCCAAAACCGAGAGGACAAAATTACCCTTCCTAATACACCATCCCCACCATCGGATTGTACTCTTTGATGGGCAAAACTGTAATTAAATTATTTGGGCCTGACTGAGGGCCGGGCTTCTCGGCTAAAACAAACTCATTTGGGCTTGGCTGAGGGCCGGTCTACTGACCCAAAACCAACACAGAGCAATGGCATGGTTGTAATTAATCTGAAATTCGGATTGAAACACTTGTCATTTCTACAGTGCCAATTCCAAACCTTTCTTTAGACTAAAGTAATGTATAATGACACAAATGTAAAAGAACTAGATATTTATACGCCCTTTTAAGGGAAGATAATAAGTATGGTTTATTTCTTAAGTCTTGACTCATAAATTATGTTTGTAAAAATTTAATTTAATTTAAAATTATTTATTTATGTAATTGTCACGATGAAATTTTAATATTTCTTATAATATAATGTTTGTTAATTTCTTTAAACTCAAATAGAAGCTTCAAATATTTATGATTAAAGTAGGATTTTTTCCCCTCTTTTTTTTCCTTTCCCTTTTCTCTCTTCTATTTGAACAATCACGGTTAAACCATATTAACATTTTATATTAATTTTTTATAAAAGAAAAAAAATAAAATAAAGAATGTAAGAGAAGGAGATGGAAAGAAGAGAGGTGAGAGTCCTAATCCTTCTACCATAAGTCAAAAGCCAGAACAGGGAGACATACAGACATCCCAGCCCTCCCCATTTGCATGCCTTCTGCTAACCGCTGACGTGCGCCGCCTTCCCTTCTCCCTCTCCTGCAGACCTCCATAGCCGCCCTGATCACACTCATCACTCCAATTCCAACGCTTCACTCAAAACTGAGAAAACCCAATTGCCAGAAGAACCATTCAAACGTACCAAAGGTGAGCTTTCTTTCCCCCAAAATTTTGCTACTTTTCAAATTTTCATTTATTTTTTTGTAACTTCTTTTTCTTTTGATTTAGTTTATCTGTTTGTTTTTTTTAGACAAGATTCAAGAGGAACATGTAGAAATTGAAGGCTTTGAATTTTATTTGCTGTTGTAAATATGAATCTCTCCTTGTTGATGGATTTTAAGAGACAATCTTAGGTTTTTGAATTGATTTAGTTTATTTGTTAATTGAATAAATTGATGGATTTAACCTTTGAATTTGATGCGTATTTTTGTTTGTGTTTTTTAATTTTTTGGGTGATATCCAAGTGCTTCTTCTTCATTTCTCTTGTTTGACATGTAGAGAATAAACTGGGGAATTGGAACAAAGCATGTTGGTTCATTGAGGTTTTAGTCAACTTAATTAAGCCCACTCTATAATTATCCTGAAAGCACTGATCTTTGTTAGATGAACGTTATCGCGCACGGTTTGTCTATGCAAGATTGCTTAAGATGTTATTTCTTCAGGAAAAACGATTATGAGCTGCTTCAGTTGTTGTGTAGAAGATGACACCCGTAGAGCTTCTGAGAATGGACCATATGTAACAAATCACTCAGCAGGTACCCTGTGTGTGTTTATATTTATGGTATTCTTATCAAGAGCATTGAAGCTAATAACTTGTATGCCATTTGGTTTTGGATGTCCATCGTTTTATGGCGTCTTGTTGGATTGATGCAAAACTCGACATTTGAAATGTAGGCAATAGTGGAGGTTACTATCACGAAGAAGCTGCACCCGTGGATACACAGACTGTAAATATCCTTCCCATTGCTGTCGCTGCCATTCCAGTGGATGAATTGAAAGATTTGACAGATAACTTTGGCACAAAATCTTTAATCGGTGAGGGTTCATATGGAAGAGTATATCATGGTGTTCTGAAAAGTGGGCCTGCTGCAGCTATTAAGAAGTTAGATTCCAGTAAACAACTGGAGCGAGAATTCTTATCGCAGGTTTGGTCTACGGAATTTTTTGTGTTTTGTACTTTAACATTGTATGTGATTTGGTGCTGAAATTTATTTAATTCTTGGAGCATAATTTTACAGGTCTCCATGGTTTCAAGACTAAAACATGAAAATGTTGTGGAGCTTGTTGGTTATTGTGTTGATGGCCCTCTCCGTCTCCTTGCCTATGAGTATGCTCCTAATGGGTCTCTTCATGATATTATCCACGGTAAGTAACATTTCCAAATTTCTATCGTCTGGTGTTATTACAGCCTCCAAAATTATAATAATCAAGGACCACATAGATGTTTTTTGAGTGAAGCTTTATGCATGCAGTTTTTTTTTGTTTTTTTTGTTTTGTTTAAAATTTAGAAGGAGGCTTAATAACTATTAGGTTGAAGGTCAGTTGATGATAGTTGTTTGTGTCTAATGACGCCTAGTATTTCTACTAATCTGCTAAACGAGCGGGTTGGCCTCCAAACAATAGAAAATAGCTCTTCGGCTGCAAATTTTTTAGCTTTATCTCTTTGATAATTAGTAAGATCGCCTTCATCTCTATGCTAATAGAATTTTGTTTCACTTTATGTGGCTATAGGACGGAAAGGTGTTAAGGGAGCACAGCCAGGACCGGTTTTGTCATGGGTACAAAGGGTTAAAATTGCTGTAGGAGCAGCCAGAGGACTTGAATATCTACATGAAAAGGCTCGGCCTCATATAGTCCATCGTGATATTAAGTCCTGCAATATACTGCTTTTTGATGATGATGTTGCAAAGATTGCTGATTTTGATCTGTCAAATCAAGCACCTGATATGGCAGCACGTCTTCATTCTACTCGTGTTCTTGGGACTTTTGGTTATCATGCTCCAGAGTAAGTTCTTCCTTGATGTACTGTATAAATCACGTTATGATGTACGCTCAAAATTTTGACTTGGCATATACATCGTTCCCATTGTAATTCTTATATGTGATTCCGAATGGCAGATATGCAATGACCGGAGAGCTGAGTTCAAAAAGTGATGTTTACAGCTTTGGTGTAGTGTTGCTTGAACTCTTGACTGGGCGTAAACCTGTTGATCACACATTGCCGCGTGGGCAGCAGAGCCTTGTGACATGGGTACTAATTTCAACCTAGTTCTTGTCTACTTGTAACTCATGCTTGGTTCTTGCATCTTTTTTTTTTTCATTCTGGAGGGGTGGAAGCTGAGAATTTTACTTTTAACTGGTTTTCATTTTTCATTTCGCTGAGTTTGTTTCTCGAATATATGGTTCTATTAGGCAACACCTAAACTCAGTGAGGATAAGGTGAAGCAGTGTGTTGATGCTAGACTCAATGGAGAATACCCTTCCAAGGCAGTTGCAAAGGTAATGGGGAACACTTTTGAGTAATTATTCACCACCGGTTTCTTGATTCTGAGAAATACTTGCCAAAGCTATTTTTCCTTAATAGGTGTACACACATATACAATTATGTTATGTTTAAATTGTTGACTGGATGGACAAGAACACGACATACTTTTCATTCGACCAGTTATAGACTAATTGAAAAGGCAGGTAGCTGGTTTACTCCAAATCCACTGATCGCAATTTGTACGTGCTTGAAACAGTTTGCTGCTGTTGCCGCTTTGTGCGTCCAATATGAAGCTAATTTCCGGCCAAATATGAGCATTGTTGTCAACGCTCTACAACCTCTATTGCGTGCTCGGTCCGCTCCCCGCCATTGAAACAACAAACTTCTGGATTCCTGACATGTCACTCGTTCGTGCAGACAACATCACTGAGATTTGTTTGGTAACCACAGTTTCTGTAGATCGTATACCATTGTTCGGTTCCTTTTAGTCATCAAAATCTTAATGATCCCCTATGTAATTCACACCAACTCTTACAAGTTCCAAGTTGGAGCCTTGGATTATTTGACCATTCGACATCAAGAGCCTTTTCTTGGGTGTCTGTTTAGTCTCCTGGAACTGTACATATATTTGCAGAGAATAAGATTCCAAACATGGTAATATAGTTTTTTATTTTTTTGTTGTGAACAATGTTAACAAGCTGTTTTTATTCTGTGCTGGTCTGGAAACATATTATTTATGTTTTTATTTTTGGGCGACAATGTTCTAAACTATTGTAATTTATGGGAAGGCGATTTGAACTTGGATGCTCTGAGTTAAGACACATTGTCTTAACCAACTGATCCAATCTATATCTATGTTTTTGTTTAGTACATATGTTTGACTGAACAAACGATCCCATAAGAGCAACTCCAGCGTTGCTGGTTGCTCGGGGGACAGGCGAGGAGAAAGGGCCCGACGGTCGGGGGATAGGGCTCCAGCGTTGCTGGTTGCTCGGGGGACAGGTGAGGAGAAAGGACCCGAGCGACAGGCCCGGCGGGGATTGCCAGCCCGAGAGCCTGAGGGATGTGTGACGTACGGCTGATGTGCGGCATCGGTGCATGCGCTCGGTGTTCTCTGTGTCCTCCTTCCTCCTCAGTGTTCCATGGCTGCTGCTGTGAGAGATAGAGAGAGAGAGGACCGGTCCTCCTTCCTCCTTCCTCCTCGGTGTTCCATGGCTGCTGTGAGAGAGAGAGAGAGAGAGAGGACCGGTCAAAATTAGGAAAAAATAATAATATTTTATGGATTGGGTGAGAAAAAAAATATTAATATTTTATTACTAATTGCCCGGGAGAAGGGTTCCAAGGGTGGAGATGCAAATGGCAATTACTGTTTATTAAGGACGGTTACTGTTCACTAGGTGGATTGAATAGTGGATTGCCAGGGGGGAGGGCTCCAAGGGTGGAGTTGCTCTAATGGTTGCGATCCTTTTTGGTGGGTGGATAACGTGCTTTATTCAAACACGATAGGATTGTATATAGGATAATTAACACATCAATGTCTATCCAAAATCCAAGGTGAATGTCAGGTAAAAAAATATGTTCTCATAGCGCAACAAATATTTGGCAGTTTAATTTGATCCAACGGTGTAAACTATCAGGTAAAAAAATATGTTCTCATAGCGCAACAAATATTTGGCAGTTTAATTTGATCCAACGGTGTAAACTAATTGACCGAGGATCGTTAGATCAAATCCAATAAAAAAAGTACGGGGCTGAACGCATACGTTTACTCCAAAAAGTTGAGAGAATGCAGATAACGCTTCACCGCAGATACGAGAAATAATGATGCTTATGTACCTTGATACAGGCTCAATCCCCCTCCCCCTAACAACTAACAGTGCAACCCTTATACTGAACTTGGCAATTATATGACTGCGTTTCTTTGTGCTGAGTTTCAACATCTCACATTTTGCTTCAAATGTACGGGAACATGGCTTGACATGTCAACCAAGCTCCCGTTGCGGTTGCGGTTGCGGTCGCGGTCGTAAACCTAACACAATGCTGGTAGAAACACACAATGCAAGCCAAAAACGTTTCTTACTGTAAACCTTGGCATGTCCTCAGGAAAAATCTCATGAACTACAATCACCTAAACAAAAAGGAAAAGAAAAAACCGATAACTGTACACAACCGGTGGCAAGGGCATCCCCTTCCAATGCCACTCCACACACAATAACCGTCTCTCAACATCTATATGTAGGTTTATAGAATCAAAAGGAAAAGAAAAAAAGGTTACTTCTCGTTTTCATCCTTTCCTTCATCTCGTTTCGATTCCTTCCCTTGATCTTAACTATGGCAGGCTGAAGAATATGAAAGCTTTAAACGAGTGCAAAATGTCCCCTTTGACTTGTGTTTGTGCATCAACAACTTGTATTCCTTGCATTTCTATGATTGATTCGCCCACGTGCCTATGTTCGATGGTTCCTTCTGCTATCTGTCTTTGTATCTGGATTCTCACTTTTATCTGTATCAGAATTCAGAGACTCGGCTTCTGTATTCCCTGCTTGATTTCTTCGGCGTCTTCGGTCCTAAATTCCAACCAAGTTACAATAGATAGATCAACTTATGAACTCCTCAGAGTATAAGGATGAGACCAATTGGGAAAATAAATAAAAAACCACGCAAGCCAGAAATTTGAATCAATCTATATATTTGTGTCGAAAATGGATGTAAGGTATTTTTAGCATTCTTATTTCAAAGATGATTTCAGAGACATACCTCTCGCGGTATGGGATACTCCTCCGATTCAAGCATGCGAACCACTTGCCCCATTTTAGGCCTTTTATCAGAATCTGGATCTACACACCTCAGTGCAGTCAAAAGGGCTCGTTTAAGGGCGCTCGTAGATGGCCTGGTCTCAATGTTCGGATCTACCACCTCTTCTGAACGCCTGCTTCCAACCATCATCTTGAGCCAATCTACCAAATTTACCTGCAAGAACCACGCAGCAGGTGTAAGGACAACTGTTACTACACTGGTATCATTCCTTTTTCTTCTTTTTTCTTCCCCTAAAGGAAGCAGATAAATATAAAGACAGATTGCTGTCACAGAACAAATCAAACAACTCCGAGGTTTTTGTGGGTATGCATCTGTTCGGAAGCAAGAATTTCCAGCTAAAATTTACATTTTCCTGTGCAAACTATGAATTTAAAAGCAGATTATTGAATATGACATGCAACCTTGACTAACCAATATAAGAACGCAGAACTAAAATGCACATTTGATCTCAAAATTCTCACTTCAAAATAGGAACAATTTTGTCATACCTCTTGTTCTGGCCGACCATAATCCACTGGATCCCTTCCAGTGATTGCTTCCAAAATCACAACCCCAAAGCTATAAACATCACTCTTCTCATTTAGAAGGCCAGAGTTGGCATATTCTGGGGCAACATACCTGAAAAAAGAATGATGAAAGGAGCCAATAAGAAAGGATTACTCTAAAATAACGATATAGTGTTCTTCTATCAACACAAGAATCTTCATACAAATATTTGCAACTGGTCCTAATGGAAAAAAGGTACTCACCCGAAGGTACCCATAACTCTAGTCGTAATATGACTCTTCCCGGCACCTAGCAACTTTGCCAGACCAAAGTCGGAAATCTTAGCATTGAAGTCATCATCAAGCAAGATATTGCTCGACTTAATGTCTCGATGCACAACTTTTGGTTCAATGGCCTCATGCAAATAAGCCAGCCTGAAAAACATGAAAAAGAGTCAGAGGAGATAAACCACAAGGATAAACAACTCAAACTAAGGTATAGGAAGACTTACGCTTTAGCAGTGCCAAGAAGAACTTTCATGCGTGCCTCCCATGTGAGATATCCATGATGGCACATAGCTCCATGTAGCCATTGTTCCAAATTTCCATTGTTGACGTACTCATAAACCAGCAACCTGTACAAAACTCTTTCGCTTAAGAATATAATTAAGGATGTGACAGTGGTACTCTTTACTTTATCCAAACCAAAACAAGATGCTCAGCTAATACATTACTGCCTTATTTTACCATGTGGAAGCCATTACAGTAAAACTAAAGGGTATGGTACCTGTGGGTGCCTTCGATGCAGTATCCCAAAAGTCGAACCAAGTTTTTGTGTCGTACATGCCCAATAGCCTCAACTTCTACTCTGAATTCCTTCTCTGCTTGTCCTCTATGAGATGATTGAAAATATATAATGTTATAAACCCAAATAATTGAATTGTAAGGAAAAGAGAAAATACAAAAAACAGAAAGCCATAAAACTATGGAAATAAGATGCATCTTACAGGTTGTTGAGTAGCTTCTTCACAGCCACAGGAGATCCATTAATCAGATTACCCCGATAAACAACTCCATATCCACCCTCACCAATGACATTTTCCTTTGAAAACCGACTTGTTGCAAATTCGAGGTCCCTTAATGTAAACCAGTGACCCCAACCAAGGCGAGAGAATTCAGGTAGACCAGATAGAGGTGAAGAGGCAGTTATAGGCTGTGAAGAAGGCTTGTACATATTAGCCGCACCACTCTCATCTCCAGATTGAGAACCAACAGTTTCCTTCTCCGCATTGTTAAATGAGCCTGATCGACTGTTACTATCTCCATTCTTATGGATCAACACTTTCTCTGACTCTCTGTCACTGAATTTATCACCAAGGGTGAGAGAAGAAATATTACGGGGTATATAGTTATTTGCTGAAGCTTGATCAACCCTGATCTCTTTGATTTCCTTTGAATCATTTGGAATTTGGCCCAGAGGAAGCACGTCATTAGACTTTCTTGATCTCTTTCGCGAAGTAAGACAAATTGATAGCACCGCAAGAATCATCACTATAAAAACTCCCACAATGATCCCTGTTAATACCCAAACCTTTAAACCGAAGACAAATGTCTTCTTGGCTAATACAGTATCAAGACCGGATGCCATTTTCTCTTGATACAAAGGACCCTGTAGAGTTCAAAACAAAGAAATGAGAACTCCAATTCCATGCATTAAAAAACTCAACCTTTTGCATATCTAGCATTTTGTTACTGAATTTAACTGCTTATATCGCCAAAATTTCACCTCTTTCAATGGCCATCAATTTTTTTCTTTTCAAAGACAAAAACACACATTCACAAATTGGGAACATAATAAAAGTAAAGACGTGGTAGACCATAATGCGGTACTGAAGAGAGAGAGCGGAAAACCAACGTGGTCAAGAAAACAGACTCAACCACAATCCACAATCTCACAAAGAAGATGCAGAGCAAAGAACACCAAAGTGATCAGGATAAATAAACTCAGACCCAATAGGCAACTTGGCAAATATGAAGCATAAACCAAAGAAGGAGCAGGATAAATAAAATGCACAAAGATTTCTCCTTCCAATTCCACTCACTTTCAAACTGTGAAAACATATTAACAGCATAACCAACTAATGCATTCCCACATCATTCCATATCCAATACAAAAACAATCGATAAAGACTAAGACTTTAATCATTTTTCACCCTACCCAATTAAACCAATAACTGCAGAAACCCACTAAAGCCTAATACAACAAATACTTGGCACTTGGCTTACCTAAGTCCACTTCTACATTACCCACAAAAGTTGAAACAAGTTTGAACTTTTAACATCTATGGTAATAACAACAAGAACAGTAAAATCTTCAAAAAAATCCCCATTTAATATTTTCTACATTTAGCCCAGCAAACAAACAGGGAATATATATACATATATTATGTATATATAAATGTAGCAAGAAATAACCATATAGAGAAGCTCTGTATACTGAAAGTTTCAGAATTTTTACCTTTTTCTTCAATTCAATTTGAAATTTTTCTTCAACTCAGTCTTCTAGATCTCTTATTTAGAGAACCCAGAAAAACCCAGCTTGGAAATGGGGCTGCTGCCACATAACCAAATCAATCCCATTATCTGTAATGTAAACATTGGTGGGTTTCTTTTCTGGGGTTTCTCAATTGGGCAAATGCGTTTTTGTATCCAAGCTCAGACAGTGAGACAGGAGGCAGAGCAGCACTCTTCCAGAGAAGCACTTGCCCCTTTTGAAAAACTCCAAACAAAAATGGGACGTCACAACTCACAAGCACAGAGGCTAATGTGTGTTTGTGCAGTCCAAGGGGAATGGAGAAGAGAAGAGAGGCACATGGAATTCTGGGGAGAGCAAATGGAGATGGTGGGGTTAATAAAAAGGGTTGGAGTTGTCAGTGTTAGGTGGTGAGGAGAGAGACTGCATTACAAGTTACAACATTACATACAGTAAAAGAGAAGCATGAAAAAAATCGAAGCTTTCTTTTGCTGTTTTTACAAATTTCTATCGTTTCATTTCTTTTTATTTGTTTACTCCTATGGCGATGTCTAAATGCGTGCCGACTGCTGAGGGTGATAGATAATCCGAAACTTAAATCAGGTTTTGCAGAACATAAAACCCTCCTTTTTTGGGTCTTTTTATTCTCTCTAAAGAATTTACAAATTTTTTTTACATTTTTTTTCTAGCAAACGATGTGTTTACACCAAAAAGGTGAGGGTAGGCTAGACTCTTTGTGTAATAATATAGTTCAAATTCGTTTTTGCGAAGAATCAAATTAAAGATTTCTCACTTACAAGTAAAGAGAAATATCACTAGATCGTATTACTTAGTGGCTTTACAATTTTCTTTTTAACAAGACTATGAAAAAGGATAAAAACAACTAACATATCTTACATATATAAACAGTTTATAATTTCAGATTTTATGTAAGGGATCTCTTGTATATTTAAAGAGAAGTATTTTGTTAGTCAAACATCAATTTTTAAATAAAATAAATGTTTTATAATAAGGAGGGATTATGATTACATGGGGGACAAGTAATCAGTGTGACCTTGAAGAAATGTAGAGCACAAATTGTGAAGGAAATAAAAGGGGGAATAGTCAAGGAAACAGACTGGAACTCCGTACCAAATTTTATAGACTCATGATAGACTCATGACCCCAAGATACCCCTGGTAAATTGGTAATATTTCATATTTTCGAGAAGAAAAATAAACTACAACGGATAATTCAGTAGTTGGGGATGAATTTCAAGCTGTTATTTCACACAGCACGTTCTAAGTTCAATTTCAGGTGCTAGTGAATCACATGATGACCAAGAGATGCTAAAATGTCTCTGTGAGTCTTCCCGATCCCCCAAAAAATGGATTTCGTGCCGAAGCCACTAGCTGGTCTCTCTTTGATAAAAAGAAAATGCAATCTGGGATCCTATATAACCCATAAGTTCATAACCCACCAGGAAAAAAACTGTTCTGGAATCCAGATCAACAGATCAACCTAAACAGTCGACAACAATATTTCATAATTCATGAAATGATGAAATTTGTGGCAGATTTAGGATATGAGATATCATTGCTGTATGGAGAGAGTAACACATTACAGATCGATGAAGATTGAAGAGCGGCTCTTTTGTTTTTGAACGCTATTCCGTAACCATCACTCAATGCCTGTTTCTTCAAAAGTGTTAGCTAAAATTGACTTTTAGTTTCGTAACCGTTGTTGCTTTAGTATCTCCATAAAATCTAGTCCACAAGATTGTCGACGTGTAATTTATTGCATGTTAATTACTTATTGTGAATCTGTACGCGTGAATCATTCTAAATCCCGACTTCCCAACATGTACTAGGTATAGTATGGGGATCTCACTTTATAATTTGTAATCCAATACCGTTAAAATCAATATTTAAATAAACTAGGAAAAGTAATTTGAATCTCATTTTCATTCCTCACTTCTGCTATTCATAAGTTTCTCGATTCTTTACTTTCCATCATTGATAAGTAAATATCTCATTAGGGTTTCACAATACAATAACCAAAAAGCTACTGAGGTGAAAGATCGAGCAATATGTTAGCTTGGAGTTTCCGCATTTGCAACTTAATATCTTTAGCTAGAGCAGGATCAATCATGTTTAGTAGCAGTAGGTTGGTCCAGTGAGTGCAGGAGGCTGAGGACTCGATTATATACCTAGCTAGGTTCAAGTGTCAGATTGCTTCACATTTCAGATACATAGACTACATAATACGTCTGCTTCTGTATTATTAACTGCTCGCTGCTATACATGAACAGTCCCCCTCCATCTGCATGACTTCACATGGTATTCACGTTCATCATTTATTGTTTTGTTTTATGAACCTGTATTTGATGCAATACACTACATATTCATGCCTTACTCCTAATTATATATCTCAATGTTTAATAACTATATAGAGCTAAGTTACCAATCAACTATTCGTTCAGCGTTACTTTTCTTCTTGACGTTAAAAATCATCCCAAATATGAGGTATGAGTGAGCCGTTAGTAAAAATACAATAATAGAAATGCTCGTATCTAAAATTTATTGACTTTTGAATCAATTCATTCATCATTCATCTCGTAAACGCGCTTGTATATATAGTACCCTTTGAAATGAATATTATATTCATAGTTAGGAGTAGAAACATTATGAAATGCTCTATTTAAATAATTAGTGATTTTATTTCAATAGCACATGATGAAGTCTCCATGGTGAGAAAGAAATGAGTACATATATTTGTTAATAATAATTGAGACATTGCCTATTGGGTTATACATATTTATTTTTCGAATTCCATATACTTTTTCACTTGGTTTTTTAGCATTGCACAAGGCTTCGGTTATGAGGAAAAATATAGAATAAGACAATAGTGCTTTGGAGTTTAGAAGAAAAGCCTTTGTTTTTGGCCTTAAGATTACTTTTTAAAGTTAAAAGAGTTTAGATTAGCCAACCAAGCATGGAATATGATTAAATAGAATCCAATGAGATTTAGGAAAACGTTAACAATTACTAAAATTAAACGCCTAAATAAATTCAATAAACTGTAAAAATCTTATGAGGGGAATATGATCAAATAGAATCCAATGTGTTTTATCTTAGCAAATTGGCCATATAAATCAATGTTATAATTGGTCATTGCCCTATATTAAAAATGCACAAGAACTATACGTACATTTGCTTGGTGTAGGTATGAATAATTGTTCTTAACCACGTAAATTAGAAATTTTACGTGAAACAAAAATATTGAAAAAATCAATATTTCAGTTTAGTTTGGTCATAATACATTCAAAGTGATTTATTAATGCACACGTTAAGTTTAACCCGCATGTGATATATAGCTTATAAAGAGAAAAAAACCTCCGTTGCCGACCTTGTTTTTGGTCTTGAAAGGTCGGCGACAATCTCTTTTGATTTGTTCCTTTCCTTCCTCTCTATGTTTCTCCTATCTTTTGGTTATATTTATATGTTGGTTGTGCTCGCCCTTTTGCTATGACGGTTAGTTTTCATGGTTGTGGGTGCTATGATTTATTACCTTTTGAACTATTGATCGTGGTGGTTGAGAAAATCTTTATATCAGCTATGATTACTACTCAAGCTCGAATCTTTGAGAAGTGGCTATTGTTGTGTTATTATCTTAATTACATTTAACATGTTTACTAATGAACTAATTGATCGTTGTTAATAAAATTTCATTTAATCTCTAAAACGAAACTACTTTTTTGTGTTATTTTCTTTATGAAAAATTGATCGTATGGGGCCAGCTCCGTCAAGATTGATTATGCTAATAAAGGGTTGCCACATTTCTTCCCCACACGCAAATATTGTTGACTTTTCACAAAAGTGGGTTAAATTAATCGAGAAAAAGTACATAAATATTCAACAGTCAAAATGTTAAATTCGAATGATGCAACATTGTTATTGAGGATCCTCGCTAAATTCTCTTTGTGAGGATTCTGAGAATTCTCAAATCATATTCGTTTATTATATATCATACGGTCAGAAATCATTGTAAATTTTTTTATTTAAAATTGAATATAAATAGTACTTGACGAAAACTGGCCACATGATACACGATGAACAAATATGATTGGAGGATCTCTGGAATTCCCACAAAGAGAATCCGACGAGGATCCTCTCTCATTGGTATCTAGTAAGTGGTAACCTAGTAGGTGTCGGTTACTTGTTTAATATGATATAATCATCCAATTAAGACATTGATTAGGGTTTCTAAAACTAAACAGCCAAATTTAATAACTATTTTCTCAACATGGAGAGATTTTTCAATTCCGATACACCAAGAACAATAATATAATTAGTTGGAAACTTAATGAGCTAGTCATAATAAATTGATATTGAACTCATCTTCTACAAGATTCAAACTCAAAACTTTCCGCTTACAAATGAAAGAATTACTACTAAACCGTACTATTAAGTGACTTAAAACTCAAGTTTCTTCGGTTGTTAATTTTTTTTTCTTTTCCTTGATGCAGGCAGACTAAAAATATATAAAGTCAGGTTTGCTGTGGTTTTTCTTTTTAGTCGGCAGTATATCGGTATTGAATTTTATAGCAGCAAGGGAAACGAAGGTCAACTTTGGTCTGGCATTTTGCCTTATATTTTAATGGAAAGGTAGGAAAAAGAATGTGCTGTACAAATTCCTCAAGGGACCTCCATGTCCTATGTTTTAAGGGCAAGCGTGAAGTATAAACAGGGTAATATATTTTATGGACCCAAATCTTAAAGTTAAATAGGTTTTTTAGTGTTTCATACAGGTGGCATAGACAAAGGTCAAAATTAAATCTTCTACTTGTCTCTCAACCTAAAGCATGCAAAAGATACAATTTGGACTGGATTACAACGAGCCTCCTGACTTATATAATATATATGATCAGTTCATTTCTGGACAAGATGTTAATTACTAAATGATGAAATGTTAATATAATTTGTGATGATAAGTTCTTGATAGCATTAGTAGATAACATGCTAATAAAAAATTGTAGATGTGTATTGTTACGTTTTTGTCATAATTAAGATATAAATAATAACATTATTGAAATAGAATATAAATATGTTCTTTAATAGAAAGACAGACGTAATGAACAAATAATATGTATGCTTGTGTATATGATGCACCACGTGATTGACATGCTGATATATGTATCAATTTTAAAAGTATAACTTGTGCATTATAAACTAAATCATAAACGCTAAAATTATGAGCTCAAAACTCAGTACGTGTTTTATAATTTTCCTATATATTTGCTTCCCAATATATTAAACCAAACTTGATCAACTAAGAAGGAATCTTTGATGTTGGTAGTTAGGGCAAGGGTTGGAGAGGATGAGAGGAAGAAGCCCATGTCAAACCCTAATTTATGCTCATGATCCCCATGCATGCATGCTGCTGCTGCTGGGAATTTTCATGGAAGAAGAATGTTTAACTTAGCATGCTCATGCAGACATTTTAATTAATTATTAACGTTAATCCTTGGGTGCAAATGCAACATTTGTGCGGCTGATGACAAATTGCATCAGTTGTTGAATCAGCAACATCTGTTTTCTGTTTAGATATTGTATGGTTGTTAGGGGAGGTATCAGCTTGTGTTTTGGATTTGATTAATAAATAATGCATTCTTAATGCAATAATTTAACTAAGTCATTTTTCCCTAATTATATTATTTGGTATTTTCTGTTAACCTCCAATCTCCAATGTTGATCACCACTAGGTGGCTCAGTGGTTGGGAATGAATTACAGGCTCGTATTTCACACGACACGTCCTGAATTCGATTCCTGGCGTTGGTGAATTGCACGATGGTGGCCAAGGGGAGGCTGAAATACCTCTATGAGTCTTTTCAGTCCTCGAAAAAGTGAACTACCGTGACGAAGCCACCAGCTTATCCCATTTTTAAAGAAAAAAAAATCTCCAATGTTGTTGATGTGGCTCATTCCTTTCGATTCCATTGAATTTTTGGCACCATAATTACAAATTTAATAAAATTTATTTTGCCTAAATATGACCTAATCACTTATTATTTTTTGTTAATTGAGGATGAAGTTCTTCTGTTTAGAAAGATACAGAGGAACTACTTTGGACCCCAGAATAATAGTTCTTGTTTTGGGAAAGACACACATGAATCATGCCCGTTGGATGTGTTTGTGAAGTTACTGAGGCCCAAAATTTGAAAGGAGTTGAGTCTGCCCAAAACTAAAAAGGCCCAAATCAAATAAAAGATTCAAGTTTTGTTTTTGGGTAATGCGTTCCACATATCCATTCTTACTTTTCACACACCTCTCAATTTTTTGCCATCAAATCCAAAGAGTTGAAAATGATCAAATGACAGAAATTAACAGGAAGTGTATGAGAGGTAAAATTAAGTGTGTGAATAACATCACTCTTCTTTTTTTATACTTTTAATATATGTCGTTCATAAAATTGGAACTTAGACTTCCTCCAATAAAGTGAATATGCGGTGCCATTAGATTAACTAGTCATGGATACAGAGGACTCGAAAACCAATAATGCTATTTAGACACGCAAAAATAACTATGTTGACATCCACCTTTCTTAGAGCAATGCTAAAGAGACTCTTAAAAATGAGATTGTCTATGGACTCTCGCCACTTCATGTTTTTGACACAATTCTTGTGCCACACATTATAAAATATTGAGCCAAAAATATGAGGTGGCAAAGAGTCCATAAAAAGTCCCACTTTGAGAGTCTCCTTAATATTTCTGCCTTTCTTATAGAGGTAGACTAACTGTTGTGTGCATGGAACTCACCTCTATTAAAATGGTCAGCAATGATATCAATTTTGTGTGTCTAGGTAGCATTGTTATTACAATTTTCATTCAAATTGTTAAACAGATATGTCTTGCAAGAGGTTTGTAGCTCAAACGATTAAGAATATTTACATTATATTTGATGTCCCATTGTTCAGTTTGGGATTTCCCCTCCCTCTTATGTCAAGAACTATATATACCCCATCATCCAACAGGACATGTGAATGAATTGAATCAATCTTAATCCATATACAAATCCATTTACTAGGATTATCATTTTCTTCAAATTATTGAACTAAAAGTCTCAATTTACATCCTATTAATTACATCGAATCGAGTTCCAATCCAAATAATTTTGATCCATTGACAATAATCTACGTTGATAGAGATTAAGCATTGGTGATGAGGAATCAACTAGAAGATAGAGATTAGAGATTCAAGGTTAGAAGCCAAAAATGGTGCTAAGAAGGGATTAGGATGAGATTAGAGAAATAATGTGACCTGCAAATGATTTAAAATAGTAATTATGCAGCTTTACTAAAGTCGGCCTGTGAGATAATTCCAATTTCCAATCAACTGTGATGCGCGTGATGTTAATTTAATTGTTTTAGTCGTGGTCCAAACCCTAGATTCTAAATTTCTAAAGTCCTATCCACTTTATGACCATTAATTTGTTGATAAAAATTGTGCACATTCCATCCCCTTGTCTTTGTCCATGAATTTTATGAAAAAAAAGGGATCCGGCTTCTCTGCCCTCTCACTTCCCATACACTCACATCCAATTTTCTCTTATTTTGTGCGGTCACGGTTAAGTCACGTCAATATTTTATATTGATTTTTTTTATAAAGATAATAAGACAAAAGCAATAATAATATAAAATATTAACATAACTTAACCGTGACCGCACAAACAGAAAAATATGAGAGTGTATGAGAAATAGAAGGGCAGAAGCCAGGTCCAAAAAAAAAAGGACCCTAAAAACTACAAATTGCAAGAGTTATGGGCAGGAATCTCAAACTTGATTTGACTCATTCATGCTGCAAGGCGTGCTAATTATTGTGTCACACTAAGACCAATTAATGTTAGGAGCCTAGAAGGGAGAGGTTCATGATTATTTAAATATTAGGTAAGGGCCGAGGCTTATGTTTTTCGTTGATCATTGGGTTCAACGCATGGATAATTTGTTCTGATATCATATTATAATGTGAGCATTCATTTTAAAATCATAAAACAATATGTGAGAGAACCTCATGACTATTTAAACCACTAGATAAGACTTTCATTTTCAAACCTGGGATTATGGATATATACTCTCAGAATACATTGATGTCAAATATTTTCACATACCTAGCTTTTAGATAGAATATCGTAAAAAACGAGTTCAATATCAACTTAATCTCCACCTTTAGTGTAAATATGTTGTTATGCTTTAACAAATCGGACGTTCTTACATATTCCCGATTAAAATCAAGTTTGTGCCCATCAAATCAATCCAATTTTCTGAAAAGTGGAGGATCAAAATGACCAACAGGATTTGCATTTCTATTATTAGCAGCAGAGGGGAAAGACCTCTAAGGTTGTAGTTTGACTAATGAATTTAGTTGTAGTTGGAATGTCATTATATCTGAATCCAGATACAGCCAGGGCAAAACTAAAACTATGAACCAACCAACCACTATATTATTTCTAGGACAAAGGACAGTCCAAACCCCAACCAACTAACCATTCCAACTTGGCAACTTTGGAGGTAGCTATCCTAGTACTCAATTGAGAAGTAATTGAAAATAATTTTGCTTACCATCCTTAGTATGTGTGTCATGCGTTTTTTTTTTAAATTAGGGTTACGATTCGACATATGATGATAATTTAGTACTGTAAAAAGAGAATTAGGGTTTGTCTCTGGTGAGTGCACGTAATGTATGAACTTTTTATATGATCTGTATATATCTACGATAATGAATCACTTACACACGCGTGAGCAATAGGTCATTTGAGGACATTGGTAATACTAATGTAAAGTGCATAACTCTATACAGTTGCAATATGGTTTATTCTTTAATCATGAGATTGACAATTTGACATGCATACCCGATTCGCACAATGAGTGAGTGACTGATTTAAGAGAGGTCTTGAGAACGAGAGCAACTTGTATGGAATAAGTTTATCATCATGTTGCGTCTTGGTCTAATAACAAAATAATATACCAAGATAAATTTACACATTATTATTTTCTTTGTTTTTTAGTACATTGATATTTTTATACTAGGGATGGGAAGTTCAACTAAGCCCCACAATGAGCAGGCTAATTTGGTACCAAATTCGCCATTCACGAGATTCGAACCTAAGAACTCTCACTTATAAATGAAGAAGAATATCATTAGACCGTTGTACTTATTAACTAAATTTACACATTATTAATTCAGAACGTTACGATGATAATTAACTTGTTTTATGCAAGTCATGAAGACACAAATAAGTGCAATGTGGGCCCAATGGATCTAAATTTACCATATCAATTAAACGGGTCAAACTAAAATTAAATTATTACTAATTCATTGTAAGATTAAATTTCTTTAATGGAAATAATATCGATTGTTAAAAATAAATAAATATAAAAACGTTTAAAATAGTAGAGAGCAAAAACGCTTATTTGTTTCTTCACTCTCTCTCTTCCGTCTCTTCCGTCTGTAGCAACCAAAGCCAGTAAGTCGCAAACAGACATAGTGAGCGAGGCCGATAACGCTTGGTCTTTCTTCGGCCTAAGATACTGTTGGATTGTCTCTCTCCCATTGGGTACGAGAAGGAAGGCAAAGCAGGCCCCTTTCTTTCTTGCTTGCTTTCTTTGCTTGTTTACTTGTTATTAGTTGTAAATTTCCCTTCTTTCTTCTGATTCAGGCAACCCCACGTTCTTTATCTCTCTGTGATTTATCGATAACCGCACGTTCTTCCCTCTCTTAGCTTTCCCAGGCTTATTTATTGTACTCATTTACCCACCCACTGTCACCAACTATTTCCCGCAGTCCCTGATCCCATTTCTCTCTCCCTCTTTCTCTCACTCTGTCTCTTTCTCTTCTTTCCCAAGTGGATAGATCTCTGAAATTGAGCGGGGTTTTTCAGATTCGAAGCCAGTTTCAGTTGATTTCGACTGTCGGGTAAGCTCCTTCGTCTTGAATTCGACATGGGTTTTCTGTTTTGGATCAGAATCTGAATTGGGTTCTTCTCAGTTTTTTTGTTTTGGGTCCGTTTTAGATCTGCCCGTTTCGGTTTTCAATTGGGAAATGTTGGTTTTGTTAGTTCTTGAAGAAACCACTGATTGATTTTTTGTTGAATGCTTGTTGCTAATTGTTTTGGATCAGATTCTGTGCTTGCCCATATGCCCAATTTGGTTTCAGCTTCCACTTTTAATACTGATTCTATACCAGTTCATGCTATTTTAATAAATAAACGTTTGATGCTTTCCTTGTTGTTTGGTTATTGTTTATGCTACTGTAGTACGTTCTTCTCACTGTGCCTTCACTTTCAGGATTTAAGCATTCGAATCAGTGCAGCCATTGCGATATCTGATCGTCATACAAATCTGTGATTGTGGGCATGAGGAGGTCCTCTTCTGGGTTTAGGACTGCATAACATTTGTGGCTAATTTTGCCGTTTTCGGTGTGAAAAATGTTACATAAGATGGTCTAAAGGCCAGAAAACCATACATTAGGTCGTTTGATAAAAGAAAAAATGCCCAAGATGATCAGCAAACCGCTGTTGCTGACTTATTTTTACCTATTCATCTACATTCTGCTTTCGTCCGGCGTTATATTGTACAACAAGGTACTTCCTCCTCAGTACTTCATTTGTATATCTTGCCCATTACTGATTTGCCTGTTTATATCTACATTGTGGTCATCGATAGTCTATATGGTTACACTGAAACTCAAGGTATAATTTCCCTTCTTGTTTTACTGATTATTTTCTGTGTGAATTTCCTTGCAGTGGGTTCTGTCTCCAAAATACTTCAATTTTCCATTACCCATAACACTTACGATGATTCATATGGGATTTTCTGGACTAGTAGCATTTTTTCTTGTTCGTGTTTTCAAGGTATGACTATTTACTTTTGGATATGCTTTTTATATCTGTTAATTACTTTTGACATCAGTGCTAGTATCCGTGTCAAGCCAGTTGAACATGTAGACAGGTCGTGGATTTTCTTTTAGTCGATAGTCGAAGTGATAGCACATAATTTCTCTGACATATTACTTATTGCTATTAACTTTATATGACTGGAAGTCTTCTATTGATTCACATCACTTTGGTTACCTTAAGCTCTTGGCGGAGTTGGTGTCCATTACGATTCTTACATCCTCTTTTGCTTTTCCTTAATTTACTCTTATCAGTAGCTAATACATGAATGTTTTTGACACTCATGCTACCCATATCTGAATGAGAAGGGTGACTGCCAAAAAGATAGTGGGTTAAATTAGTCTATAGTGTGACAAGACATGTAATTGATGCCCTATATGGCCAGAGTGAAGTAAGATTTATTTGGAGGTCTCTGTAACTGGAGCTATAGAAGCCAATCTTGAAATTTTATTGAACTTCAAAATTTATAGTTTGTCTTAATTGTGCAGATTGGGGTAGTTCTAGTTTCTTTATTTTTTTTCTTTTTATCTGCATCATATGCAAGTATCAGTTTTCTGTTATGCATTTGTCAAAAATTGCATCAATACTCCATATTTTTGTTTCTGTTGTATTCATTTATTGCTTTTGTTCTCTTTATTTATTTCTCTGTAAATCCGCAGGTTGTAGCTCCTGTCAAAATGACATTTGAAATGTAAGAATGTAGGCTGTATCTTGGGTTCCAATTTGTTATTACTGTTTTTGTCCAAATTTTTTGCTAATTTCTTTTTTTTATGTGGCAGATATGCAACTTGTGTAATTCCAATCAGTGCCTTCTTTGCGTCAAGTCTTTGGTAAGCACTGAAATGTAAACGTAGTTGGGTGTTGTTTTGGCTAATAATGCTATCAATAAGGGCATGGATAAGCATCATGTATCTTGTCTTCTGTCACTGTTCAAACTCAGGAGAGAGCTTAGATCGTTCTTGTCATATTTGATGAAAAGGTTACGGTCAATTTTTCAGATTTGACTGTAACCAGTTACCAGGCTTATGCCGCTTAACAATGGTCGTACCCAGTGCACAAGGCTCCCGCTTTACGCAGGGTCTGGGAGAGGTGAATGTCGGCTAGCCTTACCCCCATTTTATGGAGAGGCTGCTCCCAAGTCTCGAACCCGAGACCTACCGCTTAACAATGAAAGTACTAAAATGCTTAGAGACCTCATGTTACTTGTGCCAATCTGTTCTCTTACTATTTCTCATTTTGTGTTAAAAAATGAACGTATGCTTAGATTCCCTGGTGTAGAATGTCCGAACTTCCTTCAAGAATTGGTGTCCCTTGTACGGTTGAGTTGTCTAGATTTGGGCTCAAATGCAATGGCCACATTTAGGAATTGTATGCTTGTCAAGTTTTGCTTTGTTGTAAATTGTACTTATCAAGAGTCAAGACGAGAATTCAAGCTTTTTAGTTATGAACTTTTCTTTTTCTGTATTACAGGTTTGGAAACACTGCTTACTTGCATATTTCAGTGGCGTTCATCCAAATGCTCAAAGCTCTAAGTATGTGTGCTGATGCACCGACAGAGACTCATGATATCTATTTTACTACAATAATTACACTTTAAAACACTAATAAAAGACTGCTTATATCTATCTACATTCA
Source organism: Malus domestica (assembly GCF_042453785.1). Taxonomy (NCBI): domain Eukaryota; kingdom Viridiplantae; phylum Streptophyta; class Magnoliopsida; order Rosales; family Rosaceae; genus Malus; species Malus domestica. Next base: position 10,289,889 of record NC_091676.1, on the reverse strand, counting down.
ATACTGCAGTGCCAGTGGCTACTTTTATCATGGCTGTATTGTGTGGCACTGACAAAGCAAGGTGCGACGTGTTCACAAACATGTTGCTGGTCAGCGTTGGAGTTGTCATTTCCTCATACGGGGAGATTCATTTTAATGTAGTTGGTACAGTTTACCAGGTTACAGGCATCTTTGCAGAAGCTCTCAGGCTGGTCTTGACACAAGTCCTTCTACAGAAGAAGGGCTTGACTCTAAATCCGATCACCAGCTTGTACTATATTGCCCCATGCAGGTATTATACTGTGATGCTTGGACTTATATGCATTATAGGAGTTAGAATTTTGGCAAACAATATTTTTTCCAATTGCAAAGTATGAATAAGAAGTATATTAGTTCTTTGTCATCCATAACAATCTTGATAGAGAATAGTGATTCATTTCCAGAATTTAGTTCTGATGGTGAATGAAATTATTCTTTACTTATTATTTATTGTAAATGTTGAGTATCTGAATCTGTAACTTGTATTATATGGCTGAGATTCATAATTTAGAGGATGAAACATAGTAAATTTACAGTGAGTGTATGAACGATCCATCTGTACCATGGGAAATCTCCGCTCCTTTTTACATCCTTATTCTGATGAAGTTCTACGTCTTATTGATGGATGCATGCGATTTAAACACAGTTCTGTACTCAATAGATTTTTCCCTTGATGGTTGTGCATGCCATTGCTTCAGCGTCTCACCATTATTGTTTAATTTATTTTTGCAGTTTTGTCTTCCTGTTTGTGCCCTGGTTGTTACTTGAGAAGTCTGCAATAGAGTATTCACAGTTTCAGTTCAACTTCTGGATCTTTTTCTCCAATGCTCTTTGTGCTTTGGCGTTGAACTTCTCCATATTCTTAGTAATTGGTAGAACTGGAGCAGTTACCATCCGGGTTGCTGGTGTTCTGAAAGACTGGATATTGATTGCCCTTTCAACTGTTATATTTCCAGAGTCTATTATAACCAGGCTGAACATAATCGGTTATGCCATAGGTAGCTCTCCGTATATATTAACTTGAAAGTTTCAAAGTTGCAACTGCATTTTATACGCGTTTAAATGTGAAGCTTTAGCTGACCAGTCAATTTGGCCTGCAGCATTGTGTGGTGTTGTCATGTACAATTACATAAAGGTCAAGGATGTTCGTGCATCTCAGCTACCTTCAGAAAGCATTCCCGAGAGAGTATCAAAGGTTTGCTTTCTCCAGAATTTGATTTCTTTATGGAGTCCTTGATCCCCTTATGTTTTTTGTGACACGTGGTTTTGTGTGCGGGCCTATACAGGATTGGAAGTTGGAGAAAAAGGCCTCTGATATTTTTGTCCCTGGAGGGACTGGTTCAGCCTCCGATGGTGTTGATGAAGAAACACCCTTAACTCAATCAACAAGATTGTCTCACATTGGACGAACACAGGCTGGCAACTATGCTGCATGATTCACGAACTCGTGTATGATGTTTGGGAAAGGAAACTCCAGAAACGGAGTATGCAGATTCTTTTCAAACTCTAGACCCTTAATTCTTTCCAGGGAACAGATTTAACGCGCCGAACCACGGGGGCAATTCATTGTATTGCTTTCAGTTTTAGGAAGTGAATGCATGATTTGCCGGTTGAAATTTGTAGACGGTAGCTTAGGACCCATAGTTGTCGAGTGGTTAGAACATGAGCTCTGTTTCATGAGTAGTCTTAGATGTTACGGATTGTGTCTCAATTATGTGAGTTATATTGTTCTGGAAAAACGGTAGAGAAATTGCAACAAGCGGCTCCGACATTCACAAGAAATTGAAAGAAAATAGCGTGCATACAAGATTGAAAGGCAATACATCTCCATGGTGAGTACATATAGAACGAAGTACAACCGTGGCTGGCCATTCAAACCGAAGCGAAAAAAAAGACTCACGCGTGATTTACATAGAGAATCACAAACTTTATGCACAACTCGGGCAAGAATAATGTATAAAGAAAAAACCGACCAACGCAACTATTCCTCTTAGCGTCCTCTGCATCCCCCAGAACTCGAATCATAGTAACTATATCGGAAAATTTGAATCTTGTAAAGGAAGAGGAAACTATTCCAACTGTCGCAGAGGACTCAGTGACAAAAGCCTCCTTGCGGCAGGCGGTGCCAATCCAGGGATATCCCTGATGTTTTTATTGCCAGGGTTCACAATCTGAAATGTAAACAGACATTACAGTTAGCAACAGATGTAGTCGTTTCTAAACTTTTAATTTTTTTCCAGGACGATTTTGAACACACGTCTGAGAAGGAAAGCATGAATTTTCCATACATTACTAACTACTTTGAGGGAGAGGAAAATAGATAGCATGGTTCACAATCCGTCAGAAATCACTTTCCAAACTCATAAACAAATTTCCCCCACAAACAGTTCCTAAAATACAACTCTGCGGATATCTTTGTAACTTAATGTGCGACTTCCAAGTATCATAAAAAATGCGTAAAATGGGTAGAAGACCAATAGATAAATGAATCAAAGAGCATACCTTCACAACAATAATTGCTATTACACCAATTACAATAAGCAAAAGAAAAAGCATGATGCATTTATCTGTTGCCACCTGAAAAATATTGGAGAGAGAAATTAGTTTTTGTTAAAAAAATATACAAGTTGAGTATTTCGGGGGCGGGATCTCAACTAACCTGTCTACCAATCTCCTTTACAAGCTGAGAGGCCTTCTTAATTGAAAACTGAATTGTGTCCAGCTCATTCACAATGCGGCCCATTTGGTCAGTCTGCAAGTTTTCAAGTCGAACAATGTTTAGTCTCTAAACTCTTGAAATGAGAGATAATAGAGACAATAGGTGAACACACTCACTTGGCCCTTTAAGGTAACAGCAGTTTGAGTTCCCACTTCAACTGTTTGCTCAACAACCTATCAACAGACTAAAGAGTTAAAATTGTTGGCAAAAGAAAATACACAAACTTAACATTGTAGTTTTTTTTTTTTTTTTTTACAGCTGTTCACCTTTTTAGAGCGTTCAATGACCTGATCAGTCTCATCCATTGTTTTCATCCCAGAATTGATTAGTTCTTGATTTGACATAGCTATCACAAATATATGCCGATTAGAAAGGTGGTCAGACATATCTTTTCTTCAAATCAGGCACAAAACAAGCACAGATATAGATATAAAGTTCCAAGCAGTTTGATCTTTTCAAAGTTTGATAAACCTTTACTTTGTACTATCATTAAAAGACCGCATGTGGATTAGCATAGCATGATTAACTGCTAAAACCTTGAAAGATTTATAGGAAAAAGCTCATTCCTACAAATTCAAATTAAGCTCATAGATATGCAGAATGACAAGAACTACCTGAAGCCATTTGAACATTCTCATCAGCAGTGGGTTCACTAACTCCTGCTCCCATATCAAAGAGTTCGACTTTCTTGTTACCAAGGCTATTCATATACCTGCAGTTCCGCTAGAGTATGAAAAATCATTTTAAAAAAATCACAGATACCCAGAGCATGAAGAGTGACAGGGTTTTAGAATTCAAGAACTGTAATATACAGTATTTTGTTGTGTTTGTGGGTTAACTTATTTGTCCCATGAATATAAAGCCTGAAGGCAACATGCTAAACATTAGACTCCATAATTTATGAGCAACTAATTGACAATAGTGCAGAATGCATAGCTGGACTTACGTTTTTCTCAATTGTACATATGAATTCAGCTCTTTGATCTGCAAAATGAAGCATGATAATTAGATGGAGTTGTTACAGTAGCAGGAACTAATAGACCTTGTGTACCCCAAAAGGTCTTGTGCACTAATACACCGATAAAAAGTAGTAACAGAGTTTGTAAGGCAGCAAGTGGTACAGCATACATGTGTACATCTATGTGATGGAAAAAAACAAAAGCTCATAACAACTTACCATAGATTGCTTCTCATCATTAAGCTGTTTATTCACGTCAGGAGGATTTCGGCTCTCCTCGTCCTTGATTTCACGATCAAACTCTTTAATTAATCTGAAACAAAGAATTAACAAAATCATACTCTGATTTATCCAAAACGGAAAACCTGAAGAACTGAGATTCTGTTTCTTTTTGTAGCTTTTTATTTCTTTCACTACCATAACTAACAACAATTATCGCATACCTCAATTCTTCCAACATCCCCAAAAAAATTACAAATGAAGAGATGCATGGGAGTCCAGGAACAGTATGCGGGACTTCTATATAAGCATGACTTAAAGACACTTTCATCATGATCCTAGTTATACTTGACAAAACTTTTATGGCTCCAACCTAACTGTCTTTGTTAATAAGTTACTATTTCTTCAAAATTCCAAAGTAACCTAATGGAGTCATTGATGCAAGAATCGTTAAATTTTGAACATTGCATTGGATGTGGCAACATTTTATATCTCTGTATTTTCTCTCTTCGAAGAAAGTGAAAATTAGGATTGTCTAAGATCCCCAGTTAATAAAAATATCAGATCAATGTTCGGAGAGTAAAAACTAAAATACCATATGTGGCATACCTTTTACATTCCCTCATTTTTCCTGTAAGTTCCTCCAGCTGTTTACTTTGTCTATTGGAGTCTTTGATCTTATCCAGCTTCTGGAAGCCATTTCTGAAAACAAAAAGGAAGTCACTGTGGTTATAACGTGATCACTTTATTATCGAAAGTGGAATACATTTATTTACTACACAACCCCACCACTTCCCCCAACAAATGAAACAAAGAAATAGTCTGCAAAGAGATGAATTATTCTTTCATTAAGTGACTACACCCTGTAGAAGAAATATAGACAAACAATTAACATGTAAGATGGTGCACAACAAGAAGGACCATGTGCTTAAAAAAGTGCACGGCACAATCACAACGGTTAGTGATAATACACTGGGTCAGACGGAGGCAGAGAAGAACTGTGATAAAACAATGGCAGCTGGTTTCAGTAACCACCTAATGAGTGGAAGCTAAATGAGACTGTATCAAAGAATAAATGCCCGCAACGGCTACTATTTGACTAATATCTCCCTCATTATCCATCCGTTTCCAGAGAGTATATCATGGTTGTTGCTTCCATGGGGTTCCACATACGGATGTCAAAATAATATTAAGTGGTCGTGGAAGCAATAACATTATTGCCCTCTAGGTAGCACGGGAGTAGTAATGAACCATCAAGAGCATGGCCAAAATATTATTCACTTCAGTATTTGGTTCCCCCACAAACAATGCCAAAGGTTTATTGAGCAATGTGCAAAATCAATAGAGCAACTCGAGCCTTGAAACCTAGGAAATTTATCTGTGTTATCCAAAAGACACCCACTTTAAGTTTCTTTGTAAAGAGCAACTAATGTTACTCACCACTCCACGAAAACATTGCAAAGAGGTAAAATACTACAGGAACAGCTGAACAAGAACATACACTCTTCGAATCACCTCAGTGACTCTTTCTCCGGTAAGTTAATAATGCTTAACTACAGTTTATGAACATCAAGCTAACGTAATTGTGAATGAATACGCAATCGAATTACGAAACAAACAAATTATTCTCACATTCCTCTAATTGAACCATAGGATTCTGAGAGATCACTCAATCATCGAATTCACAATCAAAAAACAATGCGCACAACAATTCAAACACTTAGAGAAAAATCAAAGCTCGGAAATTTATTCAGTAACGATGGAAATCGAAATGCAGGAACTGAAATTTAAAGACATACGCGAGGGCTCGAAAATTATCGTGGATTTCGCCATGGATCTGCTCCAACTGAGGACTCATCGGCAAGTTGCTGGCCATTGTCGCCAGAGACTAACCCCTCCCAGATCGAATCCGCAAGAAAACCCTAACCTTTCCCCTTTCTACGCTTCTGCAACACTCCACAGCTTCTGTCGCCTGAAGACGATATTTGCAGGAGCTTTAACGACGAAACCCTAACTGCAATCCTCCATGGTCTTACTCCTTCGGCAAAAAAATCTTTCACAAAATTTACAAAAATTGAAAGAAAAAAAAATTGCAGAAAAATTAAGGAATTTTGGGGGAAATCGTGACGGGATGGAAACTGGGCGTGGAATAAAGAGAGGGGAGAAAGAATCGCTGTCTGGTAATGATTTGTTGTAAGTTGTAACAAAATGTATTTATGTTTTCTTTGTTTCTTTGTGATTAGGCGAAAATTAATTAATTTGGTAATTAATTAATTGGGACGTTGAACCGTGAGATAATGAAAGATTTCGCGACAAATTGGTTGCAAGGTTTAAGAAACATCTAAAAATGTTGTTAAGATTGTTGTGTTTCTTCGCTTGCGAGTTGGATTTTTCTTTACTAAAATGATATATTTCTCAACCTGCAATTCTCTATTAGCAACATATATGGCGAATTCGATATTAAATTAAATTGTTTATTATGTGGCATAGCTGAATTATCATCTCTCTAATGTAAAATGTGTAAAATATATCGTTGTACTCGAAAAAAAAAAACAAATTTCAACTGTGATTATGAAAGTTTAAAGGGTACTCAATTAGAATTTTTTTTAAATACAATTGTATATTTATATTAAAGGGGTGGGAAAAAAAATTAGTCGTGAATTTGTGATTTGAATTTAAAACATTTATTTTGCAAGTAAAAAGAAAAACCACAAAACTGTGCATTGAAAACATCATTAAATCCTAAAAATTCAAGTGTATTCAACATGATTTAAAAGTCCATAAAAACTTGGGTATTCACCTTGACTTGGAGTCTATATAATGGTGTGTTTGATTTACTGAACTGTCTTATGTTGAACTAGTTTTAGAAACTAAATTGAACTAACTTAAAATAGACTAAGCTGGATTGATTTGGTAAAATAATTAATACAATATCGAGCATGATTTGGTTTTGAATGCCTTTATTTTCCAGCCTCAAGTTAGTCGGTCGTATTGGGTTATCCTTTGGTTCCATTATCAAGTTTGCCTTCTCCTCTATTTCCTTGGGTTTAAATTGCGAGTTTCATAATCCATCATCTATTTATCGCCAATGGGTGGCATCCAAAAACATCATTTGGTAAAAAATGATTGTTGCAATTTATGTGGGCTTTGCACAAAACACAACTTCACTTGCAGATATTAATTTTGAACTTGTAAATATTTTAAAAGTGAAATTAGATTCTCATTCTTCATTTTGTTACTCTATTGATTAAAATTTTATTCTTTATCAATTTTTTATCAAGGTTCTTGGGTATTAATAACATCATTAATTATTTCAATAATAAAATATATTTTTTATTTCTAAATATATTCATTTAATGTTAAAAATGTTACAATTAGTATATTTATATTTATGACTAATTTTTTTATCATATATTTTTAGTTTTAGTTTGTACCCATTTTTAATTTGTAATTCTTTTTTTAATTTGTACCAATTTTCTTTTCAGTTTTAATTTGTACCCATATATTAATTTCTTTTTGTGCCCATATTTTTTAAAGTTTATTTGTATTTGTACCCATATATTTTTTTTATTTGTACTTTTTATTTTGCTAAATGTACCCATGCTAATTATATGTACCCATTCATGTAAAACTTTTTAATCTTAAAATGTACTCATTCTGAAATACACCAATTTATTATATGTAAAATGTACCATTTTTTTTTATATAAAATCTATTCAATTTTTTTCTAATCTATTTTTAAACTTATATGGGTGTATTCTTTTTTTTTTTAATGTATCCATGTCAAGTTTAATCGAAGAAATTTACTAATGTTATTAAGCCTAATATCTTTCTTTTTTTGTTGTGATTTTGAAGAATGTACCAATGTTTTGACACAATAAATTTTTTGGTTAATTTTGATGAATGTACCCATGTTTATATATACACACACACAATAGTGTATTTATATTTTAATATTTTTAATCCCACAAATTATGGTTTTTTATTTATTTAAAATCTCATTTATATAAACAACTAAAATTTCTAATTTTTAATTTAAAAAATATAGTAACGTACATAGAAATAAATTATCATATTAATTTCAAGACCTCAATAAAAAATTAAAAACCAACAAGGTTTCAATCAAAGAATATTCATAACTAAGGATCGCATCCAAAGTCTCCCTATTTTAAAATGTTGTCCATTGTTGATACACAAAATCAGTTAGGACTTTGGTACAACAAAAAATGTCAAGTTTGTGACCTTCGCTAGATTGCTCCGGTCACTAGTGTAGATAAATATGTAAATGGATAGAGACAGGGAAGCAAACACAACATGTACGTGGTTCACCCAGATTGGCTACGTCAACGGAGTAAAGGAGTTCTCATTAATTATGAAGGATTTACACAAGTACATAGGTTCAAGTTCTCCTTTAATGAGTACTAGTGATTTAGTACAAATGACATTAGAGATTATTGCGGGAGAATGATCTCCTTTTATAGAAGAGAGTTTCTAGCTTTATTCTGGCCTTGACACGTGTCATGCTATGATTGGCCTTTGATGTTGACACGTGTTACCTTGTGATTGGCCTCTTGGTGTTGACATGTGTCGCGTTATGATTAGCCTATTAGTTGGAGAGAAACTCTTGTGCATGATATAAAATATCGATGATATCGGAAATATCGGTAGTCCAAAAACATGGAAATTTTGATGGAAATATCGGGATATTATCGATATTGATAAAAATTGAATAAAAACCACGGAAATTGTAAGAAAAACTTGGAAATTTTTATTGAAACTTTGGAGAATGTTTATTTAGTCAATTATCTATTAGTTTATAAAAAAATTAGAAGGAAATGCATTACATGATGGATTTAACTAATTTAAGTTGATTATACAGCGAGCTGACAAACACTATGAGTGTAGAAAATATGTAGTAATTAAAGAAAAAAATTAAACACACCATAATCATTTATATATAATGATTTACTACAATATTTTACACTTTATACATTGCATAGTAAGATACATGAGTGATTTAGTACCACATAAAATTCCTATGAGGTTCAAAATTTTCACTATCTTCATCATCTCTATGTGTAGAGTAAGTTTATTGTGAAGAGTATTCATCAAATGATAAATTCTCAAAATAGTTTTGCATGTAATTGTTAACATGTCACTCATATAAATAAAAATATTTTAGCATATTATCACTAAAACATAAGTGATATATGGTGGTTACGGTGTTAGAGGAGTAAAATGGGAGTGGTTCAAATCCCCTTTGTGTTTTTTTCTCCCTTTTTTTCCCTTTTTTTTCTTTTTTTTCTTCTTTTTTTTTCCTTCCTTTACATCGATATTTTCGATATTTTAACGATATTACACTGATATTTTGACTTTTTTCCTCGCTTTTTTCCTTTTTTTTCTTTTTTTTTCTTTTTTTTCTTTTTTTTCTTTTTTTTTCCTTCCTTTACATCAATATATTTTAGCGATATTACACTGATATTTTGACAAAATATTGCTGAAGTGTGAGCGAAATTATCAACATCGATATTTTCCGATATTATCGTCGATATTGTCAATATTTGTACGATATATACATGGATATGTTCCGAAATATCCGTGATTCGAAAAAACCATATTTCAGACTATGCTCTTGTGGATCATTGACGGTATAACGTTGATCGGTGCTTAGTAGTTTTGGGATATTTTCCGATATTATCGTCGATATTGTCAATATTTGTACGATATATACATAGATATGTTCCGAAATATCCGTGATTCGAAAAAACCGAAATATCCTCAATATTTCGTCGATATTATCGATATTTCAGACTATGCTCTTGTGGATCATTGACGGTATAACGTTGATCGGTGCTTAGTAGTTTTGGGATCGGTCAAGTATGGTACAAACATCCTTTAATTCTGTCATATGTCGAGAAATTTTTCATTATGTCCGGAACACGACCTCGTGTCGTTATAAATGGAGGAAAATTTTATTTTTTAAGTTGTTACACAAGTACATCCCACATTCCGAACACATTGAAAAATCGTTCTCATGTGGGTAGCATCAAAGTTAAAAGAGTATCATTAGTTGGGTGGTGTTGCGTTGCCACCCGCCACTAGGGATTGAGAAACAAAATGGAACAAAATTGGATTAACCCATTAATGATATAATATGTATCAGAAGTAGGGGTGGCTTGAAAAACTAAATACCCGAAAATAATCAAACCATTCATCTAATAGAAATTGAAAAAGTTGAGCTAAAAAAATCGAATCGAATTTAAAAAGTCGAACCAAATCGAAAGTAGTTGGTTTGCTTTCGGATTCCGAACTGTTTCAGTAGTTTGGAAACCAAATTGAATCGGAATACATGGACAGTGTTTCTTACATGTTATGTAAGATTGTTCGGGTGCTGGCAAACCATCCTTATGGTACCATTTGGTACGCAGACGGAATGGAACGGAATGGGATGGGACGAGACGGAACGGAATAGAATGAAGGTTCCGTGTTATATTTAGTACGCACATGACGGAACAGAACTGTTGTTCCGTTTTGCGTTTGGTAAGTACAGGACCGAACGGAACCAAAAGATTAAATAACTAACTTAGCCTTGTTCCGTCTGTTGTTTGGTACATTGTTTATGCATGGGAAGGGACGTGATGGGATATATTCAAACAAGGAAAATGAAAGGATTGTACAGTGTTTATGCGTGGGTAAGTACGAGTTGCTAGCTGATACCAGCATATAAAAGAGAAAGGTAGATAGTTAAAAATGTAAATGGAATTGCTCTACATTACTATGCTACGGTAAATTGTTGTGTTGTGGAGAATAAAAAAAAAATTGTACAATTGCTGAGTGCGAGTATGAACTCAATGGCTGCACTTCTCAACTTGATGGAGCTTACATCGACTATTCGGTGTAGAAAGAAGAGAAGACTAGCGGCATTGCAGTTCTGCTCGGACGCAGTCATCAAGTAATAAACAAGTAGCTCAAGCCATTAAAATGAACAACTGGATCACCTGAACCGTATCTCAACAAGCATGGAAAGAAAAACAAAATGCCAATATCAATTTCTACTCTCACAAAACAGATCAAATCCAAATTTGCAGGGGAATAATTCATCAACAAACAACAATTCAGTTTCGTTTTCCTTCGTTTTCTCGGCAACTAATCAGTTCCCCAAACAATTACAAGATAAAAAACGCAGAAATTCTAGAAATGGAGGTGTTAGGGTTCCAGATTCTTTTAATTTCTTTCTCTTCAAATCAAGCACAGAAAAATCCCAAATTGTTTTTTTTTTCTTTCAATTTACAGAGGCTTCGTCGGATCGTCGGATCTGCAAATTCATTTCAATCAATTTCTGCAGCTTCGTCATCGTCCTCCGTGCAGCATCGTCATCATCCTCCGTGCAACGTCGTCGTTGTCGTCATCGGCCTGGCTATGGTGACGATGTCGGAGAAAAAGGTGCATCCATAGTTGGGTTCATATGGGTTTGCTGGGATTGGGTTAGTAGTTGGGTTGTTGACTGTGCGGTGGAGGAAGAGGAGGCTACCGGAGAGACGAGGGTAGAAGAGAGGGAGGTTACGGGAGAGAAAGGGAGGTAGACAATGTAATTAATGAAAAAGAAGTGGGGTATTGTTGTCCAAAAAAATATAATTTTTTGCTCCACGGGGTGGAACGAGTCGTTCCAGGGGAGAAAGTGGAATGAAAAAGTGACCAAAATCCATTCCACGGGACAGTGCGTTCCACGATTTTTCGCACCAAACGTGGGACGGAGCGCCTTGTCCCACTGCATTTCGTCCCGTCCCGCGTACCAAACGGTACCTATTTTCCTTGATGACTGTTAATAGAAAAGTTGAATAGTCAATAGGGTCGGTGACACATTCGGTCTCCCTAGGTAGTTTTTCTTATGATTAATGTGTTTTCTCTAAGGTTCAAATACTTCAATTAAGATAAAGATTAGCATTGTGTGTTTGTAGGATCTACCAAAAATGGTTTGCTATAATTTTTCTGATGTATAAAAAATCTCAAACCAAACTGATAAATCCAAACCCAAGTAAAAACGAACCGAACAAACGGAAAGAAAAAACGATCCAAAATGTTAGAAATTCCGTTTTGACAAAAAACCGAACTCACCGCTAATTAGAAAAATAAAATGTAGAAAATTTCAACATGAGCGATGCTAAGGCGAAAGCACAACAAGCCCATTTCAACAATGAAATTATAAGTATGCTATAATTAGCCTAATAAGGGAGGAGAGAAACTATTTTTCTCCAACAAATTTTCATTTATGTTTCGCTTCTTTTAATTTCCTCCAATGTCTTAACGAACCTCTTCCCTTATGAGTTCATGTGCCTTGAATTTTGAAAATCTTTTTCCCCTTCCTCCATTATATATATATAACCATGACATACATTTTGCATGTTATATAAAAATGATTTATTCGAGAGTTAGTTGGTTCATGGCTTCTTCATTGTTGTGTGAAATGCAGAATAATGTTATTGTTAATTGCTCACTCGTGTGATAATAATAGTTGTTAAGTCGTTTTACGAGATTGGATGAGATGGGAGTGGGATATATCGCGAGATTATGAACCCCTGCTATGCAGATTACGTTAGCAGAGACAGCAAAAGAACACTGCGCTGTCAGGGCCTGTGCATTGGGTCCTCTATATTCCATACAACTGGATTTCGAATTCTTCACCTGTCTCAACTCCCTATGCGCAATTGTTTAAGGAACAATGATAACATTACCTACCCTGCTACCATGTCCATTTGTTTTTTGACCCACCAAGCTAGTGAGGTGACACTTGGCAACAATTTCGTTCTATTTTCTTTTGGGTTTGGAACTCTAGAAACCGGATCCTCTCCTAGGCTTAGGAGGCTGTGCCTCCTGAGCAAATCACACATGCAGTTGAAATTTGATCAAACTGCTACAAACATGAGACATCTTTAAAAGTTATAATAATTTAGTCGTTGAATCAAATTTTAAAGATCCATGTGATTTGCTTAGCAGGCTGGAACTCTAGAGCCAGACTTGCTAACGAAGAAGGTGACGTTTGTGTAATACATGATTTGTTGATTGATGCATATAATTATTCGATAAACTTAAGTGAGATCGCTCGTCTAGCTAACTAATATGATTGTTTAATATTAACGAGTGTTTAATATCGACACGTTATTGACTATTAATATCTTATTTATATTAGCGATATTACATCATTATAAATATCATTCTCTGTATATTTTTTTAATAAAAGTTTATGTGTCATTTAACTACCGATGTGACATGTTCTTATTGGTTACCAAGTTTCTCTCAACACTAACGAGAACAAAAAGCCCAAGTAGCTTGTTTGTACCATATTTGACCAACCCCGAAACTACTAAGCACCAGTCAACATTATACCTCTAAGGACCCACAAGAGTCTCCCTCCAACTAGGAGGCCAATTACAACGTGACACATGTCAACATCAGAGGCCAATCATAACGCGACACGTGTCGACATTAGAGGCCAATTATAGCACGACACGTGTCAATGTCATAATGAAACTAGAAGCTCTATTCTATAAATAGAGATCATTCTCTCACAATATTGCCAAATGTCATTTGTACTAAATCATTTACTAGTACTCACTAAATGAGAGCTTGAACCTATGTACTTATGTAAACCCTTCACAATTAATGAGAACTCCTCTACTCCGTGGACGTAGCCAATCTGGGTGAACCACGTACATCTTGTATTTGCTTCCCTGTCCCTATCCATTTACATATTTATCCACACTAGTGACCGGAGCAATCTAGCGAAGTCACAAACTTAACACTTTCTGTTGTACCAAAGTCCCCACTGATTTTGTGCATCAACATAGCTAAAAAATGTGTTAAAAATCTGACATCCATTATCCATATGGAATGAGGATTCTCTAGGATTCTCAAATCGTGTCCGTTCATCGTACATATATGAACAGTATCTGATAAAAATTGATCGTACGATGTAGGATAAACGGACATAATTTAAAAATTTCCGGGATCCTCATAAAGAGGATCCTCGTTCATCCATATAGAGTGTGTGTGTTTCCCCTTGTGTTTGACACCCAACGTGTCATTTGTTGTTTGACTTTTGGCCTCGTTTCTCACCAAGGAAACGGGCATAACGTGTTATGCTTCATTTTCTTAAAAAATCATTGGCAGTAACCACCTCCGCAGGTTGGGCCTGGAAGCATGATTTGCTACCAATAGGGAGTGATAAGAGAGAGCTTATCAAATTGAACACGAGGGGTGTTGTTAGGCCTTCTTTTAACTTAGAGCGATTTTGTCAAACATTTTAACGCGGCGTGTTATAATGAATAGAAAAATTATCGGAATACATTAAGCTAGGATTCACTAGTAAACTGAAATTCGCCAATAATTGAGAAAATGTCAAAATTTGTCATCGATTTGATATGTCAATGAGGAATTCGGCCAAAAATGCATATATGTCAAGATAAAGTAACGTCTCTTGTTCGCCATACTGTTCTCTTCAAAACAACAAGTCATGGACCTAAATCGAACGCCATAACCAAATCTCTAATGATTGGGCCTTGCTGTTAATTTTACGTCTTTCCAACCATCCTATGATCAATTCAGCCATTTATTCTATATCATGTCTTACAAAAAAAAAATGTAAATGATTTACGTATGAAACCAAATCAATGGAATAAAAACAAAAATTTAAAAGTTTGTTGGGTCCTATGTATATTGCCTCTCCATTGTGCCTTTGCCGGTTCATCACCTAATTGAATGTCAACAAAATTGAATGGGAGCTCAAATCTCCACAATAGCGACTAGAACATAAGATTTTAGTATCATTAGCTCTTTGTGGGTCTCTAAGAGTATGATCTTTTGTATTAGTTGAGAGTTTACAACCACTTAACACCATGATCAAGGAACTAATTGTAATCCTAACTCGCACGCAAGGATTTATGATTATACACATACTATTGGGTTAAACTTAATTATTTCATTAATTAAATACTAATTTGATATGAGGAGGTTGTTCTCAAATCCAAACATTCGACAAACTGATCTGGCGTTTTTGTTCTTATGCAACAAGTGGACGATTGCTTAAATCAGTTGATATCATTTGCTAATTTGATTTAACTTTTTTATTCTTTTACTTTTGTAGAAGGATATTCTACGTTAAAGGGTGGTATCTAAGCAAATAACCATCAAAATTTGTACGATATAAGCATAAAATCAACACCAAAAGCCAACAGGATCTTCTCCGGATCTTTTTGGTGAAGATCATGGGATCCGTGAATCATGTTCATTCATCGTATACATCGTGCAATCTGTTTTTATGACTGGACAATGTTCGATGAATGGACATAATTCACGGATTCCCGGGATCCTCACAAAGAGGATCCGATGAGAATCCGGACTTCACCAAAAGTATAAGTAGAGAATCCTATTCACGAGGAATGTTAAACATAAAAAAGGTCGTACCCAGTGTACAAGGCTCCCGCTTTACGCAGGGTCTGGGAGAGGTGAATGTTAAACATACTTTAAAAAAATAGGACTCTTCATAAACTCTCTACCCCTTCATTTTTTTGCATAATATTTTATAATATTGATACGAAAATTAACATTAAACTCCGAAACAATAGAAAATCTAAAAAATCAAATTTTAAGAGAATTCCCTTCGCATCTCTCTTTTAAAGTTGAATAATTCTCCTACTTCTTTTGAGTGAGCCGTGGGCCATGGTACAAATATAAGAGGACCATTGGACCCCCCCACCCACAGACCCACTCACAGCCCTGTACTTTTTCCACCCAATCCATTCAGCCCCAATAATGGCTCAAAAATATTTGGGTGCCGGAGAGTGTCTGTGTATTTTAACCGTTAGATATTAATTTTTATATTTTTAAATAAAGATTTAATAGTTAAAATAAAAAGAGTATAGAGTCCTTTCCGAAAAAGTCCCATGAAGGAATTTATCGCAAACCCAAATGATGAAACACCTAAACTTCACATGTAAGATGAGCAATTTTCTGACGTACTAATAATCATGTGATAATATTATTCAACTCAAATCATAAACATGAAATTTTCTTTTAATATTTCATGGAAATATAACATATCGGTTTTTATCATCTTACTCTTTATGTGAAAGGAATACCATAGCTTTCACTGATACTTTAAAGTTTTATAGGAAGATGTATAACATTAGGAGAATCTTCGAGCTAAACTGGCGGAAAATAACATTAATAAATATACTTAACTTGTAAGTTAAGTTGCGTATTGATTTGATGGTTAGAACATCAACTTATTGCTTTTCAAATTTAAATCGTCCATTCTATTAATGTAACTTACAATGGTAATACCGTTTGTAATAGAAAAAGAGTAGCAAAACTAAACTTCACAAGATGAGAAAAAAGACCCAAAGAAGAAATAGAATTGGGGACAACATACCAAGAGATTTTTTAATGTAATCGGTACACGAAATGATACATTACGTGTCACTATATAAATAATGAGATGTGTGTGTTAAAAAGTTAATAATTTAAAAATAAAATTTCTCACAACTGATATAAAAACACAAATTTCTCTAGCATATCCATCGCCACGAAGTTTGGATGAGGGCTCAAGACCACGTGTCAAAAAACCCACATGCCAGTCCAAAATCCGGCAAGTGCTGGCCCTCACTGGCTCACAGCCACACCACCACCCGTAGATACCAAGAAAACCCGAGAGAATCCAAAAACCAGGCCCCACCTCCCCAAAAAAAATTAAAACCCTACCTCTGCTGCACAAAAACTTAAAAACTTTAGTTTTAACAGTATAACAGGATAAAATAAATAATATTACGATTGATTTTTTGGTATAAAAATATAATCTTTTGATAAATTAAATCGTACTAAATTTTTTCGTTAAAGTTGTATAAATTCTAGCCCTAGGGTTCAAAAATTCTGAAGACACCCAACTTATCGTTTTTATAAATTCCCCATGTGTGGACTGAGCTCCTCGTAATTCACGACAACAATTTGCGGGGCTTCGCTTTTGGCTGCGTGTGATATCTTCCATGTCAGTGTCGCATTGTGAGAGTGGGAACACAGGGTTGCATGCGGGTGGTTGCGCGTCTGCAAGGTCGTACTCGCTTCTGGGCTCGGCGACGGAGCCATGGCGGTTAAGAAGGCGTGCGAGTCGTTCTCAAAGAGCTTGATCGACGAGGTGCAGAGATGGGGCTGTATGAAGCAGACGGGGGTGAGCCTCAGGTACATGATGGAGTTCGGGTCCCGGCCCACGCAGCGGAATTTCATAATCTCGGCGCAGTTTCTGCACAAGGAGCTCCCCATTCGGATTGCCAGGCGGGCGACCGAGCTCGAGAGCCTCCCTTACGGCTTGTCTGAGAAACCTGCCGTTTTGAAGGTGCTTTCTTTTTATTTGTTTTTGTTAAATTATGCATTTTTTTTGTTCTTGGAATCGAATTGTGAGAAATGGGATTTGGGTTTTAGTTAGTTTGTGGAACAGAATAAAGGTTTAAAATCTGTATTTAATTGTTATATTATTATTTATTTGATTGTACCATAAAAGGACTGAAAAGTTGGGCTACATATCCACTTTAAGTTAAATTTTAATTTCAATTTTATTTTTAATTTTCAGAATGTGGTTCTGGTAACTGGGTTTAAAGTTTTAGTTCATTGCATATAGAATGTGAAGGATGGATCTTTCTGCAAATTGCTATGTGGGTTTTTGTGGAATATTCATTGACTAGTTTGTTTATGAATATGTGGAGTTTTGTTCTCTGACTATGTAAGTTCAATTTTTTTCCATCGACAATGTGAAAAACTTTGCTAGTAGGTCTTATGTGATTTTCGAGTAGTCTGCAAAATCAATTTTCAGAGTGACTGCGAGCGAATTGCTTGCGGTTGATTGTTCTTGTTGCAGCCTGCTATGATATTAGTTCATCTGAGCCCTTGTTTTTTAGCCTTTTAAATTTTGGACCGTGAACTATGCCGGAACTATATTTTAAATGCAATTGTTTAAGAATCAGATATTACAAGGATGAAATTTTGCTTTATTTTATTTTCAGGTACGGGACTGGTATTTGGATTCCTTCCGTGATCTTAGAACCTTTCCTGATATCAAGGATGCTAAAGATGAGAAGGATTTTACCCAAATGATTAAGGCGATTAAGGTGAGACACAACAATGTTGTCCCGATGATGGCTTTGGGTGTTCAGCAGTTGAAGAAAGAGAAGATTCTACATGACGATCTTGATGAGATTCACCAATTTTTGGATCGCTTCTACATGTCAAGAATTGGGATTCGCATGCTCATTGGTCAGATTGCCTTCTTACTGTGATTTTTTTAGCTGGCTGGCTTTGCAAGTTATATCACTTTTCTTTCAGCGGGTTCTAACATCTCTAAAACTCAGGCCAGCATGTTGAGTTGCACAATCCCAATCCCCCTCCTCATTGCGTGGGTTATATCGATACAAAGATGTCGCCCATGGAGGTAGCACAAAATGCCACTGAGGATGCCCGCTCAATCTGCCTACGTGAGTATGGCAGTGCACCTAATGTTACTATCTATGGGGATCCCAATTTTACATTCCCGTAAGTATATTTTGTTCTCACTCAATTGGGTCTGCTTCTAATTGAATCGGTTCTACATTGCCACAAGTATATTGTTCTTTATACTATCCTGAAATCTATGCGACTCTTTACTTTGAATCCAGAAGCGGTGGCTAGTGATATATTATCATCAGACAAATAAGGTTCTGTTTGTTTTTGTAACAGGTATGTTCCAACACACTTGCATACTATGGTCTTTGAGTTGGTTAAGAACTCCTTACGTGCCGTCCAAGAGCGTTTCATGGACTCGGATAAAGTTGCACCTCCTGTTAGAATAATAGTGGCTGATGGAATTGAGGATGTCACTATCAAGGTATTATTTTGTTTGATTCAGAGAATTTCATATGTTTATGAAACCAATTTTTGTGAGATGCTTATCAATGAAGTGCTTATCAAGTTGGTACGGCTGACTTAATAGGTCTCGGATGAGGGGGGTGGCATACCAAGAAGTGGTCTCCCCAAGATTTTTACATATCTTTACAGCACTGCAAATAGCCATTTGGATGAGCATTCAGATCTTTCGGACGCTGATGCAGTTACAATGGCTGGATATGGATATGGGCTTCCTATTAGCCGCTTGTATGCTATGTACTTTGGAGGGGATTTACAAATGATCTCTATGGAAGGATATGGTAAGTTGTCAAGTTCCCGTACATGTTCCATTTAGTTACACACAATTAGTGGGGCGTCGCAACCACAGTCATACTGTTTGTTGCACCTTTGTTTCTTCATATGTGTTATGAAAAGAGATATATTCTGACAATAGCCATAAGCTATTGTAATTAAACACAATACTTGTCCATGTCAATGCCTAGTCATCTGCACGTTTCACGCACCGAAAATTCTACAAGTGATCCACATTGTTGCATTCAGAATATTACACACTATTAGCAAGGCTTTACAATACAATTTGGTTGCAAGGGTTAAAGACTCTGGATGTCATTAGTTCATCATCTTATTGTTTTCACTTACCTTGTTAGAGTCACCTGTCGTCGTCTTTTTGCCTCATTTGCACCGTGCTTCATCCACATTTTCAAGCTCGTCGTGTTTAGAATACTTGTACATGATCGTGCAGGACTTTCCCTTCTGAGAGTCGAAGGGTTAGTTCTTATACACTTCAATTACACCGTATTCTATAATTTCAAATTTTAACTGAATAAACACGTGCATCTTGATCTCTCTTTAACATCACCTGTCATTTTCTTTCACTTCATCCGCCGATATCTTCTCACGCATAGCCGTCATGTCTGTACAGGGACCGACGCGTATCTGCATCTGTCTCGCTTGGGAGATTCTCAGGAGCCATTGTCATGATGTGATCTTGTGTTTCAACGTTGATGACTACGATACAGTTGAATTCTTAAATTAATTCTGGGAATGTTGCAAGTAAAAAGTGCCATATAAACACGTTTATTGTAAATGGATAAAATTGCTGTCAATTTTTTTATTTATTTTTTCTAATAAAAGTTGGCAGTGATTCTTCTGTATCTTCTATGTAGTCTTGCCTCACCAGGTCGGAAAATGATAAACACACAACCTTTTTAGCATCTCATATACCCCTATCTGATTTTGTTTATAGTTTTTGATTGATTTATTCAATCCGACATTTATAACCTCATTTCATGTAAGTAAACATGTCATGAAAAGTAACGCACCCGCCACCAAAGGAGACAAATAAAATGAAGCAAAAATAAAAAGGAAACAAGATGCCTCCTTAAGCAAATGACCATGGCCGATACTGCGTGCTGGTGGAAATCATATCCAGAGGCTACAGGCTAACACCTAAGTGAGGCAAGCAGTAACAGAAGCTTTCAAGAAACTCTCACTAAATTAAATTACGAATCATCAATAATATCTTTCTTTGATTGCCTGTATAACAGAAACCAATATCTCTCCAGCGTTTCAAAAATTTGGTCAACGACGTGAAGATATATCAGTGCCTTCTTTGCTTTGCACGCTGATACGACCCTTTCCCTTTTATCTTCCATTTTTCATTTCCACCAGGCCGGTTTTTCTCTTCTATCTCGCGAACCTTCCGCTTTCTGTAAGGTGGACCGAGGAAATAAGTAACGGCATGATAGGAATAAATGTAAGTTTTAACTTTTTTCGGATGCCAAAAGAATCATCCTTAAACATATGGTTTCAGAGTTTGGAAAACAGTAGATGTCTCTGGCTGTCTTATTACCTGTAGTTCCCAAGGTTACGATCAGAAAGCACTTCCTCTGCAAGGGACACCTTCCTTTCCTTCTTTGTCAGTCTGCTTGAGAAGAAATCTAATGGGGACTCTATCACTGTCCCTACCTGATAAGCAACCAAAAGGCAGATAACCTCGTCAAATATACTAATACATCCTATGAATGGCTTCTTGTAATGTTATTGTGGTACCATATTCTAACCTGGAAATACTTGTTCGGTTGTGCATCCCCCTTTTTGTAATGTCTCTTTGGATCCATAACATTCCTTAACTGCAATTAGAAAATTGAATCAGCCACAACGAAAGCATAAGATTACACCAAAAGATAAACGAAACAATAAAACGCAGAAGTTATAGTAATCCTTGCAAATGGATAAACCCTATATCAATAAGCCAGCAAAATGGTGCATGAGCAGGCATATATCCCACTAGGTTCAAATAAATGTCAATTGATACGCTTTAGAATGGAAATGGTCCGAACGATACAGGAATCATGGAAGCATGCAAAATTACTGAATGTTGGAAGGGGTTCCAGATTCCAAAGAATTACCATCTTGTTTAATGTTTCGACGAACATATGGTTTCCAGATGGACAAGAAAAACAACTTACCATTGAATGTGCTAGCACCTAGATGGTTCATTTCCGTTAAAACCAATTTGACAAGGACTCGGAATCATACCAAATTAAGTGTACCATCAAATGTAAACTCATGGTAACAACAACTATAACCACAAAAACTTCTACAACACAGATCACTATGAGTAAAATCCATACCGAGGCAAGAGAAAAACCGAGAAAACAAGGAATGCACATGACTACAACATTGTGCCAATGAAAGATAACAGAAACACAACATAAGTTGCCATACCTTGAGCAATTGGAGATCTTTCTGCAACTCCGGGGTCATGGTTGGTGCAGGCATGTCAAACCTAAATCAGAAAACACATTACCAAACACCGAAAACAATGTAGTTTCAATCGACGGCCAATTATATGGGGGACTCTAACAAAACCCAAGACTAAAAGGAAACACAGTGAATTGAGCTGATGACATACCAGCTTGTTCCAGCTGTGTCTTTGATCTGCTTCTTGGCCAATTTGTTCCTCTTTACCGGGTCATTCGGCGGAACGAAGAGGCCATCGACAAGCTGCGTACTGGGTTTCCAAAGCGGATTGGCTTCGGGGCGAGGTTTGGAGCCAGACCCCGATGAAAATGCCGGCAACTTTGGCTCCCATGAGAGCCCAATCGCCGCCTTGCTTTCCGCCATTCTGGAACGAAATTTATGGAATCGAAACTCGAAACAGCACCTATGGAAATTACAAGCATAAGCTGATAAGCATAAAGCAGTTTTAATTCCTTGAAAAATTTAGAGAAGAGAATAAGATAGCGTACTGGCGGTGGCTGAATCGTTGAGGGCGGCGGCTCGTTGCGTTGCTTCACCGACAACGGCTTCGGACTGAGAGAGTTTGGCTGCTTCGATAGGAGGGAGACTGCAAAAACTGGGCTTCGAGAGGAGGCGGCGTCGGAGAGAGAGTTGGAAGTCTATTTCCAACTATGCCCTTTGTGTGCAGGTACATTAAATGTGTTTTTTATTTATTTTCAAAGTGGATTGTTCATGTGTCACAGATGCATTTTTCTCGCCACAAGTAACGGTATTGCTCATCATCTTAATTTTTTAATTTATTATTAGAAGGATAAGAGTTTGAAATTATTACAATAATTTGGAGAAGTAGAGAATTTCAAATCCGAAACGCATAGGTGGAATCCACTAAGATTTTTGAAGGTGATAAGGCTTTGGAGTTATGATGAAAAAACCCGTTGGAATAAGTAACATTTCAGGAAAAAGGCTTTGAAGAGTATTTTACATGAAAGGACGCCCTGTTTTACTTCAATGGGTAACTTGCAAAACAAGTAAGCTGGAACATAATTACACAACTAAGGCCGAGCTTCCTCACCACCATTACATTTTGCGTTAGCTGAAGGTCTACATCTTGCTAATCACTCATGTCATCATGGAAAAAGTTCATATCGCCATCCGCCTCCTCCTCCTCCTCCTCGTCATCATCATCGGTGGCAACACCAGCATTGGCTGGATTGACATTTCCATCAGCCAAGGTTACCAGCTCAATGGATCCATTCCTCGTCTCTCCATTTGCCATTCCACATTTGTAATCAACAAGATCATTCTCGTATTCATCAACCTGTTCGATTTCGTTGTAAAGGACCTCCTGACAGACAAAATATAAAGAATTTGATTTCAGACAAAATGTAGTTTCCTGTTACTTAATAAACAAGCTTCCAGAGTCATTTGCACATAACTAAACCACTGTGCCGAATAACAGAATCTAAGCTTGAAATACCTCATTTTCTAGCAAGTCATTTTCCGCAGCATCTACAATCCAGTCATCTAGCAACCGATCTAACAGCACATTGTCGAGGGAGATTGAATTTTCCGGCCTTCTTCGTAATTGCTGTTCTCTAAGACGCAAATTGTAATGAACGTAGATGAGCTCGTTTAATCTTTTTTGGGCTAAACGATTACTTCTTAGACTGTACAATTGATCGTATATACTCCAGTTATGCTCACACCCAAAAGAAGAGCATGTCTGACTCAATATACGCACAGCTATACGCTGCAGCTCCAAGCAACTTATCCCATGTTGCTGCCACCATGCGGCTAATAGGAAACAAGAGTAGGAGAAATGTATCAGCAAGTGGCATAATGCCCAGAGATTCAACACATGGGAATGCATATACCAGAACTCTAAAACGTGTAGCATGACAGTCTAATGCTATACCTGGATCAAGCTCTGTTCTTGTACTGATTGCCAATTCGGTTCCAAAATCAGCTTTAGCAGAATTGTAATCAGAAATCTGAGGTGTTGGGATACAGAATGGGAGAATACAATAAGACGTCGTCTCAAGATATAAAACCATTCAGCATCCAAATAATTCATTCCAGTAAGAAAAAACTATTACCTGCATAGATGCAGAAATCCTATTTGAATGGTCTGGCTCCAGCCGAACAATGCATTCGTTAAGTCCACGCATCACCTCAGTATGCTACACAAATTACCATCTGGATTAGGAAAGAACTTAACATCATGAATAAAAAACACAAACAGTCATTGTTTCTCTTACTGCCATAAAATCAGGTCGATATCTGTATGATGGATTTAAGTAGTAAGCAGCTACATATACGGGGTGGTAGAACAGCGAGTTCCAATGACTTTCTATAACGCTCCAAAATGGTTCATATTTATGGACTTTATTACCATGAATGGCTTTTATTGCAATCTTAGCCCTGCACATGTCATTGTATATAGATGACATTGACAAGCAGTCACCACTCTCAACCTTTTGAAGAATTTGCATTATCGGGTTCACTGAATTCCTAACAAACTGTAACTTCTTCCAAAATGCAGCATTTAAGACGATATTTTCCACCTGTTTTCCCTCAAATGATTTGGAGCACTGTGATGAAATCCATTTGTTTGATTGAAACATTCTTTTAAGACCAGTCTTATGGTCCAACAAGCTTTGTAAGGTAGCAAAGCTAGAAGCAAACCGGGTAATAGATGGTCTCAAAAGTTCCTTCCCCTGCGTAAAATCACTCTTCATAAAATTTAACAACCAAACATGGTTGTAAATGAGCTTCGTAACTTTTTGGCCTGTCTCCATGCACTCTGCTACACATCTTATCCTCAAAAAATCTTCAAGCATTTGATCGATACAACTGGTGGCACATGGGGTCCAGAATAAATTCTTTCTCTTCTCCTCAAGCATCTTTCCAGCAGCTTTATAACTAGGAGTATTTGGAGTGATTACCTGGGGATTAGACGCAAAACAAAGTCAGTAGCTAGCAGATCACAGTTTGAGATGAGCAACTACATGAGAAACAAATAAAATCAAATACCTGAATTACATTTTCCTCCCCCATCTCTTCAACGACTTTGTCCAGCAACATAAACAAATTCAAAGCATCTTCAACTATTTCGGTGGCATCAACTGAAGAAACAAAGTACACACCATTTGGACTGGAAGCCAAAAAGTTTATCAATATTCTACCCTCAGCGTCTCTCCAACTGTCAGCCATGATAGAACAGCCAGTGGTTGCCCAAGATGCCTTATACTCAGCCAGGTAGTTTCTAATGGTTGCAATTTCCTCTTGTAGAAATCGACCAGATATTAATTGACTTGGAGGTGCTACCAAACCCTGCCCATATTGGCCAACCAATTCCAGCATCTTATGAAAGTATAAGGAGTCTGCTGCTTGTTGAGGAACTCCTGCATGGTAAAAGAATTTGCAAATTCCAGAAATAACTTCCTTGTGGGAAATTTTATTTGACATTGTTCTGACCCTTCCTTGCTTGTAAGATTGTGGTGGCAAACTCTTAGGAGCTGTCACGAACAGGGAATCGAGCCTTGATCTTTTAAATAATGGTTCAGAACCAGTACTGGGCAGCGACAAGAATGTATTTCTCACATTTTGGCCCAATCTCCTATCACCATCGATCAATCTTTCCTGGCTCATATGTGGCAGAACAGCTTCCATTTGGTCATCGTCTTGGTCTTCATTATCTGACAGAGGATCAAAATTTGACGTGTCCTTGGAATCAGGTTGTCTCTGTCTTCTTCCAGTACGATGCCATTTCATATTCTCTTTTATTTTAACATAGACATCGTCAGGAGCATGTTTACAAGGTGCTACTTCTCCAGGAATTCTAGCTAAATGTTGTTTAAACCGATTGATACCACCACTAACTATTTTCTCGCAATAATTGCATTTCACCTTTTTCTTTTTCTCATCCTGAGCAACGCCGTGTTCCCACCCAGGGTCAACATACCCTAACGACCGAAGAGGAGTCAATTTCATAGCTAAATTCCTCTCACCCACCAATTGCTTTCCTTTGCTTCTATAGCCAACCTGCACATCTTCTTCGTCATCATTAGATTGAAAATTCAAATATGCTTGGCCAATATCATCGGAAAGCCTAGGTTTCTTATGAGAACGACTTCCTTCCATATTTGTTTTCATACTCAAGTATACATCGTCCGGAGCTTTATCACAATAAGTAACTTCTCCAGAAACTCGGGCTAAATGTTGCTTCAATCTGTATATTCCACCACTAACTATTTTTCCACAGTAATTGCATTTAACCTTTTTCTTCCTCTCATCTTGAGCAACACCATGGTCCCATCCAGGGTCAACAAGCCCAGAGGAGCGCATTGTAGCTACCAATTCAATCCATTTAAGAATTTTTTCAAGAAACTACCCTTATCTGATTCACTCACTGTATTCTCGGCACTAACACAAGTCAACATCTTTGATCATGCGATGTTGTATGGTCCAATGACACTCGTAAAAGAGGATGTTGGTGTTTACCACAGTGAGAGTCAAGCAAAAGTAAATAGGAATCTGTAGCAGATGTATGAAAAATAAAGTTATATACTCTTTGATTAGCTTAAGGGCAACATATAGGTCAATACGAAAGCATAGCGAGCACAAACGAGAAATACATGAGATTGAGTATGAAGATAGTAAAGACGGATAACATCAAAACATAGCTGTCACGACTCTGAAACGTGCTTGCTACATCAGTACAACATCAGAAATAAACTTGTTACAAACACATAACAGGTGGTTTTAAAATGTTATTTAACTGTTCAAATGAAAACGTCCACAGAAATAAGTTCCAAAAAAAAGCTTCTGAAGCAACAAATCCAACACTTCCATGTAAATTTGTTTTTTATAGCATTTGAAGCAGCAGAACAATACTTGGAACAACCAAAAAGCTCAACAACTGTAGCAATTTATCATGGTTCAGAAAGCAAAACATTGTACATGGGTAGCAAGCTGAGATCAAACCAGAATCATCATAAAACAAAAACCACATAAAAAGTTACCAACTTTGTTACAAATTTACAATAAATCAGCACCTATAAATACCGCTTAAATTTGCTAACACCAAATGTTCAAGGTTTCAATTTCTAACAGATTAATATGAAAAGGGGATAACCTGATTCCATAAACCAGGAAAATATAATACGCATTTCTCCGAAATGTAAAATCTTGCTCAAATTTTGCGTACCTGAGTCAGAAATTTCGACAAATCTGAAAGCTTTTGGATTTGGGTGAGAGAAATCTGGATTTGGGGATGATTGATACGTAAGCAAGAGGGGAAAGTTGAGGGAAGGCTAGGGTTTTTGAGGGCCGGATTGGTGGGAAAAATTAAAAATTGGGGGGAAGGAGGAAGAACGATCCGGGATCGTTCGGAATCGTGAGTCGCGAGTGGAATAGGTTCGACTCGATTGCTCGACCCGCCGATTTTTAGGGTTTCTGTTCTTTATGGTAAACATATTAATTCTGTATTTTATGTTTCACTATTTAATACAAATAATTGATTTGAGAAAAAAAATAAAAAAAATAAAAAATTGATAGCTTTTATTTTCTTTTAAAATTTTAAAAAGTTCAATAAGTGAGTGTTGAGTTTGACTCAGTGAGTGCATAATTATTCGTTCAATCGTGGCTAAAGGTCTTTTGCGGCAGTTAGAAGTGCAGTTAATTGTCCTTTTGCTTAATCAGGTTTTACAATGACACGTTGTGTGCTTTTACATTCAAATCCAATTTTTACTGTCATTGCAAACAAAATTTGATTAACCTAATGAGACAATTAAGTGGGAAATTTGTTTGATTTTATGATATGTTTGGAGTAGAGGATTCATGAATATTTTTGGGTTACTGCAAGGGCGGTAGAGAGATTGAGGAAGGAAGTTAAGATTAAGAAATTTGAATGAAATGAGAAATAAACCAAAAATGGTTGTTGGTATCGGAAAGTAAAAGAGATTTCCAATTATGCGCCACCCTACCTTACCGAGCTGTTAAATGGACAAATTGCCATAAAGTTGAAAACATATACAATAAAATAAAGGAAAACTAATGAAAAGAGCTTGAAAACTTTGAGTTTTAAGGACAAAATGAAGAGTAAAGTGAATAGTATCAGGATTGACTTTTTAGTGTAAAAATATGTTTTTTCGTTAAAATGAACAGTACCGAGAGCTTTTCGTTAAAGTTCTTTAAAATAAAATCTGCAATTTTTACCGGGGTATGTGTATATCAGTCCCCTTATGTTGAGAGATTCCTATAAGTTTATTTAAGAGATCTTTTGTTGGACCCATTATACACCGTATTTCAACGATTCAACCGTTCATCTATTAGGTATTCTCTTAAAAATTATATCTACAAAAAATCACTAAAGTTCGAAACCATTTGACTGTTGGATTAAATAGTAGTCATAATAGTTTAAAAAAAAAAAAAAACCATATTCGTCTATGTTCTTCATCACAATTGGATGTCCTTAATAGTTATGGATTTGTTTAATTTCTTGCTGATCTATAAATAATGTTCTAGAATATAAACGGTTTCGATCGTTGAAAAATGTTACGAAATATGCATCACACCGTCACCACTGTGTATATATATGTATATTCTATCAGTCTATTAGATGAACAGTATGTAGGTTGTGATATAATCTTTCCTCAAGTAAGTTGTGATGTATTTTCTTGAGAACCAGATAGCATTCCCACTTACCAGTAATCTTTACAAGAACACTCTCCCCCTTTAAAATGGTGGAAGCGATTTCTATCCCTTACGATTATTTCACGGTCGAAAACCTTTGAGATCAGCTTGCTTGCCTGGTGGCAGTCTTTGCAGACTCGTAAATTCTTCGATATACGAAGAGTTTCCCTGGGTTTTGTCTTCAACAGGCCATATGCAATTGCAAGTTTCTCACTGTGGTAGTATAAAGGGTTCTCCTTTTCCTCCTCGTCGAGGTCATGCAACACTCCCTCTGTGTCCGGAACATATCCTGCAGATCTTATACATTTCAACATTTCATCCACTTTCGAGTATATCTCTTTTGTCTGAGGATGAGACCCTCCGCCGGCAATGAATTCACTGACAGCGCCTTCCAATTCAATCATGGAAAATCCAGGAACCTTCTTCACTCCTCTGTCATTCATCAACCTCCTCACATTGGCAACATCGTCCCATCTGCCCGCATTTGCGTATAGATTGGCTAACAACACATAGCGCCCGCTATTTTCTGGTTCCAGTTCGATTACCCTCCTCCCTATTTCATCTCCCAGTTCAACATTTCCATGGATCTTACAAGCTCCGAGGAGAGCACCCAAGACACCTACATCGGGGCTCATAGGCATCTCGTTTATTAGCTTTCTTGCTTCCTCCAGCCTCCCGGCTCGTCCAAGAAGATCAACCATGCAGCCAAAATGCTCTGTTCGGGGCTCAATACCGTGGACTTCAACCATGCAGCGGAAGTACTGCTGCCCCTTTTCTACTAACCCTGAGTGAGCACATGCACTCAGAACATTAACAAAAGTAATGTTGTCGGGAGCTACCATGTCCCTTTGCATCTGCTCGAAAAGCTCAACGGCTGCCTCTCCTTTCCCGTGCATTGCTAGCCCGCCAATCATGCAATTCCATGAAGAAATCCCTTTACGGGGCAAACCATTGAAAACTTCAAAAGCCTTCTCCAGGCAGCCACATTTGCAATACATGTCAATGATCGTTGTTGCAAGTTTCGAGTCCAACTCAATCCCACTTTTCTCAATATATCCATGTATCCACTTCCCTTGTTCTAGAGCACCTAAACCAGTACAAGCTGATAACATACTAGCCGCCATGAACTTATCCAATTCTACGTTTTCCACACGCATTCTTTGAAACAAAGCAAACGCCTCATGAAAACGATCACTTTGGACATAAGAGGAAATCATTGCATTCCAAGATACAGAATTCTTCTCGGGCATCAACTCGAACATTTCAAAAGCCTCATCGACAAAGCCCCACTGGGAGTACCCAGCAATCAAAGTCGTCCAAGACACAACATCCACCCGGGGCATCTTGTCAAACACCCTTCTAGCTTCGTCCAAAGACTGAAACTTCACATACATGTGAATCAAATTGTTCTGACAAAACCCATCATCTCCAAACCCGAGTTTAACGACATGGGCATGGACTTGTTTCCCTTCTCCAACAGCACCATCAGCGCAACAAGCTCGTACAACAGACGGAAACGTGAACCTATTTGGAGTCACAAAGTCCTGCAACATCTGCGAGTACAAAACAATGCAATCTCTCGGCAATTGGTACTGCAAGTAACCTCTCATTACGGTGTTGTAAATGAATGCGTCCGGTTGAGGCATTGCGTCGAACACCTGGAGGGCATAACCCAAATCGCCATTTTTGGAGAGGGCGCAGAACTTGATGACCCGGCCCATAGCGTCGTTGTCGGCGGCGAGGCCGAGCCTGATGACTTGGGAGTGCAACTGCTTGAGCTCCGCCATGGTAGAGCATGATTCCAGGCCGCGTAACGGTGAAATGTGGGTCCTGGGCGAGCTTAGGGAGGCTGGGGTGGGACCGGTGGGTTGAAGGACTAGCAGCGAAGTCATTTGTATGTGGTGTGTGTGAGTTCTATCTCGTCGGCACCTTCTACTTTCTGTGTGTGCATCAGCGATTCAGAGATAAGATATTGTGGGGCCCAGAAATGTTTTTTCTTTTTCTACATAAAATTAGTCACAAGTACGACCAACAATTAATAATTTAACTAGGATCTTCTCCGGATCCATTTTGTAGGGATTTGAAGGATTTCTACATTCTAGTCGTTCAACATATATTGTGCGGTCAGCTTTTATCAAATACTATTTGTGTTTACTTTTAAATAAAAAAATCAAATTATTTCTGACCTCACGATATACAATGATGATTAAAATGTGAGAATTATTAAGATTCCCACAATTTGAATCCGGATAGAGTCCAATTCCATTAGTTTTATCATTTGTTAAAAAGAATTAGCTACAGGTAGACATAGTACGCATGAGCATTGTTTTCTATTTATAGGATGGTAATTTCTAGAAAAAGAATTCGAATTTATTATAAAACGACATATATTTTTTTTTGACTAACCTAAATCACACTTATATAAAACGGTTAATTATATTAGCATGCCAAGAACTTTTTATTTTTATTTTTATGAGTATAACGATATATTTTACATTAAGGAGATGGAGAAGTTTAGTTAAGCCACACAATGACAACTTATTTAGTAATTGTTAATTTTGGAACTATTTGAAAAACTTCGAAGACAAGAAAAAGGGCAAAAATGTTTGGTAGGATTAAATAATCATCACAACGAGTGTAGACTACATGTGATCAGGTGAGATCAAAATATATTCAACTTCTAAAAGCCTCACATACGTAGATTTTGACTTGAAGGTCAACTAATACTGGATATATATCTACCTCTAAATATATGGTGCATGCTATATTAAAGGGGGAGTAAGATAGTGATCTCATTTTTGTATTTTTTGACATCTCATGAAGATTGACGTCCTCCAACAAAGCAGGAACTCCTTCCGGACCAACTAATTTAACTGCCTCTTAACCACCATCCCATATCATGGGAATTCTAGTCCTAAGGCCTTAAAAGTCACCCCCTAAATTTGGGCACTCCACAATGCATGCACATATAAGAACTCCATCTCCATGCTTTCAAAGCTTCATCTTCTCTATCCCCATCACCCAAATTTTGATCTTTTCTCGTCGAAAATCGCGTGTCAGAAACCTAATCTATGGAGAAGAGAGGAAAGCTGGTGGTAGGAGGAGTTTCCATCATCCTTATCGTCGGCGTGGTGATCGGCCTTGTAGCTGTAGTTTGCACAAAAAAGAGTAACAAGGACCAACTTTCCACAAGTTCTAAGGCCGTTGCTGCTATTTGTGATCCTACGGATTACAAAGAGGCATGCATCGACAGCCTTGGATCCGTCGCGAAAAATGATAGCGCCACGCCCAAAGACCTCATCCAGGCCGCCATTGATTCCACAATTAAAACCGTAAAGTCTGCGATAGAGAACTCTAACAGCATTGCCAAATCCTTTAAAGCGATCAACTCGACGGGTAAAATGGCGATGGACGATTGCAAGGACTTGTTGGAATCGGCAATTGCCGATCTCCAAGCCTCTTTTTCGTTCGTTGGGGATAGCAACATGCACACAATGCACGACAGAGAGGAAGAGCTGCGGAATTGGTTCAGCGCGGTGATATCGTTCCAACAATCGTGCCTTGACGGCATTCCTCAGGAGGAGCTCCAAAAGCTCATGAAAGATAGCCTTCTCAACGCCACACAGCTAACCAGCAATGCCTTGGCAATTGCCACATCAATTGCACAAATCTTAGAGAACTTCAACATCACATTGAACAAAGACTTAAGGCCAACGAGCAGCTCGCGGATCCTTGAGCAAGAAAACGATGGGCATGGCCAGTATCCTAGTTGGTTTCCGGCCGCGGACAGGCGGCTGTTGGCAAAACAAGACAATGGAGGGGTTAAACCTAATGCCGTAGTGGCGAAGGACGGGAGTGGACAGTTTAAGACCATTGGTGCTGCCCTTGCTGCATATCCAAAGGGGCTTCAAGGAAGATATATCATATATGTGAAGGCTGGGGTTTACAATGAGTATGTTACTGTCACCAAAAATCAGGTCAATGTGTTCATGTATGGAGACGGACCCCGGAAGACCATGGTCACCGGAAGTAAAAGCTTTGCCGATGGCATCACCACTCAGAACACCGCCACATTCGGTGAGTCATCTGTTAGATATTATCGCTACTACTAGGGTTACCAAATGTGTTCACTAAATGCGACATATGTACTTACAATATAGAAAGGCTTGTAATAATTTTTTTAATGTAATCACAGCTGCAATTGGAAACGGATTTCTAGCAAAGGGGATGGGGTTTCAGAACACGGCAGGCGCCCAGAAGCATCAGGCTGTGGCACTGCGAGTCCAGTCGGAGATGTCAGCCTTCTTCAACTGCAGAATGGACGCCTACCAAGACACGTTGTACGCGCAAACACATCGCCAATTCTATCGAAACTGTGTCATTTCTGGCACAGTTGACTTCATCTTTGGTGACTCGCCAACGCTGATCCAAAATTCTTTGATCATAGTGAGGAAGCCTATGGACAACCAAAAGAACACAGTGACGGCTCAGGGAAGAGAGGACAGGAGGGAAAACACCGCCATTGTCATCCAGAACTGCAGAATAGTCCCTGAGGAGGTTCTGTTCCCATTAAGGTTCAAGATTCCGTCATACTTAGGCAGGCCATGGAAGACGTATGCAAGGACGGTGATCATGGAGTCGGAGCTCGGAGACTTCATACAACCAGCAGGGTGGCTACCCTGGAGTGGCAACTTTGCACTCGATACTCTATATTACGCAGAGTATGGGAATCGGGGTCCGGGGGCTGCGACCAACCAAAGGGTGAGATGGAAGGGATATCATGTGATTAACAGAAATGACGCTGTCCAGTTCACCGCCGGTCCATTTCTATTGGCGGATCGGTGGTTGAAAACCACCGGCATACCGTACTTTGCCGGTTTGAAAACCTAGCTCTTTCACGAGATCTCACTTCAAACTAACACCTGTTTGATTTAAATTGATGGAAGGATGGCGCTGTTGATTGTCACCCCACCTAGTGATAACAGGTAGGAGAAAAGAAGCCCTTTTGTCTCTGCATTTTTTTTCTTCACATTTTACTGTATGTATTTGAACAGTTTTTTTTATTAACTTTTTGTATAGAATGTAATCTCACAGTAAAATCCTCTCTTACAGTTTTCTTCCGCACTCTTAAGAAATTTTATGATCCTTTTCAACTGCTATAGGCAGAGTACATTGTGTTTTTTGAGTACAACGCTATAGTTTACACTAAGGAGATGAGGGAGTTCGACAAAGTCACACAATTGGCAACATAAGTTGGTATCGAATTCACCATTCACGAGATTCGAACCCAAGCCTCTCACTTACAAGTAAAGACAATTACCACCAGACCGTAGTACTAAGTGGCATGCAGAGTACATTGTGTTTGTTTTCCCTTCTTTTTGTCTTTTGGTGAAAACAATGCCAAAAGGGAAGAGAAATTTTAACTCTTAAGTCTTAACTTGGGAAGCGAAAAAGATTTACCTACACAACCGATACGTCACCGTGGCATCTAAGATAAATACAAGTATTCGTTGATCCCTAGAATCCCCAAGGAGGGGATCCGACGAGGATCCAAATCCTATCATGTCTTGAAAAAGACTTACCTACACCACTAGTAGTCTAGTAGGTCACCGTGGCATCTAGGACAAAAGGACAATTACAGCGATGTCATGTGATCTTCGAACATGAGTTGCTTTTATGTTGAGTCAAAGTGGGATGTTCAAGAAACGAAAAATGATTGCCCTATTTTGTATGTCATCAAACCCATCGGACGGGTGGTTTCACCAAAATTAAAAGCCGGTCGCATTCATGGGCATCTTTTCTCGTTTCTTTTTCTTCTCAAAACATTGGCACGAAGAAATGCCTTTCCTTTCCCCGATCGAAAATCTATGTTAGTAAACTTGACATCTCAACAAAAAAACCATCTTCTTTTTTGATTTCTTTTACCGTTGTTTTGGTGGTGCCGGGAAGGCCGAATACACGAAACAGAAAAGTGATCGGAAGATGAGAACGGTGTTCCGAGGGGCAGATGACAGAGGAACATACAATACGATGGAAACCGGGGAAGAAAATAGTTCATAGCACAACAAATACGAGAGAAGGTTAAATAAACTTGAATTTCGAACAATCAGACGTGTAAAAACGACCATTAGGTCAAGTCATAGAGGAATGGCACTGAATTACAAGGTAGGTTTGAGCTTTTACAAGACAAATGGGTTTTGCAACCTTGAAGTTGGCACCAACAAAATGAACAAGAAAAAAGAAAAGAGTTTTTCGATATCAAAACGAGTCTGAAGAATCAATTCAAACCATAGCAGAATTACTTTGAAAACAAGCCGACGTCGTAAAACAACCTGATGTCTTTCAGGAAATCACACACCATGTCAAATGACACTCATAACAAAACATTAGAAAGAAAACGGCAAAACCGGCAAAGATGTAAGGAACGAGAAAAGGACACATTGGTAGCCAGTGAATTGATGAAACACCGGCTCTCAAGTCCTAAGAAACATGTCAACTTTCTAGTATCTCCTTAAAAAGCGTTGAAAATCCGGACACAATACATTAGCACACAGCAAGCAAGGTCATCACACAAACTGGATTGGATAAAGCTTAATGAACCACAAAATTTCGCTTTTGAAATTGGAAAAATGCAGTTTCTGAGCATGAAAAGGAAGAACAATGTAGATACAGAGAGGCACAGAGAATCGTCACCACATCGAAATTCAGCTACACAAAACTGTATGGAAAAGTAAATACGAGTACACAACAACAATCTGATCTACGAGATCTCCCTAAAAGTTTCCAGGCTGCTGCACATAAATTACGAAAAAGAACCAACTGCAACTAACAGAGAGACTCACAGGTTGAGAGAGGCTGTGTAGCAGCTCAAGCGGAAGCCGAAGAGCTGAAAGGAAACCCATGAACTCATCAAGCTCAAAATCCTTCCCTTGATTTGAGATCATTCTTCCATGGCGTCAACATTACTGATTTTTAATCGATCACCAACCAACCCATTACTTCCCTCAGCCTTAACAATCTTGGGCGCCGCTGGAATTCCACCAGAACTCTCCAATTTCGGCTTCCCGTTGAGGCTCTCAGGCCCCGAAACATCTCCAGCTTTCGAATCCTGCTGCTTCTGCTTGTTAACAAGAGAACTGAGTTTCTCCAATGCCTCCCTCGCCTTCTTCTTCGCCAACACGGCCTCCCTGACGCGGCGCTCGGAGTCGGTCCTGGCCAAGATGGCGGCTTTCGCCATTGAAGCCGCCGCAATTTTGGCGGCGGCGACGAGGGCCTTGGCGTTGGCCTTGTCGATGACGAATGCCGTTTTGGCGTCGTTGGCGTCGTTTTGGGGGCGATTGAGGGTGAAGAAGGGGTAGCCCTGTGGGCAGGTACGGCACTCGAAGCCATGGAAGGAGGAATTAGCGACGAGGACGCAGGCGGAGTGAGAAACGGAAGGGCACTTGACGCACATGACACGGTCACGTGCCGGAAGCGGTTGGTCGAAGAAGTCGAGACAGAGAGGGCAGTAGAGGTCTCGGTAGTTTTGGAGGACGCAGTTGGTGCAGAGCCTCTGAAACGCCCCTTTGTGACGGATGTAGTGGAGGAACCACCGTTCGGAGAAGCCGCAGACGCCGCAGAGTCGCCTCTCGAGTTCTGGTTCGTCTCGCCTCATTGCCATTGGACTCGCATTTGCGGGTGGGGGATTGGATTGGACTGGATTATTGG
The DNA here is from genome assembly GCF_042453785.1 of Malus domestica. Classification (NCBI taxonomy): domain Eukaryota; kingdom Viridiplantae; phylum Streptophyta; class Magnoliopsida; order Rosales; family Rosaceae; genus Malus; species Malus domestica. The sequence continues at coordinate 10,253,902 of NC_091676.1, read as the reverse complement.
TTAACGGTAACCCTAGGGTTCGAGGAAGGGGGAGAGGGAAGACGGGAGGTGGATTTTAGGGTTTTTTTGGGGTGCGAATTGGTGTTTGGTGGTGAGGAGATTGTTCATAGTCGAGCGTTTGACAAGTCTACGAGCGTTCGACACTTGACGGTTTGCGTTTGAATTGAATGCAAATTTTGGCAAAACGCCAAAAGCCGAACTCCTTTCTGTTTTCCTCTCTTTCTTTTAAAGCCCATCTGCACAGCAAAATCAATTTTTCCATTTTGGACTCGATCGCAATCGCATTGATTAGAACGAATGTAATCAATTGTACACTTGAGTTTAACTAATTTTCATGCAATATAAATTAGTTTAAAGTAGAATATCGTTCAACCAACCTACCACTTTGAACAAGCAATGCATAAGTCCGACGATGTGAAAGTGCGATCGCACGAAATGCAACACTGCCGCGTTGAATAAAAACCGATCTATAGGGGAATGGAATACAAAATTTTCAAGTCGCCACATTTATTTGAAAGCATGGTTCCAACATCAAAAACATTTGTGGGTCACTACTCAATTCTGAGGTTGAAATGAACTCAATTATAGTATTACAACCTCTGCGCCTGCATATTCCTATACCAAAAATCAACTTCAAATGAAACAAATCAACGGCCTCTAATAGGTCACGATAGCAATGTAGTCGATTGGGCATAACTCAACAACCTAGTACCTTGTGCAATTTCAAGTTCAGCTACTTGTTAATCTGCCACCATGAACGGATCTACTTCTCCGAGATCAGCAACTAGTGGTTCTAACTTGGATGGATCCTCATCCTCTGAAGCAAAATAAGTTGGAAATGGTAGCGATGAAACATCAGGTTTCTTGTAGAAAGCATCTCTTATGAAAACAAAGTTTCCTTCAGCACCCGGGACCTGTGAGAATAGTCAACATCTAATTGAGTAACGTGAAACCGGAATTAACAACACAACATACAGACTCCAGAAGAGGATTAGGACCCATTACTGTATCGATTTTAAACTCTGCAGTTGCGAATGTGTATCAGCAAATTCATTAAACCAACCAATATTATCTACCCAGCTCAAAACCTTTCATTAATATCATTATACATTTCCTCCTCAACATTCTGAACAATTCGGGAACATATTAAGCTCACAAATTATTGTTGAATAAGGTTCAAAGTGCACAAACTTAAGAAAAGAAAAGTGTGAGGAGTCATACTTGGCCTTTCACCCACATCAAATTCCTTGCAGGATCAATTTTGTAGACCCATACATTTTTCACCGTTCTCTGTTTCCCACCCATGCGCCCTGGCATTTTTCTGCCTTTAAAGACCTGTTCATACAACAAATGATGTCACAGTTGCAATTTATAATTATTGGAAACCATATGCATTTTACAGATAAAGAGAAAATATAAACAGGTAAACCAATATATGTATTAGATATATAGCATGTCCACGAATAAACAAAAAGTAATGTTATTTAGACACAAAACTAACACACTTGTTGACACGTTCTCTAATATAAGGTGGGTCTTGCGTACAATGTAGGGCGCCCGTCTATTAGAAAGCGTGTCGCTTGTGTGTGCTCAAATAGAATTATGGATTAAACAAATAAGCAACAGATTATTTGACTAAATTAAGTCATCTTCATTAGAAGCAAAGAGAAAAGTTCGGTCATAGAGATCCCAAAAGAGCTTGTCAGAATAGTTTATGGAGAATTGTAAGCCATACAAACCTTTCCAGCATCATCTCTCTGACCTGTAGAACCAATACTTCGGTGTGACAGAGATGCGCCATGGGATGCTGGCATACCACTAAAACCGTGCCTTTTCATTCCACCCTGGGCACAGAAAATAAAAATGATACATAATGTTTCATAACCTCACAAAAGTGTTCCTGTTATCACCATCATAAAAAAAAAAATTTTGAGAAACACAGTTGCATAATTCGTTGATTAATTCAATTAAAAAGATTTCCATTTTTTCTTGTTCTTGAAACAGCGTACACAACCACAGGTGAAGATAAAGAAATTAGTTCACCTGGAAACCTTTCCCTCGCGTGATTCCTGTGACATCAACATATTGGCCTGGTACAAAATGGCGAACACCAATTTCCATACCAATAGGAAGAAGCGCATCATTTGATACAGGAAACTCATGCAATTTCCTCTTAAGTGGAACACCCTGAGCTCGGAAATGACCCACCTCTGGCTTTGTCAAATGTTTTGCTTTCTTCTGTCCGCAACCAATCTAACTAGCACCACAACAGAATGCCATCCTATAATTAAACCCGTGACTTTGGAATTTTTTTCAAATAATAAAATTACCATCTGTTTAGTGGCCAAGAAAAATCAAAGTGATCAATATTGGACAAACCAAACAAAACCCAGATGCAAGTATCAAAATTACCCTTTGTTCGGTTCCACTCAATCTAAATAACGAATAACAGCAGGAAAACAAATCCCAACTGATGTTCTCTTGGTGGGAAAAAATTTCGGAACTTATCAGTTTCCATTCCTCTAAACCCCTACTAACAAGACCTTTCATGCCCAGCAAAGCAATGCATATGGTTTCAAACTGTAAATCGCAACTGAAGCTACCCGATACTAAGGCCAAGCTGATCTACTTAAGGTTAAATTGCCTAGTAGTCCAGCCTCAAGACAGACTTTTGCAGATATTAAACAGCAAAACGCAACTTCTATCGGTTCAATTGTATACACCGTAACGAAATTATAAAACTTTAGAAACGCACTACCATATTCGTCTCTCAAAAATTCCAGAAAAAAAAAAATCTAAACTTCGAAAATTTCATAACCAAACAAAATCGAATCGAATCGAATTCGGGACGAACAGAGCCAAATGAAGAGAAAAAAGGTTACCTGGAGAGCAGGGAAGCCTTCCTTCTCGGGGGTCTTGACCTGAGAGACGATATTATCATCGACCCAGAGCACAGTTATCGGAACCCTAGCGCCCCATTTGTCCCAGAGCGCAGTCATCCCGCACTTGACGGCTATAAGCCCGGTCCTCTTCGAACCCGGGCTCATCGGCCCTGGCTTCGCTTCGATAACCGGTCTCCTGTCCGCGACGGCCTCCGTCGCATCCACCGTGGCCTCAGAGCTGAACCATCTGAAGAAATGGCACTGAGTCTGCGTAAACGACGTCGTAGCATTAGCGGCAGCAGTAGGAGGAGAAGAAGAAGAGGAGGGGTTGAGTGAGAGAAGGCGGAGGCGGGAAATGAGGCCTCTCGATAGCGCCGACATGGCTGCCGTGAAATCTGAAGAATGTTTAATGGGGTAATGGGTTTGATGGCATGGCGGTGTAAAACCCCGGAAGGAGGTTGCAGCGATCGCAATGGGGATTTGGAGCAGTAGGGTTTAGGACTTTAGGAAGAGAGAGAGATGATGTTTCTGCTCTATGCTCCATCACTCTGTTAAACGGTGTCGTTTAGGTCGAAATAGAAATTGGCCCCTGTGGTTGGGACGAATTTCAGTTTGGTCTCAATAGTTTCAATTGTCGCAATTAAAATTCTAGAATTTTATGATCGTCACCAATTTAAAAATAATGACTTAAGTCTTGCGTTGATCTTCTCTTTTTCACGAAATTAGGAATTGAGAAGTGTATACAGAGATCGATGGAGATTTAGCTCCACCCCCGTTTTGTGGATTTATCTTTCTAATGCATTGGCGATAAGAAATTGTTATATTGATAATTAAATATACCCTTTAAACTTTTTTGACATGTTTGACTAGAATGGAGATTGTAGGTTAAATATTGAGAAACTTAGGTCATCTGCAACCGAAGGGTTCAGAGGGTCAAATGGCCGAAAATAGCTTAAAAACCGTCTCCAACCGAGAGCTGGGCCAGATGGCTTGTGGGCCCCACGGAATCTAAAAGGGCCAGAAATTCAAAAAATCATATCGGATATAACTGACATGAATGCTTAAACAAAAATTTGAATCCAACGGCTAGTCCTATGACTATGACTAGCCGTTGTATTAAAAAAAAAATTTATAATGAATTTAAACTTTTTTTTCTTCCTATAAATACATAAGTCATTCCTACACAATTTCTAACATAATTTTCACCATTCCATACTATCTCATTTCATTCTATTTTTTTTCCTATAACTTCTATTTTACATCATTTTTTTTTTAAATTCCATTTTTTTCCTATAACTTCTATTTTACAAAATTTGTTGCATATTTTATTTTTTTACAAAATTTTACATAATTTGTTTCACTTAGTGGTTGGATTTGAATTTAAGTTGTAGTTTTTAAATAATAAATTATGTTTAGCCCTATGACCATTTGGCCCCTGGTTGGAGACGGTTTTTTTTGTAATAGGGCTAAAACGAGCCCTATGGCCCTGAATAAAGGCAAATATAGCCATGTACTGATCATTAAAATATTAATTTCTTGAAGGGCCAGATGGCTAAAACGAGCCTTCGGTTGGAGATGGCCTTACGAAGGTGATGGAAAAGCTTGGTGCCCCAGGGGATGATGCAGCTCCTTGATGCAAATAGTGATGGTTCACTTGGCTCAGATAAGTTTGATTTGTTGCAGACCATCAGGTACAAACCTTTTCTTTTTCAATCTGTGGACCTTCAGTTTCTTGTTTTGCAAGAAACCACTGACAGGTTTGAGTGAATTTGATTGTTGTAGATGGTGCAATTTCCATACTTGAATGCATGTAATGACACACCATTTACTCTTTCTATAAACCCTAATGCTTCGCTTGGTTTCTCGAAAATTTTTGGAAATTGAAACTAAGAATTTGGAGAGGAGGGAAAGAGAGGCTTACGTACGTGATCGGCCGCGAGTGACTAAGCCGGTTTATTGAAGAGAATTCGGAGGAGAATTTTGAAAGCCGACAACGTCGTTAAGGTAAAGCTAAGGAAGGTGAACCGTCGTGCAATTTTGTTTTTTCCTTTCTGGGTCACACCTGCCAACAACGATGTTTTGGCATGCCACGATGCGAGGGTTAACATGCCAAAGTACAAGAAAAATGCATGTCATGGCTTGTCTTGACACGGTAACCCTCGCATCGTGGCACGTCAAAACATCAATGTTGGGCACGACATGACAAGCGTTCAAATTGTCGGCACAATGCATATCATGACACTCACATGCATTATGTTGACAATTTGCGAGACTTGTTACGGCACGCCACAGTGAAGGGTTAGCGTGTCAAGACAAGTCATTACACGCCATGTATTTTTCTAACACTTTACCTACTATTTCAGAAATCTAGGAAATATATGAAGCGTTCTTACTGGTAAGAACCTTCGCAAATATTCAGCTTCAATTATGAATGTGTTCTTATGGGTAAGAGGCTGTATAAATATTCAGCTAAGATATTGATTATTGAACTTGTTCTTATTGGTAAGAAGTTGTGTAAATATTCAGCTCAGATACAATGAGGCCATGAAGATTTACGCGCCATTAGTTCATGCTGTCGGGACCAAATTGTTGTCATTGTAGCTGGAGGATCTCTCGTTTCAACAATTGTCTCCACATTTCCCATGCACATTACTTGTTAAAGACATCAATTTTATGATCCAAATCTTTATTATTTTTCTCAACAGACTGAATTTATGCGTAATTCGGAAGAACAGAGACGAGCAGTACAAGACCGTGTGAATAAGAAGCGTCAAACTGCAGACAACAGCAGACAAATGCAGCAGTTTGATCCAGGTACACGGTGAAGATCTTGGCAGCAGCCTTGCAAGTTGGATTTTCTTGCACCTGGCTGAAGACTTGTAGTAACCCTATCATTCACCACGGAAATAGATTATTTCAACACTACGTAGAGTTATCTTTTTTTACCCAGGTTAAAGGGCTTGGAGCATACGAAACGAAGCTGCAAGCAAGGCGGAGCCAAGTTAAGGGCTACCCTGGGCTGTAGCCCAGGTAGCTTGTGGTGAAAAATAAAATTTTACATATAATTCTGATTGATTTTCGAATGTAGCCCACCAAATATTTAGTCGCTAATTCGAATTCTCTAGGTTTAACTATATAAAATAATATAATACAGTATGCAAACCATCTATTTTTCTTACATTATTTTTCTCATTGCTTCTTCTACATGTACAAATTTGGATTTGTTTAATTTTAACACGTTTTTGGCTCAGGGTGTGAATTTTGTTTAAGCTAGCTGATACTATGAGAAATAGGGTATCAAGTTTCTTTATTTAAAAAGATTTAAAATTTTAAACTAGCCCACTCGATAAAAAATTCCTAGCTCCGCTATTGCAAGTGCTAGAGTTAAGGGTGGAGAAAGTGACTAGTGAATTTCACACTCCCGTTTTCTCCTTCTGCACTCCTCCCCTTGTTTATGTCGCTTGATGCTCTTGATTCTTCAATCCAAGTCATAGAAGAAGAAAGAAAAAAAAACTAGTACGTGGAGGAAAAAAAGGGGGAGTGCGGAAATCACTTCGTGAGGGTTAAACTACATAGCTGGAACTGCGGACTCTTAACAAGGATGTTTTTCTTGCAATCTGAATCATATTTCACATTAATTTACTTGAGTCTTACAAAGTAACACTAAACATTACATCCAAAAATGAAAATCTACATGAAAATGTAATATATGGATTCTATATCTACATATATATCTATATCTATATATACATTTCTAATCACTCAGCTAGTCAGCAACTCTTGGCTTGAGGGAACACCTAAATCATTTGAAAGCTTTTTACACAACTGCACATACCCAAAAACTGGATTTAATGCCTGACATACAAGAGATCGAAGGGGCGTAATGTAAATTTATGCGAGAGAGAGAGAGAGAGAGAGAGAGAGAGAGAGAGAGAGAGTACATACCTGTCTATATGCAGAAGAATCACCACATGATTTTCTCAACTCTACTACAAATAAAGATGGGCTTATCTCAAACACCTGATACAATTATGGAGACAATTGTCAGTTAATTTTCACGTAAAAATGTAAATATTTGTGATTAGAAATTAATTAAGAATTTCAAATGCGTGCCGGGTAAAAATATTGTTTGAGGAAGAAGTTCCTCCAAAAGTTTGGAAATGAAATTGACCTCTGCTGCAACTGATAGACTGCACGCACTTCTCTCCCCCTTGTGTTCTTCCATCACTTTCAACTGAAATATCGGACAAAACATATAACGATATTTCAGTCGATATTTTACAATGAAACCAACAAAATTTGTACCGTTTTATATAATTGAAACAAAATTAGTTTCAGATTTGTGTAGAACAAGGGGGTATACACAATACTAACCCTTCCATTTTTCTTCTGGACACAATATCCCATCTCCAATACAATTTCTTCGATTTTCTCGAGCAAATCTTTAGCAGAGTGGTTCGACGTAAATCTAATCTTCCTCTCAGACACATCCTAAATTAACTCATACAGAATGCAGATATCGCGATCAGATATAATCTAGAACTTTCATCTTCAGTAGAAAATCGATACATTCAATGCCAAACTAGAAGATAAAATCATTTTCTCCTCACCTCTTTCTCAAAGAAGCCGGAGAGGTCTAGACATGAGGACATTCCGATCAACTGAAAGGCATTGATATGCGTGTATGGGTGCTGGGCGTCTGGACTCCTCTCCTCCTCAGATGGCTATACCAAAAGAAATAACACCCAGTTATAGCACAGAGAAAAAAAGATAGTTGCACCAAAAGAGTAGACAATGGATATGTATTGCGAATTCATACCACTTCATGTATTGAGAAAGCTTCATCATCGACGTTTTTATCTTCTTCTTCTTCATCAGGATTTACAGGAGAGTAATCCTGCTTGAACCATTCGTCTGGCTTGATGCCAGTCATTGTTATTCTGGTAGCAGGGTTGGGATCGAGAATCCTCTTGAGCAAGTTTTTTGCACCGGGTGATAACCATTTCGGTATCGAAGTTTCGCCCTTTAAGATCTGTAATCCCTCTTGAAATCTTAGCATCAAATCGAAGGAATGCAAATAATAAAAGTTCCTCACACAACAGAAGAAAGATTCGAAGAGAATTTGTCGATACCTTCTGATAGAGAACTGCAAGATTTCTATCATCGAAAGGGAGAAATCCGGTGAGAATGACGTATAAGATGACACCACATGACCATACATCGGAGGTGGCACCATCATAACCTTTGTTAGCAAGAATCTCGGGAGCAACATAGTTGGGGCTTCCACAGGTTGTATGAAGCAAACCATCTTCCTGATATTTCAGAAACAATCAAAGGGTTAAATTACTCATACTCAACGCGGAATTTAACAGTTCAAAGTTCGGTTTGGAAGAGTAATGTACCCGAAAATCCTGGGGCAAAGCGCTAAGGCCAAAGTCCGATATCTTTATGTTCCCCTTAGCATCGACAAGAACATTCTCCAGCTGCAACCAGAACATACAACGTTTGAAACGTGCGCGCAAACTGGAACACACAATGCAGTTTGGACCTTATCATAAAAATTAATGTTTGGAAAATGCAGGAAGTACCTTAAGATCCCGATGGGAGACGCCTTTGTTGTGACAGTAGCTCACACCGTCGATTAATTGTTGGAAAAGCTTCCTGCCTTCGGTCTCTGTAAGTTTTCCGTTGTGTGCCTGCAGCACAGAGTGACATATTAGTATAATCACAACATACAGAGTAACTCGTATGTTTTCCGTTAAGTGCACGTTTGATAACCATTTTGTCTTTGTTAAAGGCTGCTTAAAGTAAGAGATCCTTACAATTTTGTCAAACAATTCGCCGCCAGTAACATATTCGAGGACCATGTAAATCTTGGTTTTGCTTGCTACAACCTTCATGATAAACATGATTTCATGTGAGGAGTCATTCCTTTTTGCAGATAAATCCCAGTGCGATATATATGGACAAAAAAAAATCATTTTAGTCATTTTAATGAGTTAGTTTTGCATACATGTCAGACTGCATTTCCTCTTTTCTAAAAGACAAAGCGAGTGGTTGTGTAATTGTATAAGAATCAATACTATATATAAACTATTAGTCTAGCGGCAGTGTTGGAAGAGGTTCAAGAGTTCGAATTACTCCTTCCCATTCATAAAGGATAAAGGAACACTTTGTCAAATTACTCTCTTCATTTATAGTCGTGTGTGAGACACCTACGTTTTCTTCGAAGGCTAATTCTACCCTCATACAGTCATCACCATCACGCTAAAAATTCTCACCTTCCATTCTTTTTCTTAGTAAAAATCATTTATTTATTCTAATTTACTATATCATTTCTGTCTTGATTAGTCTTAAACTAAACATGAAGACATTTTCCCTAAACAATTGCATAGGATGATTATTACACATCCTAAGATTAATTTACAAAAACCCTAGTGGATAATAAAAATTATTTTTAAAGTACTTAATGAATATACCCAAGTCACTTGGTCTGATCATTTTCGTTTGAATTTTAAGAGAAAACTAATAAAAATCTTCCACAAAACATTTTTTCATCGAAAAACACCTTTGTATTAAGGATACTTTTTTGTGTTATATCGACAAAAAACAAAGAGTGACAGATAATTTTGTAATTAAAAAAAATCCTTCATAATAAAAAAAATGATAATAAAAAAAAATTCTGAATGATAAACAAAATTGTCTACTTTTGAATAAAAAATGTTTTGCATAGAAGTTTTTATTAATTTTCTATAATTTTAATGGTGACAACAAATAGAAAAAAGGTGTGGCCTAACATCGAGCTTCAGGGACCTTATCCACCAAAATGCTTTCATGTGGGACCGCATTCTAAAACTCTGACAAGCTAACAATATGGACACGTGGCTCGAATGGACGGGTTGGGGTTTCAGGTCGGATTTTGATCTCATTCGGACCAAAGTGGAAATTTTAGAAATCTTCATATTTTAACTATTTATCGTATATTATATGATCATAAATTATTTTAAATTAAATATAAATAATATCTAACGAAAATTAATTATACAATATGCAATAAACAATCATGATATGAGAATCTCTAAAATCTTTACAAATAGAATCTAGAGAGGATCCTCATCCTTCCAGGTCAGTCCATGCAAAAACTGCCGCAGCGAGGTGGGGATGATAACAGTGGACACGTGGCCTTAATGGACTGGTTGATGAAGACTTGTCCGTGGGAAATATCCCAACTGTCCAAGTTTTCATTTCAGCCAAGAAAATGTTTCTCGGCTGATGTGCACTCAGGTTTCATTTTATTTTATTTTATACGATCATAATTAAATCACGTTAATATTTTATATTAATTTTTTTTATAAAGATAATAAGATAAAAAGTAATAGTAATATAAAATGTTGACGTGATTTAACCATGACCGCACAAATAAGAGGGAATGAGAATGTATGAGAAGTAGGAAGGCAGAGAAGTCAGGTCCGGTTTCAATACTCTCCTAATGAACACTAATTAATATCTCTTAGTACTACGATCTAATCATATTCCTCTTCATTTTAAGTGAGAAGTCTTAAGTTTCGATTTTCGTCAAAAATGAATTTGAACTATATTATTGCTAGTCTATTGTGAGGCTAAGCACATCCCTTTCCCTTAATATAGATAATATTGTTTGTTAAAAAAACTAATTACTATTTGAATTCTAAAAATTAACAAATTCTTTGATGACACTTATTGCGATTAGAACAAACAAAAAACTAACACGATCATTCTTATATATGTTAACAAAACATATAAACATGTACAATTTGTGATTTAAATTGACAGTCCAAAAAAATAACATACTAAAAATGATAATCTTAAATGTGAATGATACATGTTATTTGGAATGCAGTCCATTTGGTTACCTACTAATACTATTTTAAACCCGTACAGGGCCAGCTAAAGTAAAATCAATAATCCTACACATGGACTCATGATTTGGTGCAACTATTAAAGCATTAGTGCGCTGTAAATCCCAAATTATGGAGGCTTAGAGATTATGTTAATAATGATTAAGTATCAATCATTGATCAGACAGTAATAATTCCAACAAGATCATTTCCAGATATTTTTTGTGAGGATCTTAAAAATCTCTTAATCATGTTCATTCATCGTATATTGTAGGTTAATTTTTATCAAGTACTGTTTGTGTTTAATTTGAAATAAAAATATTTAAAATAATTTCTAACCACATGATGTACGATGAACATATAAGATTGATGGACCTTTAAGATCCTCACAAAAGAATCCGGCGCAGCATCCATTCGTAATAATTGACATAGAACAGAAGAACATTGTCATACCTCATGTAATCTGACAACGTTTGGATGCTTCAGTAGTTTCAATGTTCCAATCTCATTCTTTATCTGCAAATTTTCAGTTGTGTTAAATTGTTAATGTGTTGTTCAAATTTGAAACAAACCAACCTCGGAAATAAAACGCAGTTGTGAGTTAGGTTGACAGCGTGACCCGTCAACCAACACCTTACACCTGAGTTCGATCCTTTCTATGTAGATCAGAGTAGTTTGAAATTTACGAGCACAACCCAGAAATCCCATTAACGAAAAGATTAAAACTTCGAACAAAAATTAAGATTAAAAGGAAAAAACAAGAACCTGGTCGGTGAATTTAAGGTCAATAATTTTGGTCTTCTCCAGAATCTTAACGGCAAAGGACTGGCCGGACTCGACGTTCTTAGCAAATTTGACTTTCCCGAAATTACCCTCGCCAAGTGTCCTTCCGAGCTCGTATTTCCCCAGTCGCATTCCCTTGTTACTGTAATTTCGACTGTTGCTCACGATCACCATGCAATCACACGCCTCCTCTGTTGTTTCTGCGCAGAGGAGTTGCAGAAAAATCTCCTCAGAAAACAAAAAACGAGTTTTTGAGAATTGTTTCGAGAAACGATCAATTCCAAAACGCAAGGCGGAGAGGAAGCTAAAAACGAAGCAAAAGTCAAAAGTCCAAATGGGCAGAAACAGACGCGTATTTGGAAAGTTTTTGGAAACGATCTCTCTCTGCGTTGGAGTTGTATATTTTATATAAAAAGGGGGATGAATTATGAGAAGGGAAGTTGAGTTTCTAAATAATTGGAGGAGGCCATTGGAGGAGTCTTGTATTTATGCAGATTGGCAGTTTATACAACGCATTGTGTGGGATAAAAAGCCAGAGGGGTAGGGGAGTTGAACTGTAATTATGGTGGAGACCCTCGTAAAAATATGTAAAACTAGTTGTAATGTCCCATATAAAATACATTTTGACAGTGAGAAATCTTCCAATTGTCCGGTAGTCAAGCGGGTATTTCACGTGTTAAAAAATAAATCAAGGGATACGGAAAAAAATATCATTTTCCTTACTTTTATTATAACATGATATGAAGTATTGCTTAAATATTCGTTGCTTAGAAAAATCTCTCACTCACGAGAGAAAATATTATTTAAGAGTGATACATCAACAATATGTAGAAAACAAAGGTGGACAAGAGAATTTTTTTACTCGAATATACATCCTACATGGTATCAAATTCATGGATATCTAACTAATATTTTTATCTTTTATCCTATTGTATGAATCTAACCAAAATCTTTATAGCAGTAGTATAATTTGGTGATATCTTTTTTATTTAAGTGTAATGTTTTAAATTTGAATCTTATAAATGACAACGTCGGTACCAAATTATTTGTGTTAATCATCTTTCTCATAATTCCATCCATGAAAAATACTTTTATAGCACAAGTACATCGTCAAAGTAATATCACGTGTCAATATTACAATGACATGTAATCATTAAGCTCGTTTGAATGTACTTTTAAAATGACTGAAAATGATTCTGGCGAAAATGTTTTTGGAACCAATTTTTAGTAAAAATGCAAGTAAATTTAAAAAAAAACACTTAAAGTGCTTCACGGAAGAAGCACATAACTAGTGACACACCCCGATCCTAGAATCAAGGCGTGCTGGCCGTCACGTGAGCGTGATGTAGGCAAAAGTGCGACACGGAAGCAAGAGATAAGAGAAATATGAAGGAATTTAAACCAACCACTAGCAGTAATAACCTACTAGCAAAAAAGAGTGAGTTATAAAGTAAAACACATGAATTCAGAGCGTAGGTATTAAGTGCAGTCAAGTAGGACTATAATTAAAAGTACAACACCCATAGGTGAGTCCTACATGCAGAATGTCCGTCAGAACGCCGAAAAGAACCTCGTGAGCCACCAACTGCTAACTAGAACCTGGAGGGGCGCAAAACAAAGATGAGTGGGTCAGTAAAACCAAAAATTTTCCAAGAACATTTCATTTAAAACATTTCTAACCCCTCACCGTAAAACCTGTATACTTTCCCAGAAATTTATTATAAAAACATATATATATAAATATATATATATATATATATCATCAAAACTCAGCTCACAATCTTTCAACGCTTTTCAGAAAGAATATGCCATGCCATGCCAAAATATAATATGAATGCATCGATATAAATCAAGTGAAATAATAAATCAACCGGAGACCCTACAGTGGTCCTGTACGGCTGATTCTATAACTCAATATCCCACTCAGCCGGAGTCACCACAGTGACCTATACGGCCCTACTCTGCACGTCACTCGGAACTACGTAAGGTAGTCTGTACGATGAAAGGTGTAAGAATACGCTCTAGTGCTTTTCTCATCAATCATCGGCGCGCATCAACTAAGGTCACCCACTAGTCGGAATCACAACTAGCGATCTATACGACTAGCATGTCGGAACCCTCACATGGTCTGTACGACATTCACCTACTTGGATCCAAGGTGAGTGTGCAGTGCGGTGAATAATATAAGCACTAACACCTAGGGTGCAGGTTATGAGCTTTCAATGCAATTCACATAAAATAAATCGTATGAATAATGTAAAACTCATCTGTGCGTCCACAGCGTCAATTCATATATATATACATATGCATCAATTATCAATTCAAATATCTCATCGATTGCATGCATGGCATTTTAAAACATATTTTCAAATAAATTCATTTTCTGGGAAAAACAATAGTATATAGGTAATACGAAAACAAAACTGCCCACTCACTGGTAAGTCGATGGGTCGTAACCCCCGTGACGTCCCTGGATGCGCTCATCCTCGGGATAGGTGTCACCTATATGCGAAATAACTATAAAAACGTTAATTAAAACACATAACCAATCATTCGAAATAACTTCTCATACGGTGCTCAATTTGGGTACGTGAATATACCACAGTGGCCTACTCGACGTCACGGACGTCGAGGAATTTTTACAAAAATTTTTGGAAGCCCCACACGCCGGCCAAGGCACTGCCAGACGCGCGGTAAATGCGCAGGCCACGCACCGCGCGTGTCGTCTCCTACCTTGGGCTCGTCAAACTGAATTTTCTAATGGCCGGAAAACTGGGCAAATTTTGTAATCGCTTGTTCTCCTTCGTTTCTCAACCGTTTTCTTCAAATTTTATATCAATTTGAAGCCCTCAACATGTAGAATCACGATGGACTAGTTTCAAGGTCTAAAATCCACTAGATTTTACCTGGAGAAGCACGATAATCCGACAAATTTTGAAAAACTCCGTTCTCAGCCCTCCGACGTCCAAATGTTACCAACGAAGTACCCCGAAGCTCGTGAGGATATCCTTAAGCTCACTGTGAGCTTGAAATTCCCTGAAATGTATGATTTCACGTGTGCATAAACAGTGCACATTTTCGGGGTTAGGGTTTCACGACGATTCTGAGGGGTTTCACTTCCTAAAACTAGTACCATTCAACTCAGAACATCAAAAGGATGAAGAATCATACCTTATTTGCTTCGATCCGTGAAGTTTAGAGGGTTCTTGGGTTTCGTCCGTACTATTTCGAGAGTGAGAGAGAGACTGAACGGAGAAGTGAGAGAGAGAGGCACGGGGAAGAAGGAAGGAAAGGTGGTCTTGTGCGTGTGTGTGGTCCAACCAAAACCATACATACCAATTTTAATCCCTAACCACACAAAATACAATCCAAATTAATCCAACTTAAATTATTTTCTCCAAAAGTTTAGGGATGAATATTTAGTCCAAAAATATATATATGTCACACACACGTATCTTAATACCCGTCAAGGGTAATTCCGTCATTTCACGTTCCCGATATAAAAATCCCGGGCTGTGACAACTAGTACTTCTTGCAGAAAACACTTTAAATACTTTTGGAACCCAAGAACGTAATGAAGAAATTATCGATTCAGAAGTGCATGATGAACATTTTGCAATTTCAATAACAATTTTTACTCTATCTTTTAATGATCGTTTATATGAAACTTTACCTAATCTTAGTACATAGATCATGGTCAAACTACGAATCCTAGTAGATAATCAAAATTATAAGATGTTTAATTGGTTTGGATTGCCACGGACAAAATATAAGGCGTGTGTTGGATAACGGGTTTCACGGCGGCCTTGTAGACTTGGGCAACAACACGAAGACCAAGATTGTATTAAACTATTAGCCACGTTTTTCTTCTGATTTTTACTTGCCAATCGCCATCTTCTCCTCTCACCCACAAAACCCTCCCGATGCACTCTCAACCCTACACCCCTCCATTTCAACTATATATTATAATTATATTTCAACTTATCATGAGATAAAATGGTGTTACAACTAAGCATACTTATCATTTCATTAAAGTATTTTTTTTTAGGTGTGCAGTTGCGTCACGTCGCTCATGTGATCGGTGACCCTCTCTATCTTTCTTAATTTTTTATGTAAAATATTAAGTGCACTCAATGCATTTTGAATTCATGATGTTAAAAAGGTAAAAGTATCAAATAATGGATTGTCTAGATGGTTAATGTATTCCACTTCAATTTTAATATTGTGTTTTGAATTTAAACCTCTTTTTTTAGTTCAGATTAATGTGGAATCTCGCATGTCCTAAAAAATGAAATGAAAGAAAAAATTATTGTAAAAGAAGAAGAAAAACAACAACAACAACGATAATAATAGTATGACCTAATCCCTTGCCAAAAACATAACTTAGTGGTTAATCATATTGAAAGTCGCATGTGACTTTCTGGCACCCCCAAGAACTTGAATCATTGTACATTTTTGTTAATTTTTCTTTTATTTTTCATACCACTACAACAAACTATCATATTCATGTTTTTTTGAAATATATTTTTCCGTGCAAAATCTGTTATAGTTCGTATTTAAACACTTGTGATCAACTATTTAAAATCTAAACTTAAAGATATTTGAACTTTTTTTTGTTTTTTGTTAATTTTTCTTTTATATAAATCTAAACTATATATTAATAGAGCTCTATTTGTCAACCAAAAGAAGGTGAAAGAGTATTTAACAAAACAAAGTTTTGCTATTTTTTATTTCTAGAAAATAAAAATTTTGCATTTTTTTTACAAAAAAACGTGGATTAGCACTCACGGTTTTTAGTCGGTTTTGCAAATTCGTATATAAATCACCGTTCAATCTATTTCTTTTCACTTTTGCTTCACTGTGAAGTTTTAAAAATTAAGGTGAGACTTTCCGTTGAGATTCTTGAGTGTAGAACCCTATTTGACAACATTCTAGGCCTCACTACTATGTTTTTTCACTTATTTTTTTTTTCAGTTTTTGGCTCGAATATTCTACTAAATATATACATTTTTTGCTCAATAAACTGTAAAACTGCTTCCAAATTCCTTAAAAAGTTTAACTTAAAGCTCAGGAAAACTATTTTACGAAAATAAAAAATTTGTATTTTTGTCAGAAAAAAGGGTGTTAGGCGAGCTTGACACGTGTAAAATAAGGCGGACTTAGCTCTAACAGAACAAGGTGAACCATGACTTGCAAAACAAGGCAGGCTTCGATCACATAAAATGGGACGGACTTCTTGCACGCAAAACAAGACAAGCTCCGCACACTGAAAACGAGGCGGGATATGTCACACAAAACGAGGCTAGCCCTGTGCACGGAAAACAAGGCTGGCTCCGTGCACGCTAAAACGACGGAGGCTCCGTGGATGCAAAAAATGGACCGGCTTCTAGGACGTAAAATGATGCGAACACCTCACATGCAGAATGAAGCGAACCCAGGTAAGCTCTGCGCATTCCCGGGTGCTCAAAAAATGAGTCGGGCTCCACGCAAGAAAAATTATATTTTGAAGAACATGAATATGATAGTTTGTTGTAGTGGTACAAGAAATAAAAGAAAAATTAACAACAATGTGGAAAATGATTCAAATTGTTGGGAGTGCCAGAAGTCACGACTTTCTGGCTGCCACAAAGTCATACATGACTTATCATTTTTGTCATGCCCCGGCCCCGAAATAATTATTTTCAAGGATTTAGTTTGTTGATAGGCCAAAATATAATTTCTACTTCTCAACAAAAATGTAATTCTAAATTATTTAATCTTAGTTGTTTTATGGCTGCATTTAACGGCTCGTTAGACTGCCTACGTACCCTAAACAGAGATAAAGTCATTCGTAGTTCACATTTCCAAAGTTCAAACCAAATCCGAATATATTCATTTACTATAATCATATTAATAGTCAAACCACAACAATTAGGTCTCAAAAACATAATTAGAATAACGAAGTTCGCATAAAAACACAATGTCGGCTCCCTGGCAGTGCGCCGCCGCACCAGCCACCACGGGTGGCGGTCAGCTGCCCCGACTTGCCGGAAAACTTAACTATTTCTAAAAATTCTCAAAAATTACAGAAATGAAGATCTCAATGAGTAGAGAAACTTCATACCTGAGACCAAGGCCAATTTGGTCGGGAAACACCTCAAAATGGCCACGAACCGTCAGAAACCCTTATTTTTGGGTGTTCTTGATTCGTCTCCAAAACAACTCCGACGCCCCAACCAATGAATGGGCTTTGTTCCAAACCTCAAGGGGAGTCTAATGGTGGTATTAATTTGATGGAGTCGTTTCAGAATTGGGGGAAACAAAGGCACGGGTTCATCGCACCCACCGGTGCGGTTTTCCCACATTCAAGGCCAAATTTCATGATTTTTGGGGTGTAATAGGAAGAGGGAAGGTCATGGAACGTTTTTAAGGTGGTTTGGTAACATAATTCGTCGAAAAACCCGACGAAAAGCCACCAAAGGAGGTGGAGAAAGCCGGGTCGGGTTGATGGCATAGAACCAGGTCGAAGAATCCGGTGCACTTCCTTCCTCTCCTGTCCCCTCCTTTCTCTCTTCTCTCATTGATCACTCTCTCATCCCCCCCTTTCCTGATTGGCCCCTCTCTCCCTCCTTTCTCTCCTTTATCTTCTATCTCCACTGCCTAATTTTTCTTACTTTTAATCTGGGCCACACACGTGGCCTTCCGGATTTGGCTCTAAAAATCTGGAGTATTCTATAAATGATACATGTACAATTTTACCCTTGACTTTAAGCGTTAATAACTTCTTCGTTATAACTCCATTTCACGAACGGTTTACGCCCAAGCGTTTGTGAGATCGAGCTCTATTCAAAAATATAAATTGTGACCTCAAAAGGTTCTACGAATTTTAAATAGTTAATTTCCAAATTGTAAACCTCGTAACTAGTTTAATTTAAAACTAAACTTACACAAATTATTATAAACTCTTGAAAAATCATATAAAAGCTTAATAATACAAATACCTAGATTATTATAATTTCCGAAAACAAAACTTTAACAATTCTCGATTAAATTCTTTATAATCATCAATCGATTTATTTTTGATTTTCTCCACATATTCATATATTTAAAATTTTCAGGGTATTACAATTTTTGTTAATTTTTCTTTTATTTATCTTATCACTATAACAAACTATAATATTCATGTTCTTTGAAAAGGTGCTAGGAATGTACTTCATGTTCTTAATATGTTTGCCAAAGCTTCCAGTCAAAAGATAAATTTCCACAAATCCTCGCTTAATTTTTTAGAAAATACTAATGCTCAAACTAGAAATGCTATTGTGAATGTTTTACATATTCAACATAAAACTACCATCAGCAAATATTTGGGCATTCATAATATTGTGTTTTGGAAAGATACAGTGAATGAATGTGAATTAAGCAAAAGCTTGTTGGGTGGAAGGCTAATACTCTCTCTAAGGCAGGAAGACTAACCCTTATTAAGTCTAACTTATCTAGTATGTTGAACCATATCATGCCTTGCTTTAAATGTCCTACTCGAGTAACCAATGAGTGTAGGGACTTCTTTTGGGGGAGAGATAGGAAGTTAAAACCTATGGCTTGGAAAAAAGTGTGTACTTCTAAGGATCAAAGGGGTTGGGTGTAAGCAGGGCCGGTCCAGAGATTTTTGAGGCCCGGGGCGACGTAAAAAAAGTGCCCTAACTTCATGTAAGAAAATTATTTATTTTCACACGTAAGACATCGATAAAATTATACTTAAAAAAACAATTCAAACTCAGTAATTTAGAAACACAGAAACACTAATTTATTTTGTATTGAGAGAGGGAAACAAAAAAACTTTGGGCTTACAAGTAGATAGATGATGAGTTTTGTTTTCCATTTGAACTTTGAATGTGTTTTTGAATAAATCGTGAGGTTTTTTTTCTTATTTACTAACCTTGTCAATATGGGACTAAAAAATAATGATGTTTTCAAGTCTTTAATTGATATGTATTATTAATGAATGGGCACTAAATTAAACATTTTGATGACATGTCATATAATTTGCAAATTTGGTCTACGTATTATTATTTGTTGAAGATTAGACTTGAATTAAAACGAATATTTAAAAATAACAACCCACATAGCTACTAGATAGTAACTAAAAATAAATTAACAACCAAACAAAAATTTGTAAAAATTGAAAAGAATAAACATGCACATAGCATTTTGAACTTAGGACCTCTTGTTAATTTTAAACAACAAAAATCATTGTTTCTAATTAAACTTCTTGATCCTTTAACCAAATTTTATAGATTTATACTCTTATGAAAAGAAATTTGTAAAAAATGAAAAGTAAATAAACACACATAATGTTCTGAACCCAAGACCTCTTCATTATTTTCAAATGACAAACCACCACTTCTAGTTAAATTTTTGTGTCTTTGAACCAAATTTTATAAATTTATACTCTTATAAAAACAAATATAAATATACCACCCTAATAATTTTGGTGCCCCTAATTTTTCTGGGCCCCGGACGGTCGCCCTACCTGCACTGGGCCGGCCTTGGGTGTAAGTTAGGATTGAAAGTTTTAAAGGATGAAAACAATTGGTGGGTGCAAATTGTTAAAAGAAAGTAATTAAAGAAGGATGATTTTTTTTTGTTGCAAAGTCAAGCATAACCACATTTTGGCCTGGAAAAGGATTTTGAATAGTAGACATGTTATTCATAGGGGAATTAGATGGGTTATGGGTAATGGTGAGTATATCCTTTTTTGGATCTATTATTGGGGTTTTCCTTATCCATTGTTCCAACTAATTCCTAAAAATCAATGACAAAACATAAATTGGGACACTAAAGTGAGTGAGTTTATTGATAATAAAAGTTGGGTGTTGGACCTAGATGTTGTGAGGATAATTTGTATGGTGCCTATTTCCCTTCAAAATAAAAGTGACAATTTCGTGTGGGAACACTCCTCTACTGGTAAGTTCTCAATCAAGTCAGCGACTTGGATTCAGAGTAATAATAATCAAGAAGTTAAAAGGCAGAAGCTCCTTAAGAAGATATGTAAGTTAATGATACCTTTGAAGATAAAAAATTTTGTATGGCTTTTTACTTATGAAAAACTTCATACTAGGATGAGATTGAGTACATTTATTTAAAATATTGACAGATTGTGCCCCGTGTCTGGCAATGAGGATGAGACTCAAAATCACCTTTTTCTTAATTGCGAGCATGCTAAAGAAATGAGGAACCTCTGTCCGGTAAGTCTTTGGAAGAATCATTTGACTCAGTTTAATAAGATGTTAGGCTGGATGGAACTAATTGACAATGTTAAATGCAATGATTTGAGTGATCTTAGTAAAGCTATTTTAAATTGTTGGCAAATGTGGAATGATAGAAATAATAAAGTTTTTAGAAGTATTATTCCTAATCCGGCTAGGAGTATCTCCATTGTTGCAAGTGTAGACTTATCTTTTTTAAGGTTAATTAGAAGAAGATCTCTAGGGGTGATCCTTGCCACCAACACCTCATTTGTTGGCGTTTTCCTCCCCATGGTTATGTGAAATTAAACTTTGATGGGTTAATTAGTTTGGATCGTTCTGTAGCTGCTTTTGTTCTTAGAAAAGAGGAGGGGCAACATGTTGGTGCTGGGGCATTAAACCTTGATGGCGCCACCATTTTGGTTGCGGATGTCGTTGCTTTGAAGGAAGGGCTTTTGTTCGCTAGGCACAAAGGTGTGAAGCAGCTGATGGTGGAAAGGGATTCTAAGCTTGTCATCCAAGTGGTGCAAGATGTTTGGATGCCCCTCTGGCATCTTAAACCTATCATAAAGGACATCAAATGGTTGGCTTCTGAATTTCAGCATATCAGTTGGAAGCATATTTTTATAGGGAGACTAATTTCATGGCGAACACATTAGCTCATGTGGGCCTCAATCTTGCCAACCCACATTTTTGGAATTTTTGTCTTTCGATTTCGTCTATGGAGACTTTTAATTTTAATTGTATGAGAAACGGTTGTATTAGAGGCTTTAAGCTTTAATAAATTTCTTCTTCATATATATATATATATATATATATATATGTCACATCCCAGTTTCGGCTTCGCTGTAGCACGATATTGTCCGTTTTGGGCCCCGGCAACGCCCTCACGGTTTTGTTTCAGGGAACTTTCACGAGAACTTCCCAGGGAGGTCACCTATCCTAGGAATGCTCTTGCCCGAACTCGCTTAACTTCGGAGTTCCGATGGAATCCGAAGCCAGTGAGTTCCCAAAAGACCTCATGTTAGAGGAAGAGAAGCATATACATATAAGGCATATCACCCCCTCTCCGTTGGTCGATGTGGGATCTTACAATCCACCCACTTAAGGGGAACACGGCGTCCTCGCCTGCGCATCCGTACCAAACGGCAAAGTAGCTCTAATACCATTATGTCATATCCCAGTCTCGGCTCCGCCGTAACACGATATTGTCCACTTTGGGCTTATCATTCCCTCACGGTTTTGTTTCTTGGAACTCACGAGCAACTTCCCAGTGGGTCACCCATCTTAGGATTGCTTTCGCCCGAACTCGCTTAACTTTTGAGTTCCGATGGAATTTGAAACCAGTGAGTTCCTAAAAGACCTCGTTCTATAGGGAGTGGATCATGTACATATAAGGCACATCATCCCCTCTCTGTTGGTCAATGTGGGATTTTACAATCCACCCTACTTAAGGGGAACTCGGCGTCCTTGCCGGCACATCCGTACTGAACGGCAGAGTGGTTTTGATATCATTCTGTCACGGTTTTATTTCTAGGAACTCACAAGAAAGTTCCAATAGGTCACCCATCCTAGGATTGTTCTCACCCAAACTCGCTTAACTTCGGAGTTCCGATGGAATTTGAAGCCAGTGAGTTCCCAAAAGGTCTCGTGCTATAAGGAAGGGAGCATGTACATATAAGGCACATCATCCCTTCTTCATTGGTTGATGTGGTATCTCACAATCCACCCCACTTAAGGGGAACCCGGCGTCCCCGCTGTCACATCCGTATCGCATAGCAGAGTGGCTCTGATACCATTCTATCACATCCTGGTTTCAACTTCGCCGTAGCACGATATTGTCCACTTTAGGTTTACCATTCCTTCACGGTCACATATTTGTTTTTGTGAACTCAGACAAGAACTTCTCAAAAATAAATCCGTGAGGGAATGGTAAGCCCAAAGCGGACAATATCATGCTATGACGGAGTCAAGACTGAGATATGACATAATGGTATTAGAGCCACTCTGTCGTGTGGTGCGATTGTGCCGACGAGGATGTCGGGCCCCTAAAGGGGTGGATTGTAACATCCCACATCGACCAACGAGGAGGGGTGATGTGCCTTATATGTACATGTCCACCTTTATATAGCACGAGGCATTTTGGGAACTCATTGGCTTCAGATTCTATTGGAACTCCAAAGTTAAGCGAGTTCAAGCAAAATCAATCTTAGGATGGGTAACCCACTAGGAAGTTGCTCATGAGTTCCCAAAAACAAAACCGTGAATGAATGGTAAGCCCAAACCGGACAATATCGTGCTACGGCAGAGCCAAGAACGCCGAGTTCCCCTTAAGTAGGGTGGATTGTAAGATCCCACATCGACTAACGGAGAGGGGGTGATGTGCCTTATATGTACATGCTCTCCTCCCTATAGCATGAGACCTTTTGGGGACTCATTGGCTTCAGATTCTATCGGAACTCTGAAGTTAAGCAAGTTCAAGCGAGAGCATTCCTAGGATGGGTTACCTCTCTGGGAAGTTCTCGTGTGAGTTCCCAGAAACAAAACCGTGAGAGCGTGGCCGGGGCCCAGTATCGACTCCGCCGTTGCACAATATTGTCCGCTATGGGCTTACCATTCCCTCACGGATTTGTTTTTGGGAACTCATAGTAAAACCTCCCAGTAGATCACCCATCTTGGGAATGATCTCGTTTGAACTCGCTTAACTTCGAAGTTTCGATGGAACCCAAAATCAGTGAGTTCCTAAAATGCCTAGTGCTATAGGGAGATGAGCATGTACATATAAGGCACATCACCCCTTCTCCGTTTGTCGATGTGGGATGTTACAATCCACCTCCTTAGAGGCTCGACATCCTTATCGGCACACTCGCACCACACGACAGAGTGGCTCAGATACCAAATCGTCACATCCCAATCTCAACTCTGCCGTAGCACGATATTGTCCACTATGGGCTTACCATTCCCTCACGAATTTGTTTTTGGGAACTCACACGAGAAATTTTCAGTGGGTCACCCATCCTGAGAATGTTCTCACCCAACGCTTAACTTCAAAGTTCTGATGGAACCTGAAGCCAGTAAGTTAGGGAGGGGATCATGTACATATAAGGCACATCATCCCTTCTCCGTTGGTCGATGTGACATGTTACAATATATATATATATATATATATATTTTCGTGCAAAATCGATTATAATTCGTATTTAAACAATTGTAATCAACGATTTAAAACTTAAACTTAAAGATATATGAATCTTTTTGTTTTTTGTTGATTTTTCATTTATCTAAATCTAAACCACGTATTAATATAACCATCTTTATCAACAGAAATAGGGTGAAAAACTATTTAACAAAACAAAATTTTACTATTTTTTGTTTAAGCCTCACCTACAGGTGATTTTAACATATAAATTAAAAATAAAAAATAAAAAATATTCACTAAATATATATTTTAACATCTCTATATTGTTCACTTATTTTTTACTCTTCTGCTTCAATATTTTACTGAATATGCACTTGTAGCTCAATAAATCGTAAGTCTGCTTCCAAATACATTATAAAGATTTCTGTAATGTTCACCGAAAATATTTCGAGAAAATAAAAATTTTTCCTTTTTTTACAAAAAAAAAAACGTGGATTAACACTCACGGTTTTCAGTCGGTTTTGCAAATTCGTACATAAATCACTATTCAATCTATTTATTTTCACCTTCGCCTCACTGTGAAGTTTTGAAAATGAAGGTGAGACTTTTTGTTGAGATTCTTGAGTGTAGAACCCTATTTGACAATGTTTTGGGTCTCATTGCTATTTTTTTTCACTTATTTTTTTAGTTTTCGGCTCGAATATTCTACTAAATATATACATTTGTTGCTCAATAAACTGTAAAACTGCTTTCAAATTCCTTAAAAAGTTTAACTTAATGCTCAGGAAAACTATTTTGTGAAAATAAAAAGTTTGTATTTTTATAAAAAAAAAACATGGGTGTTAGCGGGCTCGACGCACGCAAAACGAGACGGACTCAGCTCACGCAAAACAAGGCAGGCTTCGATCATCAGGGCAGAGGCGAGCTCTGCACATAAAAAATGAGGCGGGAGACGTCGCACAAAATGAGGCCAGCCCTGAGCACGGAAAACAAGGTTGGCTCTGTGCACACTAAAATAACATGGGCTCCGTGGGCGTAAAAACGGGCGGGCTTCTGGCATGTAAAACGATGCAAACACCTCACATGCAGAATGAAACGAATCAAGGCATGCAAGACGAGGCAGGCTCTGCGCACCCTCGAGTGCTTTGGAAACGGGGTGGACTCAGCTCACGTAAAATGAGACGAACCATGGCAAACAAAATAAGGCGGGCTTCGAACACAGAAAACGGGGCGGGCTTTTGGCACGTAAAATGAGGCGAGCTCTGCACACCAAAACGAGGCAGGATACATCGCCCAAAACGATGTCAGCTCTACGCAAGAAAAACGAGGTTGGCTTCGTGCATGCCAAAACTACGCAGGCTCTATGGACGCAAAAAGGGGCAGGCTTTTAGCACGCAAAACGATGTGGACGCCTCACATGAAGAACGAAGCGAACCCAGGAATGCAAGACAAGGCGAGCTCCCCACAAGCAGAACAAGGCAAATTCTCAAGTGCTCAGAAAACGAGTTGGGCTCCATGTCACGTCTCGATCCCAACATACGTCCAAGATCGACACGTGACGTCACTAAATGCCCGTAACTTAACGTAACCTGCCTTTTAGATATGCACAAAATATAATTCAAGATCTAGATGTATAATAATTTTGCGTATACTTTATGATTGCATCTAACCTCTTCGTTAGACTGCCTATGTACCCTCAATAGGGATCAAGCCATTCGTAGTTCAACTTCACTATAACTCGACATATAACACAGTATGTTCAAGCTAAAATGCATAACATTCCTCAATCAAACATTTGGCCTTAACAAGCATGAATTATTTGATTCAAACTACATAACAACCCGCATGACAATCAAGGTTTCTATTTCATCCATCATATAAATCATTAAGTTTCACATAATACCGCAATTCATAGTATATAACATATCAAAGAACCAATGAAGCACAATATTATTCTCAATTCATAATGATCATTGATCTAATCGTATTAATAACAATCATATTCAACATCCTTCCACAATCATCTCAAGTAACCCATTCCATGATATCAAGGAGGCACGATATTAACATTTAATTATGTTAATATCAATCAAATCACACCTCAATGCACAAAATTAATAAAGGACTTCTATATAATTCCCTGCCTGGATTTCAAGTAATAACTTGATAATTCTAATTTATATTCACAAGATCTATTGTGGTTAATTCCCATTCACTCGAATCCAGGTACAAGTCTAACTTATGGAAATGAGCAAGAGTAGGGATTCCGGACCACTCAATGGAATCCAAATCACATCGGGTTCCAGATCACTTAACGGAACCAAAATTATCAATCGGTTTCTCGCATGTAAAATTAGTGTCATTGATCACAATCCATAAACATCAAGTATAGAATTATGCTTTATGAAATTATAATCAAGTCACTGACAACTTCGAAGTAGGGTTGGGTTCGATTTGAAATGGTTCGGTTTTTTGCCAAAACCGAAACCGAACCGAAATTTCGGTTCAGTTCGGTTCGGTTCATTTTTTTTCGGTTTGGTTTTTTTTTTCGGTTCAGTTTTTTCCGGTTCGATTTCGGCCCGGTTTTTTTTTATAATTTATAAAAGGTAAACTTACATACATAACATAACAAAAGCCCACAACTAAACACAAACAAAAAAATGGGCCAGCACAACAACCCAACCCAGGGGTTGAGCTCGAAAAAGAAAGAAAAACACTGAAAACCCTAGCCGCGTGGTTCCCTTGTCGCTGTCAAAGCAAGCTCCGGCGACCATGAACCAGCAACCCTACAAACACTAGAAGTGAAGACCAACCAAACCCTAACAACAAAAAGAGAAGCAGACGTCTGAAAATTGATAAACAAGTAAATCTGGAAATTGGTAAAGAAATAAATCTGGAAAGAAACAAATCTGCAAGTCTGCAACACCAAGAGCAAAATCCATCAAAATACTATCTTAATCCATAACTCACAGCAATAATTACATTCATTCATCCGAAATAAAAAAAAACTAACAAACCCACAACACAAAAATCAAACAAATCTGCAATACGAAGCTGCAATACAAATCTGCAATCGAACAAATAATTATTGTCATGGAAATAGATGGCCGTGGAAGTTTGTTCCAGGAAAGGCAAGAAGTTACTTCTCACAAATATGAAGCTTGGAATAGAAAGGAGGATGCGGGTTATGGAGAAGAATCGAGAAGAATGGAGAAATTTAAGGCATGGACATGGAGGGTCTCACAAATATGAAGCTGGAAATAGAAAGGAGGATGCAGGTTATGGAGAAGAATGGAGAAATTGGAAGCATGGACATGGAGGGAATTTGGAGGCAGGGAACAAGAGAGAAAAGAGGGGGATGCAAAAATAGAAAAGGTGCGGCTACTGCTAGGGTTAAAGGGTTTTGTTGATTTCTCAACAAAATTATAAAAAAAATCGAAATCCTGGAGGCATGATGGAGAGAGTCTGGAGGCAAGGAACAAGAAAGAGAATAGGGGAATGCAAAAATGTTAAGGGTGCGGCTGCTACCAGGGTTAAAGGGTTTTGTTGACTTCTCAACAAAATTAAAAAAATAATTCTAAAATCCTGGAGGCATGAGGGTTTGAACCCATGCGCTCCAACTTTAAAGGTTTAACTGAAACCAACTTGGTAACAAGTTCTGTTTTGATTTTATGACTAAACTATTTATAAATATTGAAAACAATAATTAAATATAGGGCAAAAGACTGTTTACTACCCTCATGTTTCGTGGTTTTCAACATTTAGTACATCAATTTTTTTTCGTTCCAGATTTATACCTAAAGTGTAAATTTTAGGACAGTCTCATACATCTGTTAGTCAAACTGTTAAGTCAGCCGTTAACTGTGACGTGGCGCCCATGTGGCCAATGACTGGGCGCCACGTGTCATCCATGTGGAAATTTAAAAAAAAAATTATAAAATAATATATATATATATATATATATTATAAAATTTATAAATAAAAAACCGAATCTGGGCAGATTCAGAAGAAGAATAAGAAGGAGAAGGAAGAAGGAAGAAGAAGAAGAAGGAGAAGGAATAAGGAAGAAGAAGGAGGAAGAAGAAAAAAAAAGGAAAAAAACTGGGCAGATTCAAAGAAGCAGAAGAAGAAGAAAAAGAAGAAGGAGAAGGAAGAAGGAGGAAGAAGAAGGAAGGAGGAAGAAGAAAAAAAAAACTGGGCAGATTGGAAGAAGAAGAAGAAGGAGAAGGAAGGAGAAAGAAGAAAAAAAAAATTGGGCAGATTCGAAGAAGAAGAAGAAGGAGAAGGAAGAAGGAGGAAGAAGAAGGAAGAAGAAGGAGAATAAAGAAGGAAGAAGGAGGAAGAAGAAGAAAAAAAAACTGGGCAGATTCGAAGAAGAAGAAGAAGAAGGAGAAGGAAGAAGGAGGAAGAAGAAAAAAAAAACTGGGCAAATTCGAAGAAGAAGAAGAAGAAGAAGGAAGAAGAAGAAGGAGGAAGAAGAAGGAAGAAGAAAAAGAAGGAGAAGGAAGGAGGAAGAAGGAGGAAGAAGAAAAGAAAAAAAACTGGGCAGATTCGAAGAAGAAGAAGAAGATTCGAAGAAGAAGAAGATTCGAAGAAGAAGAAGAAGAAGAAGAAGAAGAAGAAGAAGAAGAAGAAGAAGAAGAAAGAGGAAGAAGAAAAAAAAAATGGGCAGATTCAGAAGAAGGAGAAGGAAGAAGGAAGAAGAAGAAGGAGAAGGAAGGAGGAAGAAGAAGGAAGAAGAAGGAAGAAGAAGGAAGGAGGAAGAAGAAAAAAAAAACTGGGCAGATTCGAAGAAGAAGAAGAAGGAGGAAGAAGAAGGAAGAAGAAGAAGAAGGAGAAGGAATGAGAAAGAAGAAAAAAAAATTGGGCAGATTCGAAGAAGAAGAAGAAGGAGAAGGAAGAAGGAAGAAGAAAAAAAAAAACTGGGTAGATTCGAAGAAGAAGAAGAAGAAGAAGAGGAAGAAGGAAGAAGGAGGAAGAAGAAGGAAGGAGGAAGAAGAAAAAAAACTGGGCAAATTCGAAGAAGAAGAAGAAGGAGGAAGAAGAACAAGGAGGAAGAAGAAAAAAAAACTGGGCAGATTCGAAGAAAAAGAAGAAGAAGAAGAAGGAGGAAGAAGGAGGAAGAAGGAAGAAGGAGGAAGAAGAAGAAGAAGGAGAAGGAAGGAGGAAGAAGGAGGAATAAGAAAAAAAAAACTGGGCAGATTCGAAGAAGAAGAAGAAGAAGAAGAAGAAGAAGAAGAAGAAGAAGAAGAAAGAGGAAGAAGAAAAAAAAAATGGGCAGATTCAGAAGAAGGAGAAGGAAGAAGGAAGAAGAAGAAGGAGAAGGAATGAGGAAGAAGAAAGAAAGAAAAAAAAAACAAAAAAAACGAATCTGCTACCCAGATTCAAAGGAAAAAGAAGGAAGAAGAAAAAGAAGAAAAATGAAGGAGGAAGAAGAAAAAAAAAAACGTTTTTTTTATTAAATTTATTTATTTTTTATTTTATAATATGTATATATATATTTTTTTTTTAATTTCCACTTTGATGACACATGGCGCCTAGTCATTGTCCACATGGGCGCCACGTCACTGTTAACGGCAGACTTAACAGTTTGACTAACGGATGTATGAGACTGTCCCAAAATTTACACTTTAGGTATGACTCTGGGACGACAAAAACTTGATGTACTAAATGTTGAAAACCACGAAACATAAGGGTAGTAAACAGTCTTTTGCCCTTAAATATATATATCAGTTCGGTTCGGTTTGGTTTGGTTTCAGAACCTCAAAAACCGAAACCGAACTGGCCAGATTCGGTTTGGTTTGGTTTGATAGTTTCAGTTCAGTTTTTTTTTCGGTTCGATTTTTTTCAGCTTCGGTCCGGTTCGGTTTTCTGTTTTTTTTTTTTGTTTTCGGTTTTTTGAACCCACCCCTACTTCAAATGAGTCACCCAGACATCCAACTACTTTTCTAATTCAAAGCACAAGATTCTCAAAATCCATCGTTCATATGTACATTAAAAACTAGGGCTAGAGGGACGCAGTTCGGCCGAAGCCTACATCTTTGAAGCTATCTCAATCCAACTCAATGAAACCCGAGGTGGATATGATCCTCGACTATCACTCAACGGAATCGCGAAGTAGGAAGGATTACGGACCATCTCTCAACGGAATCCGAGTGGATACGATTCTGGAAAATCTGTGACATCCCACATCGCCCATGAGAGTGATCCTTAAATGTATAATCCTATCCCTACCTAGCATGAGGCCTTTTGGGAGCTCACTGGCTTCGGGTTCTGTAGGAACTCCGAAGTTAAGCGAGTAGGAGGCCAGAGCACTACTAGGATGGGTGACCCACTGGAAAGTTGCTCGTGAGTTCCCAAAAATAAAATCGTGAAGAAATGGTAAGCCCAAAGTAGACAATATCGTGCTACGGTGGTGGAACGGGTCCGGGTTGTGGTTGGGGCTTGGGCCGGGATGTGACAATTTGGTATCAGAGCCAATCCTTGGTCAAAAGTGTGCCGACGAGGACGTCAGGCTCTTAAAGGAGGTGGATTGTTACATCCCACATCTCCCAGGGGAGTGGATCCTGTAAGCCTTATATGTATATTCTCATCTCTACCTAGCACAAGGCCTTTTGGGAGCTCATTGGCTTCGGGTTCCATTAGAACTCCGAAGTTAAGCAAGTTCACATGAGAGCAATCCCATGATAGATGACCTATTGGGAAGTTCTCGTGTGATTTTCCAGAAACAAAATCATGAGGGCGTGGTCAGGGCCCAAAGTGGACAATATTGTGCTACGGCGGAGTCGAGCCCAGGATGTGGTGGGGGCTTGGGTCGGGATGTGACAATTTGGTATCAGAGCCTAACCCTGATCGCGTGTGTGCCAACGAGGACGTTGGGCCCCTAAGGGGGGTGGATTGTGACATCCCACATTGCTTAGGGGAGTGATCCTTAAATGTATATTCTCATCCCTACCTAGCATAAGGCCTTTTGGGAACTCACTGGCTTCGGGTTCCATAGGAACTCCAAAGTTAAGCGAGTAAGAGGCCAAAGCACTCCCAAGATGGGTGACCCACTAGGAAGTTGCTCGTGAGTTCCCAAAAACAAAACCGTGAGGGAATGATAAGCCCAAAGCGGACAATATTGTGCTACGGTGGTGGAACGGGCCCGGGATGTGGTGGACCCGGGCCGGAATGTGACACCATCACTCAACGGAATCATGAAGTAGGAAGGATTTCAGACCATCTCTCAACGGAATCCGAGTGGATACGATTCCAGACCATCACTCAATGAAATTGCGGAAGGCCAACAACCATATATAGAACGGCTCAAAGAAATGAGACAAGCACAAGTTACTTAATTTACAAAAGCTCAACCAAGGGAATATAAGGCACAAATACTAAATTTAGAATGAATCATCGAAGCGGGAGATGAAACCATATCGAAGCAACAAATCTCCATCACCACGGGTTAACGGTCTACCACTAGTCCTCACATTTCATCACAACATGTCAATCAAACCATATTTCAATATATACATGTCAAATCTCATTTCATAAACTTAAATCAATGGTTAAACGTTAAAAATAATTATTTAATAAAAAAACATATTTATAAAACCAAGTCATATCCATATAGGATAACAATTACGAAAATAGGGTAATCACCAATATCACATATATTAAAGTCACTCACCTAAGGTCCACACTAACGCACTCTAACATGGAATTCAAGGCATCAAACTCTATCACCGCCAAAAACAAAGCACAAGTCCACATTTACATTTCTCTCAATAAATTCACATACCCAAAACTCTCATAAGTTTCCCCACAATGACATTTAATGAGAATCAAACCGTCGATCAAATGTATGGTCCATGATCTTACATCACTTGCTCCTTAATATCCAACCACTAGATTTTCACTAGTAAGTTCCTAAGGTCCAACAACTGATAACTAGGGTGCTCACAAAATTGTACGATGATCCAATGATCGGATTGTCGTCAATCATGCAAACAAGTGGTGGTCCAATTTGATCACCACACCAAACAATTGAATTTCGGGAAACTGAGCTAGACATAGGTTCATAGGGTCCCTATAAGGTATTTGGTACTTAGACAACACTTGTGGACGGTCCCACGCACTGCCACACACGAGCTAGCCATGGTGAAGGGTTTGAAAACCCAAATTTTCAATATTAACTAGATGAACTCAAATTTACGTGGTAACTAGAGCTCAATAAGGGAAACACTTTTCACAAATAAGCCGACGACCAATTCTAACCGGAAGCCGTCCAAATTCACCAGAGAAAACCGGATTTCTAGGGTTCTAAACACCCAACTCTAAAACGAATACGAAAGCATAAACCAAGCATACCAACTTGAAGATTATGAAGAGTAGATGAAGTTTCATACCTCACTTTTAGGAAATGATTGCCGGATTCACCAGAAAAATGATAAAACCGCCGGAAACCCACAGAACTTTGCTGCCTCGAACTGGAAAAATGGATAAGAAAATGGGAAATCTAAAAATACAGAGATGTAGTGCTCGCCAAGAGTTTTGCATGGACACCAAGATCACCCAAAACGGAGCTCGAATGGAGATATGAGTGGGTCAAGATGGCCGGTTAATGGGTCGAAATCGCCCAAAAAGGGGCTGAAATCAGCCACCGTTTTGTTTTGTTTTGTTTTTGTTTTTTTTTTCAGAAACCTCCTCCTGTCTAATTGGTCTCTCCCTTTTTATCATTTAACCTTTAACCCACATGTGGGAATTAAATAATTCCCATAATCTATAGCTCACAACTTCAAACGTCCGTAACTATACCGTTATAACTCGGACTCGCAAACGGCTTTCGCCTATGCGCTCGTGGCTTCGAGACCTATTCGAAAACGTTACTTGTGACCTCAAAAGGTCAACGAATTTTAAATAATTATTTTCCAAACTTCAATCTTCGTAACTAGTTTAATTAAAATCTAAATCCAAACAATTTAAAATAAATTCTCGAGAAATAATATAAAATCTCAATAGTACAAATACGTAGATTATAACAGTGAAATCCAGGAACAGGATTTCACATTCTTCCCCTCTAAAAAAAAATTTCATCCTCAAAATTTCAGTATATCCACCAATGCCAAAAATCAACTGAACAACAATTTCGAAATGGCATTTACTCTTTAATTATAATCGAATTTAATTAACATCAAGCTCAACAACATCGAATCACAACTCACAAATACAATTATCATCGTCTCATCACAACTTCTCCACCAATCTTTGCACAATCACAAAGAATGCCACTACTAACAAGAATTCATCAATATACTCATAATTCTGACAACCATGAGTGAAGGATGGGAAAGAAATATGGAAAGAAATATGAATCATCAACCAAGAGATGATGAGAGCGAGCATAGGAGCAAGTCAAAAGGTGTAGCACTGGATCAAAATTTATTAAAATAATGTGACAGGAAAGTCATTACCTTGTTCTCCAAGTAAATGAAGAAAGAAAAAAAGGATCCTAAAACTCTACTTCAAAGCTTGGAAACAGAATCCTAAACTGCCAATCAAAGTTGTCAAAAATATACAGAGGTTGAAAGCCCAAACACCCTAATTTAACAATGTCCCTTAAACAATGCTAGAATCTTTACATGTCTTCTTATTGTGGCCGAGCCCCTTGCACTTGCTACATTGCAGTTGACGTTTTATTATGTCGTCTGATTCCGTCTGCTTCATCTTTGGCCGCCCTGGCGGCCGCCTGGTGGGCGGAGGGGTAACAGTAACTACTGCTTGGTTTGATTCATCTGTGTGTGGTCTGTCTACATTCGGAACAGGGTGAATTGATTCTGCATAAGTTAAACGGTAACTCTCCACTGTGAAGTATCTGGAGCAGTAATCATAAGGGTTCCTGCCAATAGTTATAAAGACAGCAACAGCATGGCAGCAAGGAAGACCAGTGAGTTGCCATCCCTTACAGGTGCAATCCCAATGGTCGATGTCAACACTGTCGACAGATTCTCCACGAACCTCGAATGTACTACCATGTGAGAGTAACACTTGAAGTGATCGAGCAATTTCCGTTTCCTTTTGAAGCTTTTCCTCCTTTGATGGTGTTAAACTTGTCACCCACTGACTGGACTCCACCCCGCGTGAATAGAAGGCTTGCATCGTATTGCCTCGTAATACATCAATCATCTGCGTAATTGGCAACTCATGCGCCTCTGATACCCAACTGTAGAACTGCTGTCCGAAGTTTGATGTCATGTGGTTGTACCTGCCTCCTCCGCAGAATGCATTAGCCCACTGCACTGGCTCACTTTGTATGACCCAATTGTAAGCATCCGGTGAAATATTTTTTATGTTGTCAACACTGTGCTGGAAAGCCTCCCGAGTGGGTGCATAAGCAGCCGCATAAAAATCACTTATCATGAATCGTCTTGCCTCGTGAGAAAATTGCCCCTTCAAGTCCTTGTTAAGTTTTTCAGCAAGATGCCTCAAACAATAGCAGTGGTAACATTTATCAAATACCTCGGGCAATGAATTTTTCAATCCATTCTGAAAATCTGCTACAAATGTGATCGGCTGAGATATTGTCACTGCCGATTTCAGTTCTAGTAAGAACCAATGCCAGTTCTCATCAGTCTCAGCATCCACAATAGAAAATGCTACTGGAAACACACCATCATCAGCATCTGCAGTTGTTGCAGCCAACAAAACTCCTTGATATTTTGAGTTCAGAGGAGCACTATCAAGAAAAATTAGAGGGCGGCAACCTTCTTTGAAACCCACAATTGATGCACGGAAAGATACAAAGAAACGATGGAAGCTCGAGTCTTCCTTAGTTGCAAATGAAGCAAAACTTCCTGGATTAGTTTCTTTTATCTTCTCGCAGAAATATGGCAACTGATTATAGGCCTCTTTATAGGAGCCTTGAAGCTGCTCCCTGGCAATCTCTTTGGCACGCCATGCCTGAGAATAATTCAATTGAATCCCGTACTCTCGCTTAATGTCCTCTGCTATAGCCTTTGGCTTGTAGTCTGGGGAAACTTTCAACTTCTCTTTTATGATACTTCCCACCCAACCTCTCGTAGCCCGATACCCAGCTTTCACAGCAGCTCCTTCACATGTATGATCTGTGTTCATTTTCTTGATACAAATCAACTGGGTAGTAGACAACCTTGATGCATATATCCTCCATGGGCAATTTTGACCTTTGCATTTGACAGTGACACGGTGACTGTCATTTTTCTTATACCTATAAGCAAATCCATGCGCAATTGAAAACTTATGCAATGCTTCTCGGAATTCGCTAAAACTATTAAACCTTTGGTCCACACCGGTGATGGTGTTTTCCCACTGTTGTGCAGCTTTATGATGCTTATCATCACTGGAACAGCCAGGAACAGAAACCAAAGGGATTTCTTGGAGTTCCATATCAATCTGGCCATCAGCATTGTCAGTATTGTCGGTATCAACTCGCATATCAACAGGATCAACAATAGGAACCACTGCTTCCGATACAGTTGTCCTGCTTGACCTGCATGGAAAACGTCACTTCTTGTAACAATCCGTGTAAACAAAAATTTGATAATAAACACATTTCCATGGCCTTCGTTCCACATTGTGATTGTTCCCAAACCGAACCATATAAGATTATGCATACAGGGCAAAAAACACAGAAGCAGATACCAAAACAGCAAGAAATAAGATGAACTAAAAATAAAATGTACCTACTAGCAGGCATGTTGGACAAATTTCGAATACCAGCTTCCTCTGTCATGACAAAAACATAGACAGTGTTTGTATCCCCCAGAAAATTGACCATACGTTGCAAGTCCTTGTCTTTAGAGATCGTAATGAGAGTCTTCTGATTGCCAGGAAGGAAGTACTTGATGGACAATGTATCAGCACTACAATTAAACACATCCGCTATTTCAGACTTGAAATCACCAAGCAGTGCTTTCTCATCAATGCCAATCGCATGAGCATCACCTCCAGAGTACGATAAACTTCCATCATTATTCGTCACAAATTCTCCGCCCAATTGACATATTGCTATAACCTTCTTTGCAGCCATGGCCTACCCACTCAAAAAGACATTTTTATATGTTTATGCACAAGAAATCATAACGAAACCTACAAATTGCTCAAAGCAGTTTACACAAGAGAGTCAAATTTCGTAGTTCATAAGAAACTAATTACACAGATTGAAGCTAAGTTTCTAAAATTACATAAGCAGATTCAATTTCACAGTTGATAAGAAACTAAGTTCCAGCCACATTCACAAAAATAACTCTAAATTTTGAAACTTTTGCACATATCCATACCCTAAATGTTGAAATTACACAACCCCAATCTCTTATTTTGCATATAAAAAGCATCAAATTTTCCATCTGCAGAAGGAAGACGTTCAGAAAAATCCTAATCCTAAATAATAATAAATAAAAAAGTCAATAAAATCGAACGTATAATTAAATGCAAAAGAAAAAAATCATTTATAAAGTAAACAAAAATTAAACAATTACGAGAGAGCGGGAAACAAGAACCCTAATACGAAAGAATTGTAAATATAAACATATATAATCGAAACCCTAGAATTTGGGGGAATTAAAAATCAAACCTTGAAGCCAGACTGAGATGAATTTCTCAGGTGAAACTATGAGAGGCCTTCAGCTTCTGAAACAGAAGAAAGTCGAAGAAGCTCCGCAGACCGATAAACAGGAGGAGAGAGAGGAGCGAACCGGGTGATGACTTTGCCCTTGTAATTGGCTGCATCCGCGTGTAGGTTACTTTTTGTTTACTTGGCGTCAGAGACCGTTGATCGTTATACTACTTCGGATTTGACGTTTTGAACGGCTGTAGATTTATGGTGTAGATATATTATTCGGATTGTACGGTATCTGGTAAAACGACGCGGTGAGTGTGATCGTATCGGGAATGCTGCTTTAGCCTTTAGGTAATTTACTTGTCCAAGCAGCATGCGGGGCCCACATAAAATCGACGTGGGCCTCACGTAATTGGAGAAACGACGTTTCACTGTTTAGCAATCAGGTACACAATATATCTGCACATTGTATCCTGATCTTCCAATCGTCTGATTACACATATCCCGTACTTTTCGTTGAGTCATGCACAATGGGATCTTGGGTTAGGCGGGGCACCTCGACCTAGGGGTGGGCAAACAGGTCCTAAACCCGCGGAGCGGGGCGGGTACCCACGATTTGGGCGGGTAAGGGCCGGGTCCTAAATTTCAAAACACAAAATGGAGCAGGGCGGGGCGGGTACAAGAAATTAGCGGGGTGGGGTGGTTCTAGAAATAGGAGGGAACGGGCCCCCGGCCCGGCCCGTTTCTAGCAAGAATAATTGGTTTTATCCTCATTTCAGTCTTCTCAGTTCTCATATACTCAGTCACTCACTTTTCCTTTTTCCCAACTCGATCTCTCATCCTGACTCGCTCTTACTGTCCCAGCTTCGTCTGCCGCCGCCATCATCAGCTCCGTCCGCCGCTGCCATAATCAGCTCCGTCCGCCGCCACCATTATCAGACCTCGATCCATGGAAGCTAAAATCGTCTCTTCGTTTTTTTTTTCATTCAATTTATAGTGAATTTCTTTGTTTTATGTGGCTTTAATTTTTGAATGCATGCAAGGAATTGGGATGGGGAATGCAATCATGGTCGATGATCTGGAGCTCCTTGTTTTCTAATGTAATCTTAAACCGCTGCTGCTGTGTCTCTCTCTCACTAACTCTCTTGAAATCAGTCTTTCTCTGTCGAACTCGAAGGGACGAACGACGAAGTCAAACAACTCAAAACGACGAATCAATCATCTCTTCCATCTGACTCAGACTCATATTTGCAGCGCAGTCGAGCTCTGTTGACAGTCCTCTTCAATTAAGGTATTATGTTTTAGGGATTTAGGATTTAAAATTAAATTAAGGTTTTCTAGATTTAGAGATTTTGTTGGGTTTTGAAACCTTGACCTCTGTTATGTTCCAATTTCAAATCTTTTGTTCAAATGATTTGGGTGGAAGGGGTCGAAATCTGGGATTAAGCATTAGTTGGTATCAGTTTGTGAACCATTGTTAAAATGGGATCATATTAATATATGCTGATGTGCATTTGTGCTTCAACAATCTGTGCTTCAATATTTCTGTAAGTGTAAGTGTAATATGTGCTGTTGTGCACTGCAGTGCAGCAGCAGGTTGCAGCCCCATTTTATAAAATGATGTATTAAAAAAAAAAGTTGGACCCGTGGACCCGCCCCAAATCGGCCTGTTTGAAACGGGCCGGGTTAGGTCTGGTTCCAAAACTCAAAATCTCTTTACCCGGCCCCCCCCCGCCCTGTTACTATTTAAAACGGGTAAGATCCGGTTCCTCCAAAATTGGGCCCGGCCTGTGCCCAGCCCTACCTCGACCATCGTATTCATACGACACTCGTATTGTTTCACATCGATCTCACTTAACATGTAAAATGTGTTATAAAAGCAGTCATGCTTAAATTTCTCTTGTTAAATACATAAAAATACTAAAACTATAGTGTTCATTTCAAATTGTTATGTGATCATGTAAACACAGACACAAACACAAGGAATACCTACATGTGGACAGTGGCGAAGCCACGTGAAGGCGAGGGGTGGTAGCCGCCTCTCCCCTCGCCGGAAAACACAGCTGGAGCGTAGGTTCAACCCCTTCCCTCGCTAGAAAATCCAGCCCCTACGATCGTCGAAAATCGCCTTTGAGAGTGAGGATTTCGCTCTTCCGATTTTATGAACCCACTGGTATTTGGGGTTGGTGTGCTGCATTGCTGGGTTTTAATGCTTTCAAGGGAAGAAGACGACCTAATTTTGTTTCAAACCACATGACGTCGTTTGCCTGTTTGTGGTTATTAGTCATAAAACTTGGTTTCTTTTAATGAAACGGTACAATTTGGACGTGGGATCCTTTAATTTCTTTTTTATTTTTTTATTTTATATTGATGTGGACTTCTTTCCCAATCGGACTATGGTTTTAATTGATTATTGTTTCCACCATTTCAATTCTCTTTCCTCTCTTTCATTTGTTTAGACTAAAGAAAAATAAAAGGTTGATGCTTACTATTGGTCTTTTTTAATTCTTGTTATTTTTCCAGAATTTAAATTATTTTTTTTCAATCCTTGAGAGATGATTACTTTGAGGACTTGTTTCATAATGTATAAACATTTGTGAGAAAAATAATATTAATGTTCTTAATATGGAGGATTTGCATTTTATACCCAGAAAATCA
Source organism: Malus domestica (assembly GCF_042453785.1). Lineage (NCBI taxonomy): Eukaryota > Viridiplantae > Streptophyta > Magnoliopsida > Rosales > Rosaceae > Malus > Malus domestica. The sequence goes on along the minus strand of NC_091676.1, from coordinate 10,214,759 downwards.
AAAGCATAAATCTCCAAGACTTGCAAACTTCCATTACTATCGTGTGGACCTCTATTTTCAGGTCCTTCATATGCAACTCAAAGAATTGAATAATCGCTTCAATGAAGTAAACACCGAGTTGCTTCTTTGTGGGGCATGTTTGAGTCTGGTGAATAATTTGCCCCAACAACAAAAAATAGTTTGTTTCGCTAAATTTCATCCTTAAGATTTAATTGAAAGATATGTTTTTTCTTTTATTGGTAATGAGCCTAGATGTGACATTTCATAGTATGAAACCTCATTGGCAACAATTGTAACTTGTTTGTATTGATAAATAATGAATGACATTAATATTGTGTACTATCTAAAAGGTAAGCTACATTTCTTTGAACTGTTTACGCTTTTAAATTTTGCCCCTCCCCATGAAAATTTATGGCTTCGCCACTGCATGTGGAGCCATTTGTTACTCAAATTGTGAGACTCCAGTTAAACTATGGACACGACATTCCTTAAATGAATTTTTTTATACAACAATATATTCACACTAAGAGATAGAAAAATAAATTGATATAAACTCCATGCAATTCAAACATAAAATGTCTCATTTGCAAATAAACAGGAATACAACTAATCTACAATGACACGTTTGAGTCTGGGTACGGTCACAAACTTATTTACACTCCTTGGAGTGACATAGTGCATCCTGGGCCAATAATGTGAACTATGTGTTTGTTGGAAATGTGCTTTAAAACCAATCATGAAATGATACCTTACGAACATTTCATATGTTAAAATAATCTATTTTAATATAATGGTAAAGATTATTGTTTAAAGCCGGCTCATTAAATGTTATGCGCTTCAACAATAAATTCAAATAATATGTAGTTAAGAGAATGTGATCTAAATAAGTTAGAAATATGAGACCTTTCAATTTCACATATCCTAAACGTTCATGATCATAGGATTGCCAATTGAAAATTGACAATCCAGATAGATCAATACATATTATACCTTCTCTTCATACAATGGCTAGTCTTGAGTCATTGGTGGCCAAGACATGTATGTGAGTGATCAATAGATAGTGAGTCCATTGAATACGATCAACCAAGAGTTCTCATACTCATGTCATATGAGCACTCACTAGTTCGGATAATGTAAAGTAGTCATTTAACCTAAGACACCACAATTGTCTTATAGTTAGGTCATTAATCTTTAATAGCTCAGTTGGTATAACATTCTTTTAATCTAATGTTCACCCGACAACGACAAGACGCTAAATTTCGAAGCTACTCTTGGTATAGGGGTATCTTTCATTGGGGGAACAGGGTCGGGTGCTCCAGTAGATATGGGATTTACTGTTACGTCGATTAGGGCACCGACGGCTACAAAGGAGAGTTGCGAACGAAGTAAGGCCGAAAACCCCAATCGAAAACGTTTACTGTGCCACACGATTTGGCGGCTCAACTAGGGATAGAAAAGACTCCAATGTGACTATTTCCAAACAAAGATCCAAATCAATGAGCTTGACCTGCACACACTTGAACTCATATGGCATGCTGCTCCACAAGCAAGGAGCATCCAGCCGGTCTTCATCTTGAAAACATCCAAGACTCTAGATCTTGTTAATTATAAGGTAGTTTACTTGCTTACTACAAAGTGCAAGCAGCAAGAGGTGTAACATCAAGTGTTGCGGTTTGATAAATCGGAGGAAATGTTGCATGCTCTATGTTAAAGACATTCCATTTGAGTGTCTACGACATCGTTGGGGTTAAGCTACCTAGTTGTTGACGCAAGTGAGTGCATAACAAATGATCTCTAACCTTCAAACCAAGTACAATTTAGTTGTTCCAAATCACATTCAAAGTAATTGTATAAACAAGGGAATCACATTGGATGGTGAACATGGATGAACTATCAACCAAACAGTGTGATCAATAGTGTTGATATAAAGAAAAACTGTATTGCATTGTAACCCAAAATTGAATAGATTCTCCACCTCCTTTATTTATCTTGGGTAACCATGATATATTGCAAAGTGCTACTCATGATTTGCGGAAGCTCTGAACACCAGCAATAAAAAATAGTTACTAAAAGAAAAATTGAAAGTAAGTTTTAATTCACTAGTAAAATTTCTAATCGCACTAATGAATCATGTGGAGTTCCGCTTGAACAGCCGAGGCTCGAGAAAATGTCTCGAACATCCGCGTCTTTAGACCGTTCATCTTGCTACTTCATTGCTTTTGACTCTTTGAACGGCTGAAGATTTGATTTCCCGTCTCTTAAACCGTTTGGAATTGCAATTTAACGTGTAAAACATTGTGACGGACATTTGGGGGTTTGAGTGGGGAGATGGGAAGATGAGTAGTGCTGCAGTTGTGAGTAGTGCTGCAGTTGTAGTAGCCCTTCCTTCTCCCCCTAATCTTAACGGGTCTCTCTTTTCTCCAACTCCCATTAATAGCAGCTCGGTAATCTCTCTCTCTCTCTCTCTCTCTCTCTCTCTCTCTCTTACTTGTGGTAACAGAAATGGGTAAATTTTGATTTTGCAGAACAAAAAGGATGGAATTGGAGAGCAAATGGTAATGAAGGAGACAGGGGATGGTGGGTACAAGTGGCGTTTGGTGATTGCTTATGACGGCACCCGTTATGCAGGTTATTTCTTTCTTCCATTAAAATTTAAAGCTTTGAGCTTTCCCCTCCTTCTGCTTCAATTTTGATGTGCTTTGCTTTATTAGTCAGCGCCCAGTCTTGGGTTTTGCTAATTATTACGTTCATGAGGAACCCAATTGCTAATATGCGATTTTAAGTTTTGATGAGAATAGCATTGGCTAGAGCGAATGTGCTCCGTGCACTTGATTTCAAATCCTTTCTCGCAATTTTGATTAGTTTAAGGTATAATATCGCCCATATATAAAAGAAAAAAGTTTCTGCGGCCAATAAGCTCTGCTTAGAAATGTGATTCTATGATATATGTGACATAATGCCGCTGAGAAGGATTTTACATTTTCCTCAACTTCCAACTTTGTAAATCGAGCACCTTATAGCCATGAAGGTCATTCTTTGTGGTCAATTTTAGGAGAAAATCTGTCATATCACCAGTTATATATAACCACGTGCCTGCCATGGGTCTCCCTCGTCATTTCTGTGATGAGAGAGATAGGCTCATGGTTGTATACACCCGGTGACACACAAGGACCTGTCCAATTTGAGATGTTTAAGACGCCCATTTCAAAAGCTCTCAACTTGATGTTAAGCTTCAACTTTCTGCATCAATCTTCTTCCAACACCTCAATGAATGTTACAGGATGGCAATATCAGAGTTCACCACCTACCGTACAGTGCTTTGTGGAGAAAGCTCTAACGACCGCTACGAAGCTGGAAAGGAACGATCTTCATTTCGTTGGTGCAAGTAGGACGGATAAAGGAGTACATGCCTGGGGTCAGGTCTGACTTTCTCACAAGCATTTTAACAATCAACCATATCACAGACTTACGTTCAGTTGAGCTTTCAGGTTGCACACTTTGTCACACCTTTCGACTATGACAGCATTGAAAGCATTCACGCTGCTCTCAACGGTCTTCTTCCTGATGATATCCGAGTTAGGGAGATCAGCCCTGCAATGCCTGAATTCCATGCTCGTTTTTCAGCGAAAAGCAAGATTTATCATTACAAAATACATAACGACACATTCATGGATCCATTTCAGCGCCAATATGCTTACCATAGAGTGCTCATAAGCTAAACGCCGCTGTCATGCGAGCAGCTGCAAAGTATTTTATTGGAAAGCATGATTTCTCTGCTTTTGTCAATGCTTCCCAGAAGGAACAAGTGCGTGATCCAGTGAAGGATATATTCCGTTTTGATGTCATTGAATTGGTAACGATCAAACCCCGAAAGATTTCTTCAACAGTAGTTGAATTTTAGAGTTCTGTGCATTACTGTTCATTGATTGATAACTGATTCTGTCGTCATATCCTTGTTTAGGGAGTTCTTTTACGGCTAGAAGTTGAAGGCTCCGGCTTCTTATACAGACAAGTCCGGAACATGGTGAAGCATTCGTTTTAACCATTTTCGTCAAAAGTTAACGTCTTTTTAGTTCCAAGCAACAAAAGTATAAGCATCTGCATTTTTTCACCTCTGCAGGTTGCTCTGCTTATTCAAATTGGAAGGGAAGCACTTCCTCCTGATATTGTTCCCAAGATATTGGCAACACGAGATCGGAGAGTGCTTGCCAAATATACCATGTTTGCTCCACCCCACGGGCTTTGTCTTGCGACGGTCAAGTACAACGAGGAGCATCTACGGCTTCCATCCGGTTCCTTCGCAACCAGTTTTGGTATGCATTATACTATTGGCTCATGTAAGCTTCCATTCTACTAAGAATTTCACTTGCATTCTACCAACCAAACAATTTACAACAAGTAATAACATGATTGTTCAATAAATAATATTAACTTCAATTTGTTACTTCTCCCTCCAACAACACAGCACTAACGAAATGGTGAATGTTGCTACACCCAACTCACCTTAAACCTAATTTTCACAGGTTCTTGCTACAGAGAACGCGGTTAAAGACAGATGGAGAGGTTATTTTCGTAATCTTTTCAATGAAGGACATGAAATGAGTGCTTCTTTAGGGGAGTTGAGTAACTCAGAAGAGTGTAGAAACTACTCTTTTTATCGTCGAATTCGGAAGGAAGAAGTGATTGTAGCTTTGAAGAAGATGAAGCATAAAAAAGCAATAGGCCCAGACGATATACCAATCGAAGTGTGGAAACTTTTGGGAGAGACAGGTATAACATGGCTCACTGACCTTTTCAATAGGATTTTGAAAACGAAGAAGATGCCAAATGAGTGGCGAACGAGCACTTTGGTGCCTATCTACAAGAATAAGGGCGACGTACAAAATTGCATGAACTATAGGGGTATTAAGCTAATGAGTCATACAATGAAGCTCTGGGAGAGAGTCATTGAGCATAGATTGAGGCAAGAGACACGGGTTTCGGACAACCAATTCGGGTTCATGCCAGGGCGCTCAACCATGGAGGCAATCTATCTCTTACGAAGATTGATGGAAAGATATAGAGATGGGAAAAAGGATTTACACATGGTCTTTATAGATTTGGAAAAAGCGTATGATAGGGTCCCAAGAGACATTCTTTGGAGGATTTTAGAGAAGAAAGGAGTACGAGTAGCATATATCCAAGCTATAAAGGATATGTATGAAGGAGCAAAGACTGCCGTAAGAACTCATGAAGGACAGACCGAAAGCTTTCCCATAACTGTAGGATTACATCAAGGCTCATCCTTAAGTCCTTACCTTTTTGCGTTGGTAATGGATGAGTTAACAGGACATATTCAAGATGATATTCCTTGGTGTATGCTTTTCGCAGACGATATAGTGTTGATAGATGAAACTCAGGAAGGGGTAAATGCAAAGCTTAACCTTTGGAGAGAAGTGTTGGAATCTAAAGGTCTTCGCCTAAGCCGATCAAAGACAGAATATATGGAGTGCAAGTTCAGTGCAAATGGAGGCCAAAACGAGTTAGGGGTGAGGATCGGAGATCAAGAAATGCCAAAGAGCGACCGTTTTCGTTACCTAGGATCTATCTTGCAAAAGAACGGAGAATTAGATGGAGATCTCAACCATAGAATACAAGCTGGATGGATGAAGTGGAAGAGTGCATCCGGCGTGTTGTGTGACCGCCGTATGCCACTGAAGCTCAAGGGAAAATTTTATAGGACGGCAATAAGGCAGGCGATGCTGTATGGCACAGAATGTTGGGCGGTGAAACATCAACACGTACACAAAATGGGTGTAGCGGAGATGAGGATGCTTCGTTGGATGTGTGGGCACACGAGAAAGGATAAGATTAGGAATGAGGATATCCGGGGTAAAGTAGGAGTAGCCGAAATTGAAGGAAAGATGAGAGAAAATCGGTTACGGTGGTTTGGACATGTGCAAAGAAGGCCTACTGACGCTCCAATTAGAAGATGCGACTATGGGACAGAGGTTCAGGGCCGAAGGGGTAGAGGAAGACCTAGGAAAACTTTGGAAGAGACTCTAAGAAAAGACTTAGAGTACTTGGATCTAACGAAGGACATGACACAGGATCGAGCACAATGGCGTTCTAAGATTCATATAGCCGATCCCACTCAGTGACTTGGATTTTCCAAGTCTCCAACCGAGAAGTTTTCCTCACTCGGGAAATTAAGGGAACACTACCCCAACCTACATGCTCCACTCAGAAAGCTTCAACATACAAGCTTCAACAAAAGAAAATTCAAAGAACTTAGCGAAGAAGGCTTTGGTGTATTTAACACAATACGTTGAAATGAAGGAAAGCTTATTTATTGATATCCCTGATAAGCTACAAATATGTACATATACATGAGTCAAAATAAACACACAAGAGGGAGCCTTCACAAAGGTTGCTTAGGAGAAGTCTCAGCAGTCGGTAGAGCCCCAGAAAGAGAAGGCACCGGAGGGGGATCATTTGGAGCCTCAGTACTGGACAGAACCCTAGAAGGAGGAGGCATCAGAGGTTGATCATTTGGAGCTTCATTACGCGGTACAGCCCCAGAAGACGAAGGCAATAAATGCCTTTGGAACAAACCCACAAATCTCTGATGATCAAGTAAAACCTGACCATCAGTTTCCTTCATCTGGTCAAGCTTCCTCTTCATGTTTGTAGCATAGTCATGTGCGAGCCGGTGCAACTGTTTATTCTCATGCTTGAGCCCTCTAATCTCCTGTTTGAGACTCATCACTTCAGCCGCCAATGATTCAACTTGGCGGGTTCGAGCAAATAGGCGTTGGGCCATATTAGACACAGAACCTGCACACTGAACACTGAGAGCCAGCGAATCCTTAACAGCTAACTCATCAGACCGTTTGGAAAGTAGTCTGTTATCTTTGGGAGTGAGAAGGTTCCTGGCCACCACCGCAGCGGTCATATCATTCTTCATCACGGAATCCCCAACGGTAAGAGGACCAGTAGGGGAGACGAAGGATGGGCGCCATATGTTGTCTGGAGAAGGCGGGGCTGCCTCTTCAACAAGGTTCAAGTCAAAACGACGGTCGGAGGGGCCAGACATTTTCAAAGGTGTTGAAGAGAGAAGAGGTCGGACAAATCAAGATCTTAGAAGTGCAAGAATGAAGCTTCTACTGGTGGAGATTCAAGTGTGCTTTAGAACTTAATGCCAGCCCCTATAAAAATCTGCACTCGACGGAGCTTCAGAAATCGAAGAGGCGCCTGCTCAGAAATCGAAGAGGCGTTTGCTTTCTCAAAAGCTGAGCTGCTTAGAGATCACGAGGGTTGATCTCAGAAATCGAAGAGGCTTTTGCTTTCTCAAAAGTTGGGCTGCTCAAAGACCACGAAGGCCGATCTCAGAAATCGAAGAGGCGCTCGCTTTCTCAAAAGCTGGGCTCCCCAGAGACCACGAGGGCCGATCTCAGAAATCGAAGAGGCACCTATTTTTCCAGCCTTGTCAGCACCTGTCACACGCACACTCAGCTTTGCGGAAATTATGGGCATTCTGTCGAAGACTTCTGGGGAAGTAGAAAACACATGAATCTTACTGTTCAATCACCCACTTCCCACACGCAACAATAGCTCATGGGTACCACAGATAACTTTGCCAAAGTTCTCTGCCAAAGTTGAGCACGTGAAGCTTGCAGCTCCCACTACATCGCTCTGACCAAGAAAGGTAAAAGAATAGCAAAGAAACAGCACTAACAAAGTTTAGACCCATAAATTTTGAAGGTCTAGCTACCATATTATTACCCACAAGGGTAAAGGAACAGTACCACTGCTGGATAATTGGAAAGTCCCTGTGTGTCAACCTCTGTGCTTCGTGGCAAGGTAGACTAGCAAACATGCCCAACCTTTACTCACATTCGAGAAAACACTCCCAACAAGATTGCTTGCTCCAAAATCGAAGAGGCACCGCCTTCCGAATCTCGAGAGCCAGACTCCCAACATGATTACTTTCTCAAAAATCGAAGAGACACTGCTCCCCGAATCTTCGAGAGCCAAACCCCCAGCATGATTGTTTTCTCAAAAATCGATGAGGCATCGTTCTCCGAATCAATCGAAGAGGCGCTCGCTTTCTCAAAAGCTGGGCTGCTCAGAGACCACGAGGGCCGATCTCAGAAATCGAAGAGGCACCTACTTTTCTAGCCTTGTCAGCACCTGTCACACGCACACTCAGCTTTGCAGAAATTATGGGCATTCTGTCGAAGATTTCTAGTGAAGTAGAAAGCACATGAATCTTACTGTTCAATTACCCACTTCCCACACGCAACAATAGCTCATGGGTACCACAGATAACTTTGTCAAAGTTCTCTGCCAAAGTTGAGCACGTGAAGCTTGCAGCTCCCACTACATCGCTCTGACCAAGAAAGGTAAAAGAATAGCAAAGAAACAGCACTAACAAAGTTTAGACACATAAATTTTGAAGGTCTAGCTACCATAATATTACCCACAAGGGTAAAGGAACAGTACCACTGCTGGATAATTGGAAAGTCCATGTGTGTCAACCTCTGTGCTTCGTGGCAAGGTAGACTAGCAAACATGCCCAACCTTTACTCACATTCGAGAAAACACTCCCAACAAGATTGCTTGCTCCAAAATCGAAGAGGCACCGTCCTCCGAATCTCGAGAGCCAGACTCCCAACATGACTACTTTCTCAAAATCGAAGAGAGGGTAAAGGAACAGTACCATTGCTGGATAATTGGAAAGTCCCTGTGTGTCAACCTTTGTGCTTCGTGGCAAGGTAGACTAGCAAACATGCCCAACCTTTACTCAAATTCGAGACAACACTCCCAACAAGATTGCTTGCTCCAAAATCGAAGAGGCACCGCCCTCCGAATCTCGAGAGCCAGACCCCCAGCATGATTGCTTTCTCAAAAATCGAAGAGGCATCGTTCTCCGAATCTCGAGAGCCAGATACCACAGACCACTTTTTCAAAGTGCTCTGACAGAGTTAAAACATGTGAAACTGACAGCTCCCACTACCGTGCTATGACCAAGTAGGGTAAAGGAATAGCATTACTACTTGTTGTTAGGGAGACGCCTATATATGTCAACCTCCATCCCCAACGGACAGGCAGACCTGCAAAAATGCTCAACCCTTCATCATATCTGAGAGGGCACTCCCAACGAAGCCTTTCGAAATATTCAGCTTTCTTTCCCCCCGATAATACCTCTGCAAACAAGCTATACTAGAGCAAGAATATCTCATATCATCAGGGTTAAAAGCAAGAGTATCCCATATCATGCTTTTTCCCTATCTTTTCTTTTGGCCTTGTTTTTACCTGCAAGACAAGGAGAAAGAGAGCAATCAGTCAGCACTTGGAATCAAGCTTCCAGCCAGGAACTGACTGCCTGGAACCCCTTACCTGATTACTTACCTGGCATTGCTCTCGAGTACTCATCTTCAACATCTTATGTTTCCAAGGAAGATTCCGCATCTGCTTGAGGAACAGATAGGGCAAGTGCGAAGGATACAAGGAAGCATGTGGAGACAAGCGTAACAGCACACGTGCCGATACATCCATTACTCTGTCAAAAGCAAAAGTATCCCATATCAGCAGGGTGGAACGTACTCTAGATTTGATGGACTTGTTTTGACCCTTAAATTCTTCAGTCGGCCTTATACTCTGGAGGAAACCAGAAAACCCTCCAGCTCAGTTCAAGAATAAGCCTGTGGAAAGTTACTTCTTCAAAAGCAAAAGTATCTCATATCATCTCTTCTCATTTTTCTTCTCTTTATCCTTCATGCTGTTGCAAGATGGGGAGAAGGTGAACAATCAGTCGGAGCTCTGATTGCTTACCTTGTCTGTCACCTCTTTCAGCAGACCCCCTAGCTCGGCGACTTGGGGGACTCCTACTACATGGTTTGTATCGCGCTTGACCAAGCCTGAAACTACAAGTAAGCTTCAAGTGAAATTGATACATTACCTTGTGCATCTCCACCAGTTAAAGATACCACCCCTGGATGGAGGAAAAGTACTTCCAGAGAAGATGCCACATCTACCTATGAGACAGATAAGGCAAGTCAAGACGACACCACACTCCGATACTTAGAAGTTTCGTGATTACGAGATCATTCTCCCACAATATTTCCTAATGTCATTTGTACTAAATCATTCACTTGTACTCACTAAAGGAGAGCTTGAACCTATGTACTTGTGTAAACCCTTCACAATTAATGAGAACTCTTCTATTCCGTGGACGTAGCCAATCTGGGTGAACCACGTACATCTTGTGTTTGCTTTCCTATCTCTATCCATTTATATACTTATCCACACTAATGACCGGAGCAATCTAGCGAAGATCACAAAAAGCGACCGTTTTCGCTACCTAGGATCTATCTTGCAAGAGAACGGAGAATTAGATGGAAATCTCAACCATAGAATACGAGCTGGATGGATGAAGTGTAAGAGCGCATCCGGCGTGTTGTGTGACCGTCGTAGGCCACTGAAGCTCAAGGGAAAATTTTATAGGATGGCAATAAGGCCAGCGATGTTGTATGGCACAGAATGTTGGGCGGTGAAGCATCAACACGTACACAAAATGGGTGTAGCGGAGATGAGGATGCTTCGTGGGATGTGTGGGCACACGAGAAAGGATAAGATTGGGAATGAGGATATCCGAGGTAAAGTAGGAGTAGCCGAAATTGTAGGAAAGATGAGAGAAAATCGGCTCCGGTGATTTGGACATGTGCAAAGAAGGCCGACTGACACTCCGGTTCGAAGATGTGACTACGGGACAGAGGTTCAGGGCCGAAGGGGTAGAGGAAGACCTAGGAAAACTTTGGAAGAGACTCTAAGAAAAGACTTAGAGTACTTGGATCTAACGGATGACATGACACAAAACCGAGCGCAATGGCGTTCTAGGATTCATATAGCCGACCCCACTTAGTGGGAAAAGGCTTTGTTGTTGTTGTTGTTGTTGTTAATAACGAACATAAGCAAAATTATACTGCAACTTCTGCACACAATCATCCCCTACTCTGCACCGTAAGAGTACATGCCGGTAGACAAATCTGACAAAAATTGCATTCGATGGCAAAGCACACAGGACTACCTGATCCCAATTTACGAGCAAACATTTTTATTATTAATGCTACAACTGAGTGTTTCTTTCCTAATAAGTTCCGGAAAAAGCGTTCCTCCTTTATATAAGCAAAAGGGTGTTAACTAGTTCTTATAGAAAACCTCATCATCTTCTCCCTTCCCTAGTCCTTCCTTATCAACTACCTGTATAATTCTGCAAATGCAGTGGACCAATAATCCCTGAAGCCGAAACATGAGGATTCGAAAGGAATATATCAAATGGTTGGACCATTCTCAACTTCTGAGCATGACTCCTCCAAAGCTCAAAGTTCTTCTTAAAGGAAAATGCACTTGTGACAGACAAACCAGGAAGCAGAGTAGCAGGAACTCCATCGCTCTGACCACCGTCAAACCGGTCAGGAGTCCCTGAATTATGACGTGCACATACATGATAACTGGCACCGGAGTCAGAAGCAACCGAAGCCAGATCAAGTGACATTGAGAATGGCACATCCCAATAGTTTCCGGGTTTGTCAACGAAAAGTCCGGGCCAAACTGCCTCCACTGTCAAATTATGATGAGGAAACTGCAATGTACATGATTATTCACAGCATTACTACAAACTCAGCAACAAGGGCACAAAACTGATAATTTTCCATGAAAAAAAGTCACCTTGTGCTGAAAAAGTGCTTTCTTTCGGGGCTTCTTGTCATCGCCATAACCGTCCACACTCAAAACCAATGTGTCATCGGGTGTTAGCCAAAACTCAGAGCAGAAAGAAAGGGCGTACAACGACTTCTCACGCAGGTGGGTTCCAATGCTTTGCATCCACGAAGATACAGAGTCCGGCGGCGCCTCCTTCCCGCTCTTTTTCACGGCGGAGATGAACCGCTGCACATTGAACTGACCCAGAAACGTCCCGAACCTATAGAGCTTTTCAATTCGAGAATTAGTGATTCAACTTGAAAAATGCAAAAGGGAAAGTGAAGTGGATTTTGGCGGCGGCTACCAATTGTCGCCAATGGGTAGGGTGAGGACTCGCTGGAGAGTGAAGCCGTTGGCGGGGGCGTAGGAAGGGACCAAGGGGGAGGGCATGAACCGCTGCATGAAGTCGATTTGGTTGGGCCTGGAGAGCTTGGCGCCACGGGTGAGGCCCAGAGGAAGTGGATCGCCGGGAACCGGCCGGACCAGTCCGTCGAGGGTCCTCGGTGTCGACATGTCGAGGTCCCAGAAGCTGCCGTCCATTGCCCATCTCAGCTTCTTCATCTCCATTCCCAGATTGCTTCTTGTTTCAGCTTCTTCTGCTGCTTCTGCAACTTCTTCAAACCCATTGGATCTTTGACAAATTAATGAACGACAAGTCGTCTAACTTTGGAAACGACAGTGCTTTGAGTGGGATAGGTCCCATTTTTTGTGTTATTTTGAGAGTTTTAACGAAAAGCTAACGATACTGTTCACTTTAACGAAAAACCATATTTTTACACTAAAAAATCAAACCTAGTACTATTCATTTTATCCTTTATTTTGTCATTTTCGTTATAACTCAAAGTTTTCAAACTCTTTTCATTATTATTATTTTTTTTAATCATTTGTACTTACAGACCCTAACAAGCATCGACACATTACATTCTTGAAGCAAGACGCAACGTGGTGATAAACACGTTTCATATAAATTTCTCTCAAACGAGGCCACATAGGAGTGAGAATGAATTTTAACGTATAATTTTCATCATTCGTTTGAGCCTTGGCATAGATGAATTGATAAAGGTGATGAACACCTTGGTGTCGTAAATCCGTCACAAGCCATAAGCACTGATTACTAATTAGTAATCACACATTATTGTTATTAGTTTGAAACCTTGATGTTGTAACGTGTCGAATCATCATACAGATCAATACTCGAGTTAGGATAACAACAACAACAAAGCATTTTCCCACTAAGTGGGGTCGATTACATGAATCCCAGAACGCCATTACGCTCGGTTGTGTGTCACGTCTTCCGTTAGATCCAAATACTCAAGTTAGGATATTCAAATAAAAATCAATATGGTAAACTTGGTCGCCATGATCAATATTTACAACAAAAATGCAGTTTTACGACATACAGTTCACCTCGTCGTCCATGGCAGATCCATTAAACCTCGAACAGTAGTATGAATACGAATCATGAGCAAGCGTCTGCAGAAACAAAAGGCACGGCGTATAAGTGTTGGTTCTAAGGCCGTTGCTATGAAGACTACACGATTGTGTGCGCGTGTAATACATTGCTTATTTGCATTTTCTTTACTTTGTATCACGTCTGCATAGAAATCCTGAGTTTGAATGCAGAGCGGAGCTACACCTATATGGTTTTCTATGTCAGCATTTCATCGTGCAGGGTTGCACGTGAAGAAGAGATTTTCGCTCATTCTCTAACAATTTAAGCTTTGGTGTTTAGTGGTTGTCAAACACAGAAAGCATGATAAAGAACGCCGTGATAGTTGAGTTACCTGTTCCTGCGAGCGGAAATACATGAACGGTGTATAATGTAGGAAATTGGACACCCTAGAGGTATATATATCAGCATACCTGTAAGATGAAAAGGAATTGAGAGGATCAATATCAATGAGGACATTCATAATTTCAATTTTGACATCTGTCACAGCCGTGACCGGAGTACACATTAACGAAAGTGAACATGTCAGAAGAAAGAACATACTTCTCGATTTGCCTCATCAAATGGCTTTTATCCCAGAACCCTGCACGTGAAAGAAATCCCCACCTGAAGCAAGGCGGGTTCAAGATGTCAACTGTATGTTCATATGACAAACTTTTTCTACAAATAAAACACTAGTAGTGAATAAACAATTCCGTATTCTTTGTAAGCATCTTACCTTTTGTTGAAGAGCTCTCCATCTGCTTCTAGCATCGGAGCAATTTTCTGGTCTAGTCGTTGCATAACAATAAGTAGCTTTTGCATGCTTTCTGAGAGTTCTTGATCATCCAAGTTTGTTGCAGCAAGGGTCTGAAAGCACAGAAAAAATTTAAGAAGCACTACATCACATAAGTCTTGGATTAGGCATGCAAGGCATTCACATTGCTTACTCAATGCTGATGATTCAAAACGAAACCAATTTAGACTAATAGCTAACTAAAAACATAAGCAATGAAATCATAAGACAACTTACTTGAGCAGGACGCCCTTTAGTTCGCCTTTGTGAGGCGAGCCGAAGTTGGTTGAAAAGATCCCCTACGACCTCCTTTTGATTTATAAGATCTACTAGTGCTGCTCTATGACCCCGGCTATGAATCAAAGCACTATACTGCAGTTCAAAATTTTCATGAAACAAATTAAGGCCCTCATTAGCATTCAACAGCTCAAGTATATTAAAATCTCAATTTCTAGGACACCAAATTATAAATTTAGTTCACAGTGTTCGGTCTGGGGAATAACGGAATACTTATATAAAGGCGGATTTAGTTTGCAGTCTCAATGATTTTTTTCTAGGTAGTACTATATTATGAGTGATGCCAAATTGTTAGTTGCATTTCCCTTTCTGAACTCTAGCATGCAAAGAGAAATCAACTGCACAAACCTCTTCTTCCAATTCTCGACAAATCAATGCTGTTCGCCATCGCAGATGAACTTTGGATTGACTTACATCGGTGTAGATATGATCACCAACATATAGTATCTCATCTCCGTGGATATTTAGGGAATTCTCAACCATCTGAGCACTACCTCCTGAATACAATCCCCCTGCAGAAAGAAGACATTTGAATGAGAATGAGATTCATAAATAGATGTCAACAAAGTATAGATGAATCGAAAAATCAGATCAATGCAAAGCACAGATGAATATTCAGGCAATCCTGGCAAGCAGTGCCCCTTATTACATGCACCTAAATTCATCTACTTTAGCCATGAAGAAATGTATCCTCAGGTATTATCCCTGCTCATTCACTGTATTTCTTCCGTGCATATAAAGTTCACTACAAATTATGAGTCATGACGACTATGCCACTATCCATTTCTCAAGACTAAGAGAAGACATTATTGTCCATGGAATCACATCCTAGACACCTTAAAAGCATGTTCAACCACATACAAGATATTCAGTGCTAAACAGGCACAAGTACCAAACTATAGCCACTATCACCTGTTTTAGCCTAAACCCTGAAGTATAGCCATTATCACCTGTTTTAGCCTTGAAGCATGGACGCATGAGGCCCTCACCCGTCACTACCTCATACATTGGGTGTGACATTTGGAAGAACTCTGGCTTCCTTGCAGAGACTATTACCTGCATATAAGCGTAATAAACAAAAATTCTACTCACTGCTGTTGACGCCTGGTTACAATTCTAAAGATCATTACTATTTATCAAACTCCTGTAGAGCAGATGCCCAAAAGAATAATTATTATTCAACGTACCATGAAGTTAACACTAGATGGATGACGTTTACTTACAATGTCAAATAGATCCCTCCAACCCATCTCATTGGGAAGAAATCTGTTGAAGGAATGCTGCATCATTTTGTCGGTGTAATGATAATCTGAGTTGGTAATGAGCAGAAGCTTTTTACCAGCCTTATGCACAAATAAGTTCTAGTAAATTAGGATTTATATAATAGCCACACGCTATGCAAAGATGAGATCATTGAGATCCTATAAGACATACCTCTTTTTGATCCAAAAGCGCTAGTGGCAATTCTGGATCAGGCGTCACAAACAGTTCAGGCTTAGACATTATCTCGCTCTGCATATACGCCAAAATCAGTTCATGTTCATGAACCAATATCTGATTATTATTCAATAAACAAATAATAAATATACAAATATATTAACCTTTAGTTGACCCTCGACATGTGCCCAGAAGAGGGCTGTTCCAACAGCCTGAAATCATGTCAAGAGTTAAAAGGGAGCAAGAAAAAACCAATGCCAGAGCTCTATAAAATTGAGGCAGAGCATATTGCCTTATAGAGCCCTTTATAATCAAGTGGACCAAGTTCTGCGGGTATGGTTCCATCATCCAATCTGTCAACCATCTGAAAAAATGAAGAGTCAATATCTACATAAGTAAAATCTGCAAAATGATAGCAACAAAATGAGTTGGTTGTTTAAAAAGGTGATCTAGCTAAAACAACACCAATACCTGCATATAAGCCACAGCTTCTGAGACAGAGAACAGTGTATTAAGGAATTCCCACCGAGTTTCCTTCCGGAGGTCCACCAGTTCCCTCCCGTACATCTCACTTCAATGGAAAGAAAGTTAGGCCACACTATAGAATATACTACTCCAGCTTTTTCCCAAAATGATATTCTAAGGAGCTACATGCTTGAAGAACCTAGCCGCATACGCATAGTTACAATATAAGGGCAGACCAAGTATACATATGATATATAGTTACATTCATTTGGAAAATCTTATTGTTAGTTATAACAGAAAAGACAACTGAATTTGCATTTGCAGTGCGAGACTAAACATAAATCCATGGGCTGACACTCTACGTGAGTCACATTCTCCATTGTTTCTCTATAATCAGAATAAAAGGTTCCAAGCGTACCTTACAGCTCGATTAGATAGCATGGATGTGCCATGCATAGCCCTCTTAACATAACCAAATCGATCAGCCTTCACCAAGTTTCCGTTCTCTTTGTCTATGACGAGGCCTCTAATAACCTATATGAAAAGATAGAACAAGGATGGGGAAGAAAAAAGTAACTTGAAGATCTTCTGGCTTGCATAAATGTAAATACTCAGTTAAATTTTCAACTAGTTTATAGATGATACCAAGTCAGGGTCAAATGCAAGACCGTCAACAGGGAATCCCACTTTCTTTAAATTTTCCATACAGTAATCATAAGCCCTCCCTTCCCAAGCCTGCAAGATACAAATCCATGTCAGACAATCCACAATTCCACCTCCTCCAGCACCAGCAGTAACCAGAATAGTAATGGTTACTAATGTACTCTGGCTCCAACACTGCAAATGCAAAATCATACAAAAACAGAAACCAATGAAACTTACAATCACGTTATAATGCATCAAGGTGTAGTCCATATCATATCCGATGGCACTGATTGATCGGAGATTCAATGTGCGGCTACAGAAAATGCCACGAGGTGATTGCCTCGACGAAAAAGGGCTCTGCACATAAAAATTCTACATGGTAAGTTCGATGCACAGGTACCACCATAAGCAAATGGTCAGTGTGACGTTCACTGGAACAACGACAAAAGAAAAGAAAACAAGGCCAGTGATTTAAACACTCGCTCAAACATTGTAAGCTATTCAATTTGGGGTGCAGATGGCTAAAACTATAGTGCGAAAATAAAAAATTGTCAGTCGAAAACAAATGTATGCAACAAAAAGATTAAATAACAGCACCGGAATACCCAAGTCTCTGAGCAAGTCTCCAGCTTCTTCAGCCTCCACTCTGGCAACTTCCTCAATCGGACCTTTCAAAGTTACATCACCATCGATTCCTACGCGGGTTGTCGAAAAAGATCAAAACTTTATACATTGCAGGCTAATACAGTTGCAGTTTCACAAGTGGGAAAATTGAAAGAGTGAACTGGAATTTGGATAGGGGAATAATAAAAAGTTACCAAAAGCCTGGAGATGCTCCATCTTCACATTCAAATCTCCTTTGGTTTTCTCTCCCAAGTAATCCACTTCATACTTGCTCGACGAAGTCACTGAAAACGCTGACTTCTCGTCAACGCCGCTGCCGCTGCTGCTGCAGTTGCACTTCATTCCACGATTCCGGCGCAAATTCTTGCTGCTGATGAAGTTCTGGGACATGGGTCGGATTCGAAACGGGGTTCTGAGAGAGCTGGAAGCCGCCATTGAAACGGGGGTCTCTCTGAAAACTGAGAATTTCCCCAACGCCTCGAACGCGTACATCTCTAAAGCTGAAAGCTGGGTCCTTGCAGTTGCAGGTGCGGAGCGCGAGAGGAGTAGAAGAAGAGTGGAATCAGAAAATATCTGATAATTTTAAGTCCCGTACAACGACAGGAAAAGCACTAGCGGTAGCGGAAGTGAAGGTTTGCTTTTTAAGTGTTTGTGGTAGAGATTGATTGGTTTGTCGCTCAGCTGCTGGGACTACTGTCGGGTCTATCGGGCCTCCGCGACCATGGTGGTGGTCGTGGTCGTGCTGCAACAAAACGATCGAAAACTAAAAGGCCATTGGAGGGTCACCTGGTCCATTTCTCAATTTTTAGAGGCACAACCGGACCATTGAATTTGATCATGGGTCAACTTCATGTCAGAGATATTTTATTTTTAGCTCTGGCTTGCTTAACTTTACTAAAATTATATAAACATGTCTAAATTTTCGAAGATATTCAATGTCCATTTCACAACATGTCAAAAACATTTTGTATTATCTTATGATGTTTGATATAAAACTTCTTTTTTCATCAAAGCAAATAACTGAAATTTAAACTCGTGATTAGGACCAAACTAATCACATTGCAAGAGCAGAGAATTAATAATCATCTTTCTAGCCGAACGAGGATACACTAAAACAAAACACAATTAATCACTTGAATATAAAGTTCATATGCAACGGAAATTATTTATGCATACTCATTTTTATATACGAGCATTCTTAGTTATTATGATTTTTTTTTTATTTGAACAAACGAAATTATTTATTCTGACTTTTTTTTTTTAACAAATAATGTGGACTTAGCTTCATAATGAATTAGCAATAATGTAGTTTAAACTTGCATTTAGAGAAAATTGAACCTAAAACCTTTTACAAATGAAAATGAATGTACTAGACTGTAGTACTAATGATATTACTCTGACTTTTAAATTAAATAATTAAAGAAAAAAATAGTAAAGGATGGGCCCGAGTACAAAAGAGTCACGTTTCCCTAACCACAAATCAGGCCTTATGCCTTAATACACAATAGGCCCATTGCATATCTCTTCCATTTTTCTTCTTCTTTTGGGCTTTTTACATCATGAGGCCCATCACATATTTTTCTCAGGTTGGTCAACTGCTATGAGTGATAATCTGTTTTAAGTTCCAAAACCATTTCATAATCATCCTAGGTCTGTTTTTTGTTTAGGATACAAGCAATACTTCGAATACAAGACATTGTGTGCAGGAGTGAATGTTTTTAATCTTTTTTTTTTTGTTCGATTGTTAATCAAGACATTGTCTGGCTGGTGCATTGACCTCCATGAAATTTTCGGAATCTACAAAAACATTATAGGGAGCAATCTGATGATTAGCCTATTCCGCACTACTTGGGGATTTCATGAGGATCTAAAACCCCAGTCCTTTTTGGAGGCCAAATACCTTTCTTTCTCTACTATTTCCATGCATGTGACGTTCCAATTAAGAGCCAAATTTTGAACAAACAACCTTTGGTCAAGTTGGACAGTTCTCCATGTTTGGTTCATGGATCACTCACAGAAAGCATGATATTCTTATGTATTTTGATCATACTCGGTCCTCATGGTTTAATAAAAATGAGAGCTGCCTTAGTAATACAACCCTTCCGAAGTATTGTTTAGAAAACCTCTCACAAAGACATGAAACTCTCTCATTTCTTCAATGTAGTCAAGACATCTTCATCCGATTTCTATCAAGTCTCATTAACAGAATCGATTCTTGACCTTGATTCAGTGCAAACAAACAATGCCAATGAGAACATGACGATGATTTCCCTCCCGTATGACATGGATGCAACTCAATGTTCGACTGCAGCCAACTTTGACTCCCAACAATCTATAGATTCCAGATACACTTTTGGCTGTGTGACATAAGGAAATTTGATCCCCTTTACAATCTAGAGGTTTTGAATTTTCAACAAAATACTTGACTTCCTACTAGGTTTTCTATTGGTTACGACTGCTTAATTAGTACACGTGCACACAAATTTGCCATCCATTGAGCCGGCCAAATAGTCATGTTCATTAATTTTACTAACTTGGCCACTAAGCAAAGCTTAATTCAACTGATCAGAGTATCTCTTTGGCTCTATATTGTGAGCAACTTGAGAAAAGACTTATGACATATCTTTTGATTAAAGTTTTATAAACATTTCGTTATTATTACGATCTAATGATAATTATCATTTTGAAATTTAAAATTTCAAATTGACTGGTTCGACTTAATGAGTACTGATCTGCCAAGCATTTTAGGCAGACCTTTCTTCTACGGATTTGGATCCTCTCCTGAGCCAATGGAGAGGATCCTCCTGATCAAGCATTATGAGCTGTTGGATTTTTATCCAACGGTTATAATTATTATAACTTTAAAGTGATCCTCTGTTTATAACCGTTGAATTTTTATCTAACGGCCCATAATGCTTGGTCAGGAGAATCCTCTCCATTAGCTTTGGAGAGGATCCAAATTCTTTTTTTACATCAACGTCATTTGTATAAAAAGAATATTTTATAAAACTGCGCGCACAATAGTGACCCAAGAAAAAAGTCTCCCTAGAAAGTCGTATTGAAATTGTTCTTCTATAGCATAAGCTCGAGCATTTTTTATTTTCATGAGTGCAATAATATTCCATACCTACCTCATGCGTGCAAGCCATATTTGATGCCATCATTTGTTTTTTGCCGCGGTCTTATGGTGTTTCTCTTTAAGATGTAACTTAATTGTCTAATTTATGTATATAATTCCAACACCGGCTTATTGTTTTACTCAATTCGTTGTGTAGACAATAAACGCTAATGAGTTTATAGATAGAAACGAACTTACATATAATGGAATAAATTCATTCATGTTTATTATTTTCGTGTGAGAGGTGTAAGAGAAATTAATATCGCTCTATCTTATAGAGGGAAAAAACTTATAAGTAACAGGATAAATTCATTTCTCTCTACTACTAGAATAACAAAGTAAATTCATTTCTCCGTGACTGAAAAAGGAGCAAGAGAAATAAAGAAAAATAGGCATTATTCAGGAGAAAAGGAATTTGCAAGTACGTAACATAGTGTACATCTCTTTTTCTTTGTTTTTCTTCACGCTTAGACTTGTCACGCTATAAGGACGATACAGGAAAATAAACTTGAACCTCATTGCATTTACGTCATGACCTGTTAAGATGTCGTCATGGTCTCTTGTTTTGTTTAACAATAATTAACAACACATTCCTTGTTTTCTAAAACAAAAGGACATACTCGTTGCATTATTATTTGCTAGTGTAAAAATATAGCAATATTGCGTAGTCCCTTCGGAGACATTCGATAAAATGATAATGTGTTGAATGCATATCGTCCATATTATTCTCCAACTCTTAGAGTAAAACTCAAATTTTAGATTTTAAATCCACTTCAACTTGCTCCAACTTTTGGGCTAAATATGAGTTTTAACCCAAAACTCATATTTGAGGCAAATTTAGGTCAGATCCCTAGGTTAGTTGGCTTACCCACCATATATGTGTATTTTTTTTATATTTCTAAATTCATTGAATCTAACGGCTGAGATTTAATGTGATCAAATCAACAGTAAAAAAAAGATCCAACGGTCCAAATTAATTTTTTTTCATGTATTTCATATTTTTTCATAGTGTTTCACCAGTTTCATGTAGTCAGTTTAATGATTTTTTTTTCAATATTTATCAAAATCTAAATATTTTTAGATTAAAATGTTCATAAAATTAAATTAGATAGTTTATATATATATTTTTAAGTTACTTTAAGAAAAAAAAATTATCCTAAATTCATTAAATGTCATTTTTATTAGACTTTTTCAAGAGGGAAGTGCATGTTGGTTGGACTGCCACAATTATTATTTTTTAGGAAACTAATGAAAATAGTTTGAAAACTTTGAGTTTTAACAATAAGAACAAAATAAAGGGTAAAGTGAATAGTACTAAAATTGACATTTTAATATAAAAATATGGCTTTTCGTTAAAGTGAACGGTACCTATAGTTTTTCTTAAAATTTCTTTTTTATTTTATTTTATAAAGTGATATGAAAAATGGAAAAGCAAACATGGACCCATTGACATTACAAAAAGAAACTCGTCGTCTGTGTAAAAATTAAAAGCCAACATGACAGTGGGGTAGGGTGGTCGGAGCACAGTTGACCTCAGGACATCAGGAGACGACAAACCACAAGCAGCACAACGGGCCCAGGAGCTCAAATGGTATATCGGAGTTGGACTACGACTACCAGATATCAGAGCAACCCAAGTTTCCCAGATACTTCCTTACTTGAAGAAGAAGAAAACGAAAAAAAAAAAAATGAAAAATTAATCAAAGGTCAGAGTTTGAATTGTATTTCATTCAACTAAGTTTAAAAGTATCTACTTTCTTTAATCTTATCCATAATGTGAACGTTTGACTGATCTGTAGGGCTGCGATGTATAAAAACCAATGGTTGGCGGGGAATTATCCAAAAAACTTCATCAACCCGTTTCCCAAAAACTGGTAAGAAACTTCATCTTTCGCAGTTACAATGTTTCCTGCACCACTTTTAAGGTTGCACCTCTGATGTTTGTAAAAATGTCTCTTCCTTTGAGTTTCAGTCCTGTAGCGATTAGCATGCGTTAGCAGCTGCCCACTTTGTTTCCTTCCTTCGTTTGATTCCTCGTTTCATCAAGTTAGTAGGTAGTTTTTAAGGTGGTTATTCTTTTTGTTCATATGAAAATCTGAAAAGAATTAACTTCCCTATATTGCATGCTTTGTGAAGCATTTTAATGTTTAGTTCTGTTGTAATAATCTTTCACTGCAAAGTAACAACCACCCTTCTTCGTTATTTATTGAGTTACTACTTCTTGTGTTGTTTCAATGGGGCCAAATTTTTTGTTTTCAATGCCGGAATTGTATATGGGTTTGTATTCTTTACTGCTTACCTAAACCCTATAGTCAATTTAGTGCTCATGAACTAATGTGGTTTTTATAAGTACAATTTACTCAAACCATAAATTGTTTCTCCTGCAGCTCTGATCTCACCATCCAAGTTGTCTGAATTGCTTGTGTTGTAAAACAAAGCAACTAAGCTTTCTGAAGTGTTGAATTTCCAAGAAAACAAAAGGGGAAAAAGGAGAAGAGTTCAGAAGTGCTGCTGCTTGTCAATTATAGCAAGTTAAAACTATTACTGTTAAAGACATGGCTGAGGAAAATCCTGTTAACGGAGATGTAATCAAGGAGGAGGGTACGACAGCATCAAACGGAAACTCAGCAGTGGTGGATTCTGAAAACAACGCACAAGATACAAGCAAGAGCAAGGAGGATGGCACCAAAACGGTTCCATTTCACAAGCTTTTCTCCTTTGCTGATTCCTTGGATTACCTGTTAATGTCTGTTGGTACAATCAGTGCCATTGGAAATGGGATCTGTTTGCCTCTCATGACCATAATCCTTGGAGATTTAATTAATTCTTTTGGAGGAGCGGGGAATACCAAAGGCGTGGTTGATGCAGTTTCCGAGGTAAATATTCTGTGACTAAAACCTGATAAATACTTCTCTCTGGTAGTGCAACATCTCTAGAAATTAAGTCAACCGAGCAATAGCATAAAAGGAAAGCAAATAACAACGTATGTAGCAGATTGTTCGATACAGTTCCATCTGAATTTTTGTGTCAACTAAGCTCTCAACTTCTTTATTGGAACTTTTTTTTTTCCGGTTATCTGGTGCCTGCAGTTTTGTTGCTAAATAGGATCATTGCCCCTCCACCAAATTTCTGCATTAAGAAATTCTCATATTTGTAAATTGTGCTATATGCAACTATTATTACTAGGTTTAGTGGGAAATAATTTAGGCCAACTCAATATCCTTTTCAGGTGGCTCTAAAGTTCGTTTATTTGGCTGTGGCAGCTGCTGCTCTTTCATTTCTACGTAAGTTTTACTGAACTCCCTGCAGGTATTAAGGAAATAACTCGGCTCATTGGAAAATGAGATAATTAGCTTTTTCTATATGCCAGAAATGTCTTGCTGGATGGTCACTGGAGAGAGACAAGCTTCACGAATAAGAAGTTTATACTTGAAAACAATTATAAGGCAAGATGTTGGCTTTTTTGATAAAGAAACGAACACTGGGGAAATTGTTGGGAGGATGTCAGGTGATACCGTGCTCATTCAAGAGGCAATGGGCGAAAAGGTATTTACATGCCAGTGCCACACAACAGCCTTCAGTTATTGTCATTATCTCTAATTCACATCTTGATTCCGTTTCATTTTCTTGTGGCAGGTAGGAAGTTTTATCCAATTAATTGCAACATTCATCGGAGGCTTTGTTATAGCATTTGTTAAGGGATGGCTTCTCACGCTTGTCATGCTATCATCTCTTCCTCTTCTCGTCCTCTCTGGTGCCGTCATTGGCATAATTATATCAAAGTTGGCATCCCAGGGACAAACTGCTTATTCACAGGCAGCAATTGTAGTAGAGCAGACAATTGGTTCAATAAGAACTGTACGCCTGCTTGTCTTTAAAATAAAATTTTCATAATAATATTGCCTTTTTATAGAACTAAATCTTACAGGCATTCCCAATGCAGGTTGCATCCTTTACGGGAGAAAAACAAGCTATAGCTAATTACGACAACTCCTTAATTAAGGCATACAATTCTGGTGTACAAGAGGGCTTGGCATCTGGATTTGGAATTGGAGCGGTAATGCTTGTTATGATGTGTAGTTATGCTTTGGCTATATGGTTTGGCGGAAAGATGATTCTTGAAAGAGGATATACAGGAGGAGAAGTAATAAATGTAATTTTCGCTGTGCTGACTGGTTCCATGTAAGTGCATTTCCATAAATTTGGCATAGTCTATGCGTTGCAATAATGCGATATTCAAAAACTTATAGACTATTCCTCCTCTCCTCCTCCTTTCTCACTCCAAAAATTGGATAATTTGATGCTTCAGAATATCAAGATATGAAGGTTAATGCGATAAATTTTCAGGTCTCTTGGGCAAGCATCTCCATCCATGAATGCATTTGCTGCTGGACAAGCTGCAGCTTATAAGATGTTGGAGACGATTAACCGAAAGCCGGAGATAGATGCTTATGATACTAATGGGAAGCAGTTGCACGATATACGTGGAGACATAGAACTGAGGGATGTTCATTTTAGTTATCCTACGAGACCGGATGAACAAATATTCCATGGATTTTCACTCTCAATACCTACTGGTGTAACTGCTGCTTTGGTTGGAGAGAGCGGAAGTGGTAAATCAACTGTAATCAGTTTGATTGAGAGATTTTATGACCCCCAAGCTGGTGAAGTTCTTATTGATGGTATTAATCTGAAAGAGTTCCAGCTGAAATGGATCAGACAGAAAATAGGCCTTGTCAGCCAGGAACCCGTTTTGTTTACCTCTAGCATTAAAGATAACATTGCCTACGGGAAGGATGGTGCCACTGATGAAGAAATACTGGCTGCTTCTGAGCTCGCTAATGCTGCTAAATTCATAGACAAACTGCCTCAGGTTAATTCTGTTTATAGTTGCTCTAAGTTTGGGTGTTTCTTCGCTGAATATTTGCTGTCAATTTTTAACTCCACTAGGTGGAATTTTACCATTTTGCTTGTTCAATTCTTTTTTCAGGGACTAGACACAATGGTTGGTGAACATGGAGCTCAGCTGTCTGGGGGCCAAAAGCAGAGAGTTGCCATAGCTAGAGCAATTCTGAAAGACCCAAGAATTCTACTATTAGATGAAGCCACAAGTGCTCTTGATGCAGAATCTGAGAGAGTTGTGCAGGAGGCACTGGACAGAATTATGGTAAACCGAACCACAGTCATTGTAGCCCACCGTTTGAGCACAGTAAGGGATGCTGACACCATTGCTGTTATACGCAGGGGAACAATTGTCGAAAAAGGTATCCTATTATACCATATGGGTCTGCAATCTCACTGCCAATGGTTCAACGTTTCCTTACATTTTATCATACTGCACATACTGATCTTTTTCGTCTGAGCAGGTCCACATTCTGAGCTAATCAAGGACTCTGATGGAGCATATAGCCAGCTTATAAGGTTGCAAGAAATGAGCAGTGTGTCAGAACAAACATCTGTGAATGATCATGAAAGGCCAGAAATTATAAGTATGGATTATCGGAAACATTCAAGACAAAGACTTTCAAACTTACGATCCATAAGCAAGGGATCATCTGGAAGAGGAAGTAGCAGTCATCATTCCTTCTCAGTCTCATATGATGTGCCCACTGCAGTAGGTGTCCCTGAAGCAGCACATGCAGGACCTGATATTCCTGAGTCAGCGTCATCAAGTGCGCCTCCAGAAGTTTCACTTCGCCGCCTGGCGTACTTGAACAAGCCAGAGATCCCTGTTTTATTACTAGGTACCATAGCCGCAGTAGCGAATGGGTCAATCTTACCTATTTTTGGGGTACTGATATCCAGTGTAATCAAGTCCTTCTTTGAGCCACCTCGTGAACTCCGAAAGGACTCTGAGTTTTGGGCCGTAATCTTCATTGTTCTGGGAGTGGCATCCTTCATGGTACTTCCCGCAAGACAGTACCTTTTTGCTGTGGCTGGTTGTAAATTAATAAAACGAGTCCGATCTATGTGCTTTAAGAAGGTGGTTTACATGGAAGTAAGTTGGTTTGACGATCCCGAGCACTCGAGTGGTGCAATTGGTGCAAGGCTTTCTGCAGATGCAGCTTCTCTGCGAGGGCTGGTTGGAGATGCTCTAGCTTTGGTTGTTGAGAATCTAGCAATGGCAATTGCTGGTTTGGTGATTGCTTTTGTCGCAAATTGGCAACTCGCTCTTATAATCCTCGTTCTGCTTCCGCTGTTAGGAGTAACTGGTTACGTTCAAGTCAAGTTCATGACAGGATTCAGTGCAGATGCAAAGGTATTTCTCCAATCTCAAACTATAAAAAAATATGTACTTTACAACTGCTATCTGGTGCACCTCAAAACATCAACCATTTTTTCGGATGGAAAGGGACAACACCAACAGCAGAACTCAAAGAGAAACAAGATGGGGTCTGATTAAACCAACCCTGTCGTCGCCAAGAATATCAATTATGAAAATAGGAGGAACAAGCAACTCCTGATACACAGTTGCACAAGAAAGTCCCATCTTCACTAAGTGATCAGCAGCAAAACATCATCCATTTTTTCATTCAATATACATGGAACCTAATCAGTTATCCAATCCAATCCTTGATACCAAACAAGGTCTTACAACTAGTGGCTGGTGAGCGTGCATAACATGTATAAGACTAATCCTTTTTCTAACAATACTGAAAATTCTAAACGGTTGCAGAAAATGTACGAGGAGGCAAGTCAAGTAGCGACTGATGCTGTAGGGAGTATTAGAACAATTGCTTCCT
This sequence comes from Malus domestica, assembly GCF_042453785.1. Lineage (NCBI taxonomy): Eukaryota > Viridiplantae > Streptophyta > Magnoliopsida > Rosales > Rosaceae > Malus > Malus domestica. The sequence goes on along the minus strand of NC_091676.1, from coordinate 10,187,460 downwards.
TCTGTGCTGAAGAGAAGGTGATGGAGTTATACCAGAGAAAATGTGAAGGCCCTATTAAGACAGGGATAAGACGAGGGTTAATCAGCGGGATAGGATTTGGGCTATCATTCTTTTTTCTTTTTTCTGTGTACGCCTGTAGTTTTTATGCTGGTGCCCGACTTGTTGCAGCAGGCAAGACGACATTCTCTGATGTTTTCCGGGTAAGTTTCTCTGCGTTATGCTACAAGTCTTCAAGTTACTACCTAGCTCAGGAAACATAACTGCAGGATGCGCACTTCGCTAAATAAATACTTGTTACTTGAGAAATAAATCTTCATTATTCGATTCAGTCCATTAACATTTGTTGTCCTGGTTTACAGGTTTTCTTTGCTCTCACTATAACAGCTGTTGGAGTGTCTCAGTCTGGATCCCTAGCCCCTGATGTAAGTAAAGTAAAAAGCTCTGCTGCTTCCATATTTGCAATTCTTGACCGGAAATCAAAGATAGACTCCAGTGATGACTCAGGAAAAACTATAGAAAATGTTAAGGGAGAAATTGAATTTCGACATGTGAGCTTCAAGTATCCAACCAGACCTGACGTTCAAATTTTTGAGGATCTTTGCTTGACCATCCATCATGGCAAGGTAACTTACTAGCATGCTTTGTACATTTACTCCTCCTTTTCAATCAATATAAAGATTTGGAATTCTTAGTCTGATTTATGTTACCACAACTTACATTTTGATTTACATTATGCAGACAGTTGCTCTGGTTGGAGAAAGCGGAAGTGGGAAATCAACAGTTGTCTCCTTGTTGCAGAGATTTTATGATCCTGATTCAGGTTACATTACACTAGATGGAGTGGAAATCCAAAAGCTACAGTTAAAGTGGTTAAGACAGCAAATGGGGCTGGTGAGCCAGGAGCCTGTATTGTTTAATGACACAATCCGAGCCAACATTGCATATGGAAAGGAAGGGGATGCAACGGAAGCTGAAATTATAGCTGCAGCAGAATTGGCAAACGCTCACAAATTCATCAGTAGTTTACAACAGGTAGGCACTAACTTAAACACATTTGTCCATCTATGCACCAATAGGGCCGGTCACAAAATTTTAATAAAAAATTGAACCGGAGGGACAGTAAATTGTCAATAAACGCACGCTATACAACTTATTGTCTATTTTGTTTCCCCCAGTTCTATCTTTGATTAAAGTATATAACCAGTTGTATATGTACGTATTTCACTTTTGCCATGGTGTTGCATAACCGAGGACTAGTTGATGAAATATTACGAAAATATATTAAGAATGATGGAGATTAATGCATAGAGTTTGGAAAACAATGCAGGGTTATGATACAACCGTAGGAGAGCGGGGTGTTCAGTTGTCCGGCGGACAGAAGCAAAGGGTGGCAATTGCAAGAGCCATAATGAAGGCCCCAAAGATTTTACTACTAGATGAAGCCACAAGTGCGCTTGATGCCGAATCCGAACGAGTTGTTCAAGATGCATTGGATCGTGTCATGGTGGATCGAACCACAGTGGTGATTGCTCATCGGTTATCCACGATCAGGAGTGCAGATTTAATAGCCGTGGTGAAAAATGGAGTGATTGCAGAGAAAGGAAAGCATGAAACTTTGCTCAATGTCGAGGATGGCATTTATGCTTCTTTGGTAGCACTCCATGCAAGTACCTCATCATAGAGAGCTTTGCAAAGAGGTAAATTAGCAAGAGGCATGTTTCGTTCATTTTTTCCTTCTTTCCTGAAAGCTTCACTTGGAATTTGAAGTGTAGTACAACACTTGTGAATACAACCCTTAATAGTGTTGGATTTGTTTACATAAATTTTTCCTATTCAATTTTTTTTATATAATTTACAAAGGGTATTCGGAAAAGAAAAATTGAACATAGAACTTGATGTGAATTGTTAAATGCACTAAACCGCTTACAGTAAGATCCACTTCCAATTTTCTACTCTAATTAAACTCATTAGAGCAAGTCCACCCCTAAGGACTTTGCGCCAGCACCCAGCGCATTTATCCACTCAAGTGAACAGTAATAGACTGGAGTGAACAGTAATAGACCAAGGCATCTCCACCCCTAAAAAAATGCGCTGGCACCGAGCGCATTTATTTGGTGTGTTTTTTTTTTTTAAAGTTTATTTCGGATAAGATTTTTAACTAATTTCGGATAAAATTTCAAATAAACTTAAAAAAAAAACACACTAAAATAAAATTTCATACCCATCAAATAAACTTAAAAAAAGCACACTAAAATAAAATTACATAAACTCATCAAATAAACTATAAAAAAAAACACACTAAAATGAAATTACATAAACTCATCAAATACACTTTATTCTTCAACCACAAGCTTTTTGGTATTTTTTTTCACACAAAAAGTATATGAAAGCTTTGGTAGGAAGTGTAGAAAATATTGAAATGTGGTGTAAGGTGGAAGATGAGGGTTAGATATTTATAGAAAAAATAATAATTTTTTTAAAAAAATTCTGTATTTTTTTAATAATTTTTCTGTATTTTTTAATAAATTTTAATTTAGTTAATTAACGTGGACCGTTGATCTGTGATCGGACGGTCCATTTTAAAAGTCAAATTTAATTTTTTTTTACCGTTGGAAATCCAACGGTCTACAAAAACTAGCCGTTGGAAATCCAACGGAATACATTTCGCCACGTCGCCTACCCGGGGTTAGGTGTTAGTGCGCCTGCGAGGCGGGCCCAATCTCTGAAACTCTGTCAGCTACTCGCCATGAAGGCCGCGTGAAGGGCACGCGCCAAGCCAATTGCCTGGTTCCTTGCTCAGTCAAATTTGGGCTGGCCTGGAGACCAGCTTGGGCTGCGTCCCAGGCAAAAGGGTGGGCTGGAGCAAATTGACAGAGGCCTGGCTTGTTTTTTGGACTGAGGGCTGGGACATTTTGTCCCCGCTGGACTTGCTCTTAGATAAAGGTTCATCCAATTTCACGTGGAGCAAGAGAGATTCGACAACTTTATTGAATCCTTTTTCCTGTTGCACAAAGTCTTCGGCACCCTTGAGTCTTTCGCTATACTAGATACCAGGCCTTACGGTTGGCTCAAATTTGACGAGTGGTTGCATGATTGCATCAACTTTAACGTCCAACTGGGTGGTTGCATGCATGATTGCATCCATGGACAAAGCCAAGCTCACCGGGGGCAGATGCCCTATTCACGTAATTCTTTGTTTAGTTGCAGATTACAATTATATAATATACATGCGTTATTTTTAAAGAAAGTATATGTATCTAATATCCAACATACGTTCATACTACTTATACTTCATATCAAATATTATATGAGCAAAGATACTCTTGTTCTGTTATTCAAACCGAAAAACCTTCTATTTTTCCAATCACGTTGCCACTTTCCGTTACTATATCGAAATTTTTGTAACAACAATAACAATAATAAATAACAATTACATAATCTAAAACTACATTAATGAAACCCTCTTTGTCAACAAAAGAGGGTGAAAATATATCTTTATCTTCTATCACAACAAAAAAGTTAAGGATAGTAACGTAATTTCACAAAACAACATTTTGCTATTTATTTTAAACCTCACCTAAATTTATCATATCTAATTTTAAAAAAAAAAAATAAAAAACAACCTCTCTCCCTCTCTCCTCACTCCCACCTTCTCTCTCACTCTATTCCTCTCTCCTTCAATTTTTTTTAATACATCGATATTTTTACACTATGGGGAGGGGGAGTTCGGCTAAGCCACACAATTGGCAACCTAATTTGGTATATAATTCGCCATTCACGAGATTCAAACCTAAGACCTTTCACTTCCAAGTGAAGATGAATATCATCATATCGTAGTACTGAGTGACCTCTCTCCTTCAATTTTAACAACCAAAGTAAAAAATTCCACACTTTGTGTGTGGGCATATACTAGTATATAATTACATATATAAATTAATAAATATATTGTCTAATACTAATCATTCCAATTCGGTACTATATACTGTTGAATGTAATGTTGCCATGTCAGCATAAGTTGGAGTGCCATGTAAGCAAGGCAGTTAGAAAGATTGTTAAGAATCGGTTATGCAGTTAGAGTAGTTGCTTAGATGTTAAGTGTTGAAGGAATATATATAGCAACCTCAGCTATACAATTGTATTCATTCAGTATAATCAATATACAACATTTCGTCTCTCTCTCTCTTCTATTTCTTCTTACATACTCTTAGTTCTTGCTCTGCTTTTGTGTGTTCTTATGCATTAGTAAGAACTGTTATCATATACCACCGATAATGGTTTTGGATACTAATACCGTACCGAAAATGTATTATTCGATACAAATACTTTACCATTACCAAATTTTTGCCAGAAACTTTTTGGTGATTGAATCTCTTTTTACTGCTCCTAACAAAACCTAAAGACGGCCTAAAATGCATGACCGAGAGCGTGCAAAAACGGGTACAAGCGCCATGTTTATGGCTTGGTCTTAGTTCCAGTTTTTTTTATCAATAACTATTATTATTATAATTTTATGTGCTTTATTAATTAGTTTATGGAATCATGATTCTTGCATGGGATGTATGTTCTTAGGCTTCAAAGATATTAAATTAACAAACCAAGTTACAAGGATGGTTAAATCTACAAACTTACATATTTTCGGCACAGAAGAAATTCCACAACCAAAGAAAAACCTCTTTGGCTGCATATTCTGAGCAAACATATCTCTTTTAATTAAAGTTTTAAAAACATGTTGTTGATGCACAAAATCAGCGAAGACTTTGGTACAACAGAAAGTGTCAGGTTTTATGACCTTCGCTTGGTTGCTTCGGTCACTAGTGAGGATAAGTACGTAAATGAATAGAGACAGAGAAGCAAACACAGGATGTACGTGGTTCACCCAGATTGGCTACGTCCACGGAGTAGAGGAGTTCTTATTAGTAGTGAAGGGCTTACACAAGTACAAAGGATCAAGCTCTCAATTTAGTGAGTTCTTGTGAATGATTTAACACAAATGGCATTAGGCAATATTGTGGGGGAATGACCCCTATTTATAGAAAAACTTGTAGCTTTGTCATATTGACATGTGTCATGTTATGATTGGTTCTTGATGTCGACACGTGCTGCACTCTGATTGGCTTCTAATCTTGACACGTGTCGAGTAGTGATTGGCCTCCTGGTCGGAGGGGAACTCTTCTGGGTCCTTGACAGTATAGCGTTGGCCGGTGCTCGGTAGTTTCGGGATTGGTCAAGTATGGTACAAACAGTGCTCCCCTAAGTTCCCGAGTGAGGGAAACTCCTCGGTTGGGGACTTGCAAGATCCAATCCCTTGAGTAATCACGAAACTTCTAAGTACCGAAGTGTGGTCTGATCTTCATCTGCCCTTCTCTGGAAGTACCTTTCCTCCATCCGGGAATGGTGTATTTAGCCTATAGTAGGAGTCCCCCAAGTCGCCGAGCTAGGAGATCTGCCGAAAGAGGTGACAGACAAGGTAAGCAGTCAAACTTCCAAGTAAGCAACCCAGGATCAGAGGTTTGACTTCGGCTTCCGGTTGATTGTTCTCCTTCTCCTTGTCTCTCATTCAACTGCCAGGATAAGGAGAAGCAAATGGATAAGAGATGATATGAGATACTTTTGCTTTTGAAGAAGTAACTTTCCACATGCTTATTCTTGAACTGTGCTGGAGGGTTTTCTGGTGCCCTTCAGAGTATAAGGCCGACTCAAAAATTTGAGGGTCAAAACAAGTCCATCAAATCTAGAGTACGTTCGACCTTGATGATATGGGATACTTTTGCTGTTGACGGAATAATGAATGTGGTATGGAAAGGTGTCGTGCTGTAGTGATCTGTTTCAGCTCACCGTTGAACCTTCTGCTTCAATCTTTTGCATGGCAGAAGTGGTGTGCAACCTTTGCATTTTAATGGTCCTTCAGAACATTCCTTCATAGTGACTCATCCACGCTTGGCAGCTTCAGTGTAAAGAGCCAATATCTGATCAACTGTCATGAGGTATTTGCCGGTGGAATTCGTGACCTTGACAGCAGTTGAGGATGAGTACTCGAGAGCAATGCTAAGTAAGCAACCAGGCAAAGGCTCCAGGCAGTCAGTTCCAAATTGGAGGTTTGATTTCAGGTTCCGACTGACTGCTCTCTTTCTCCTTGTCCTGCAGGTGTGGACAAGGACAAAGACAAAGATAGGGAGAAAGCATGATATGGGATACTCTTGCTTTCGACCCTGATGATATGAGATACTCTTGTTCTTGGTGTGGCTTATTTGCTGAGGTATTATCGGGGGGAAATAAAGCTGAGTATTTCGAGAGGTTATGTTGAGGGTGCCTTTTCGAATGCGAGAAAGGGTTGAGCATTTTTGCAGGTTTGCCTGTCCGTTGAGGAGGGAGGTCAATGTATATAGGGATTTCCCAATAACAAGTAGTAATGCTATTCCTTTACCCTTCTTGGTCACAGCAATGTAGTGGGAGCTGCCAGCTTCACGTGTTTTAATTTTGTCAGAGCACTTTGAAAAAGTGGTATGTGGTATCTGGAAAGCTGATGTTACGTGTGAAGATTACAGACAAGCTTTATCTAAGGAAATCTGGCTCTCGAAGTTCTGAGAGTTGTGCCTCTTCGGTTTTCGAACAAGCAATCCCGTCGAGGATCTGACTCTCGAGATTCGGAAAGCGGTGCTACTCCGGTTTTTGAGAAAGTAATTATGTTGGGAGTCTTTTCTCGAATGTGAGTAAAGGTTGGACGTTCTTGCCAACCTGTCTTGCCGCAAAACACGGAGGTCGACACACATAGGGACTTTCCAGTTGTCAAGCAGTGGTGCTGTTCCTTTACCCTTATGGGTAATAGTAGGGTAGCTGGAACTTCGAAATTCTCGTGCCTAAACTTTGTCAGAGATCTTTGACAAAGTTATATGTGGTACCCGAGGAGTTGATGGTGCATTTGGAGAGCGGTGATTGAACAGTAAGATTCACGTGCTTTTTACTTCACCAGAAATCTTCGACAGATTGCCCGTAATTTTCGCAAAGCTGATTGTGCATGTGACAGGTGCTGACGAGGCTGAAAAAGCAGGTGCTTCTTCGATTTCTGAGATCGGCCCTCGTGGTCTCTGAGCAGCCCAGCTTTTGAGAAAGCAAACGCCTCTTCGATTTCTGAGATCGGCCCTCGTGGTCTCTGAGCAGCCCAGCTTTTGAGAAAGCAAACGCTTTTTCGATTTCTGAAGCTCCGTCGAGTGCAGATTTTTATAGAGGCTGGCATTAAGTTCCACAGCACACCTGAATCTCTACCAGTAGAAACTCATTTCTTGCACTTCTAAGATCTTGATTTGTCTGACCTCTTCCTTCTTCAACACATTTGAAAATGTCTGGACCCTCCGACCGTCGTTTTGACCTGAACCTTGGAGAAGAGACAGCCACGCCTTCTCCAGACAACATATGGCGCCCATCCTTCATATCCCCTACTGGTCCTCTTACCGTTGGGGATTCTGTGATGAAGAATGATATGACCGCTGCAGTGGTGGCCAGGAACCTTCTCACTCCCAAAGATAACAGACTACTTTCCAAACGGTCTGATGAGTTGGCTGTTAAGGACTCTCTGGCTCTTAGTGTTCAGTGTGCAGGTTCTGTGTCTAATATGGCCCAACGCCTATTTGCTAGAACCCGCCAAGTTGAATCATTGGCTGCTGAAGTGATGAGTCTCAAACAGGAGATTAGAGGGCTCAAGCATGAGAATAAGCAGTTGCACCGGCTCGCCCATGACTATGCTACAAACATGAAGAGGAAGCTTGACCAGATGAAGGAAACTGATGGTAAGGTTTTACTTGATCATCAGCGGTTTGTGGGTTTGTTCCAAAGGCATTTATTGCCTTCGTCCTCTGGGGCTGTACCTGGTAATGAAGCTTCAAATGATGAACCTCCAATGCCTTCTCCTTCTGGGGTTTTGTCAAGTACTGAGGCTCCGGATAACCACCCTCCGGTGCTTTCTCTTTCTGGGGCTCTACCGACTGCTGAGACTTCCCCTAAGCAACCTTTGTGAAGGCTCCCTTTTGTTTGTTTATTTTGACTCATGTATATGTACATATTTGTGGCTTATCGAAAATATTAATAAATAAGCTTTGCTTCATTTCAATATATTGTGTTAAATACACCAAAGCCTTCTTCATAAAGTTCTTTGAATTTTTGCTTTTGTTGAAACCTGTATTGTTGAAGCTTTGTGAGTGAAGCATGTAGTTTGAGGTAGTGTTCCCTTAATTTCCCGAGTGAGGAAAACTTCTCGGTTGGAGACTTGAAAAATCCAAGTCACTGAGTGGTTGTGAGACTGCCGAGTATTAAGGTGCAGTAGCATATGGTGGGAGTCCCCCAAGTCTTCAGGCGAAGAGAGTTGCCGAATGAGGTGTCTCGCTTGTTACTAATTTGTCAAAGTAACGAATCTTTGTTTCGATGTCACACATTCGCATATGCCTTATCTAAAAATATTTCCAACTTTTGTGTGTTTGATGCTGCATGCTATTGACTAGACAAGATCAAGTGCAATTAGTAGCTTTTCTCTCTTTTTCATCTTTTCTTTGGTGGAATTGCTTTTCGTTTCCACTAATCAGCCTGAGTGGATGCAAGATAACACCATTCTCTATAGCTCAGATCGCAAAGTCGTCTTCATAAAAGTTGTTCCTTATCTTGTGAACTACAACATCTCCAAATTTGAGATCCATCGGAGTAGTACAACTCCAGAAATTCAGGTATGATGAGTAACTGTTCATCAATTTTCTGTTAACCCGTCAGACTTGTTGTGAGCTTCTAAACTCCATTTTTTCTTGTTCATCTCAACATACTTTCTTCATCGAAGTTGTTCCTCACCTTGTCAGCTACAACATATCCAAATTTGAGATCCATCGGAGCAGTACAAATCCAGAAATTCAGGTATGATGAGTGATTGTTCATCATTTTTCTGTCAACCTGTCAGACTTGTTGTGAGCTTCGAAACTCCATTTTCTCTTGCTCAGATCAACATACTTTCTTCATCGAAGTTGTTCCTTAACTTGTGAACTACAACATATCCAAAATTGAGATCCCTCGGAGCTGTATAACTCAAGAAATGCAGGTATGATGAATGACTGGTTATGATTTTTCTGTCAACCCGTCAGATTTGTTGTGAGCTTTGAAACTCTATTTTCTCTTGCTCAGATCAGCATGCTTTCTTCATTGAAGTTGTTCCTCAGCTTGTGAACTACAACATATCCAAATTTGAGATCCCTCGGAGCTGTATAACTCAAGAAATTCAGGTATGATGAATGACTGGTTATTATTTTTCTGTCAACCCGTCAGATTTGTTGTGAGCTTCGAAACTCCATTTTCTATTGTTCAGATCAGCATGCTTTCTTCATTGAAGTTTTTCCTCATCGTCTCTTTCATAACATATCAAAAATTCAGAATGAACTAATGGTTAAATATTTCCAGATCTTCGAAACATCACAGCAGCTTCGAAATCTGCAAGAATCCGACTGTCATGTTTGGAGCTTCAACACTTTAATTTCCGTCGCTCAAACAGAAATGGTTCCTTCTTGAAAGTTGTTCATATGCTCAAAAACTATAGGGTGTCCAAAATTCAGCTCCATTGGAGAAGAGCAGAGGTTGCAGAAATTTGATAGATGAAAGGAGGCGGAAGAGGGAGAGAGAGAAAAAGTCTCTTGAGTTGGATTTCTATTTTGGGGCAGATTCCAAGTTTTGTAGCACCTTCATTATTGATGAATTGCTTGTACTTTTGTCCATTATGAAACTTGGGACTTTGGCTTGTTGTTGGATCTATTATAATATGTTTGGAAACATATACATAATTGCTTGTTTGGTTATGACAGGGATGTTGTGGGTGTAGAACAAAACAAATGTTTGTGTTGACCTGTGTTTTTGTACAAGTTCAAGGGCATCTTGGGTTTTGTGAACAAAATTTGTTTATTTGGAGCAAGGTTTTGTGTTGAAGCTTTGTAGGTGAAGCTTTTTTAGGTGAAACTTTGTAGGTGAAGCTTTTTTAGGTGAAGCTTTGTAGGTGAAGCTTTTTTAGGTGAAGCTTTTTTAAGTGAAGCTTTTCGGGTGAAGTTTTTTTGGGTGAAGCTGTGTGGGTGAAGCTTTTTAGGTGAAGCTTTTTGGATGAAGCTGTTTAGGTGAAACTTTTTGGAGGTGAAGTTTTTTTTTGGGTGAAGCTTTTTTAGGTGAAGCTTTTTGGGTGAAGCTTTGTAGATGAAGCTTTGTAGATGAAGCTTTCGAGGTGAAGCTTTGATGGTGAAGCTTTGTAGGTGAAAGTATGTAGAGGGAGCTTTCTAGGTGAAGCTTTTTTAGGTGAAGCTGTGTAGGTGAAGCTTTTTGGGTGAAGCTTTTTTAGGTGAAGCTGTTTGGGTGAAGCTTTTTGGAGGTGAAGTTTTTTTTTTGGTGAAGCTTTTTTAGGTGAAGCTGTTTGGGTGAAGCTTTTTGGAGGTGAAGTTTTTTTTTTTGGGTGAAGCTTTTTTAGGTGAAGCTTTTTAGGTGAAGCTTTGTGGGTGAAGCTTTTTTAGGTGAAGCTGTTTGGGTGAAGCTTTTTGGAGGTGAAGTTTTTTTTTTTTGTGAAGCTTTTTTAGGTGAAGCTTTTTGGGTGAAACTGTTTTTTTTTTTTTTTTTTTTTTTTTTTGGCGCTTGACACGGTCTTCATTTGCTTGTTTTGTAGTGACTGTGGAAGACGGATTGCTTTCTGATTGAGAAGGGTTCCGGCATCGCTTTGCACCATCTTCCTGTGGGTAATATAGGAACTTCCTTATGTTTTGATCATGCATGTAGTGATAGAATTTGTTTCTTCTTATTGTAGATGTCAGAGTCTGGAAGTTCTAGTGATGAGGGCTCTTCTAGCTTTAGCTCTAAGTCTGAGTCTGCAATGTCGGAGTCTTCAGGGTCTTTGTTAGAGTCCTGTACTAGAGAAACATTGGATGATCTTCCCAACCGTCGAACTTTAGCTATTGCTAGTTCTTCCTCCATGGCGTTGGGTGAGGGGGTTTCTCCTGATATGTTTTTGCCTCGGCGGAGGCATGGTTATAAGCCTGCGCCATCACCTCAGAGTAAGTCTTCCAAGTATTGGCATTGATCATGTATTTAAAGAAACAATCACGTAGGCCTGCCGTGAAGGCTTTGAGGGCAGTCTTGTCGTCTGCCTCGGCACACCGGGAGTATTCATGGCTGAAGCGGCCAGCATACATACGTAATGACTCGTCTGGCTTCTGGCGGATAGTGTACAGGTCATCTGCAGAGTGCAAGCGATCGGTTTGGAAAATGTGTTGGGAAACAAATAGTTTCCTCAATTCCTCAAATGAGTCTACCGTCTCAGGTGTAAGACGACAATACCAATTTAGAGCTCCGCCAGAGAGGGTGGAGGGGAAGAGAAGGCATCGCTCTTCGTCGGTGTGCATCCGGTATGCCATGGTGGACTCAAAGAGGTTAAGGTGCTCAATCGGGTCCTCTTTTCCAGTATAAAGTTGCAAGCCAAGCTTCTGCTTTGTCTTTGCTTGAATGGGGGTGTTGAGGATCCTCCTTGTAAGAGGGCCAGGCCTGGGTTGGTTCCAGTCAGGTATTTCAGCCTGACGTTCAGCCTTCAACTTGTTTACTTCCTCAAGAAGTTGTAGGACAAGGGGGTCCTGAGCGGAGTTATGTGCCACTGGAGCTTTCTTTCGTAAATCTCCATCTCCTCTTGGAATTAGGAAGGTTTGATCAAGGGCATGTGATTTTTCCCTGGACTCGCTGTACTGGCTTCCAGGGTATGTCTGTCGGAACACCTCTGAGTCCCCTGTACCCTCATGTCTCTCTAGGACTTGTTGCACCTTCCCCAAGTTGGTGGCCGGCTCGGGCCGTGGCAGGGGACCGAGTCTCTCAGAAATCCTTGGGTCATTGATCTTTGAGCTTATATGGATGGAATTCTCTCGACGTTGCTTCAGGAAATCCCGACAATCGCGAAAGACGGCTTTCGATCCTTCTGCCCCTTCAGCAAAGAGGTGTCTCCCTCCGCTTCTCATGGTTCGGGTCGAAGCAACTGGGTTAAGAGAAGCCTCATGTTGATTATCAAATCGAGGGGTAATTTGTTCCCTATCAGGGATATCTATGTCGAATGCATGTGACCCTTCATGTTGGAGGGCACCCAGTTGATGGTTGACTTCCACGGGGGCAACAAGCTCGCGTGTCTGAGCTTGCCTAGCTTCGTGAAGTGTCTCGAAGAGCTTCTCATATTGCTCCTGGAGGACCTCATTCCTCATTGCTATCTTGTTGTTCTGAGCTTCCAACTCATCGACTTTAGCTTGAAGATGAACTCGTTTTCCTTCCTTCTTTCGTTGTTTCGCACTATGTGCAAGGGGGTGTCATTCTGTGTGCTGTGGCTTCCTTCGCTTCCCATGCTGGAGAGGGATGCCTGATCAAAAGAAAGTGTACGAATGATAGAAACCAGCTTGACACAGCTGAAGAGAGTAGGAATAAGTGTCGTTTCCCACAGACGGCGCCAAATGTTGATGCACAAAATCAGCGAAGACTTTGGTACAACAGAAAGTGTCAGGTTTTATGACCTTCGCTTGGTTGCTTCGGTCACTAGTGAGGATAAGTACGTAAATGAATAGAGACAGAGAAGCAAACACAGGATGTACGTGGTTCACCCAGATTGGCTACGTCCACGGAGTAGAGGAGTTCTTATTAGTAGTGAAGGGCTTACACAAGTACAAAGGATCAAGCTCTCAATTTAGTGAGTTCTTGTGAATGATTTAACACAAATGGCATTAGGCAATATTGTGGGGGAATGACCCCTATTTATAGAAAAACTTGTAGCTTTGTCACATTGACATGTGTCATGTTATGATTGGTTCTTGATGTCGACACGTGCTGCACTCTGATTGGCTTCTAATCTTGACACGTGTCGAGTAGTGATTGGCCTCCTGGTCGGAGGGGAACTCTTCTGGGTCCTTGACAGTATAGCGTTGGCCGGTGCTCGGTAGTTTCGGGATTGGTCAAGTATGGTACAAACACATGTCATTAGTATACGGCTTGTTGTCTGTCTACTGTCCCCCAGTTCTATGTTTGATCAAAAGTATATAAGTGATTCTATTTGTTCATATTTCCTGTGCGCATAATTAAACTAGGACTAGTTGATGAAATATTACAAAATTACGTCGAGAAAGTTTTAGAGTAATGCACGTTAAGTTTGGAAAACAATGCAGGGTTATGATACAATCGTAGGAGAGCGAGATTCAACTGTCCGGCGCACAGAAGAAAACGGGTGGCAATTGCAAGAGCTATAATGAAGGCACCAAAGATAGCTACTAGATGAAGCCACAAGTGCTCTAGGTTTGACACTGAATCCGAACAAGTAGTTTCAAGATGCATTGGATCGCCTCATGGTGGATCGAACCACGGTGGTGGTTGCTCATCGGTTAGCCACGATTAGGGGTGCAGATTTAATAGCAGTGGTGAAAGATGGAGTGATTGCAGAGAAAGGAGAGCATGAAACTTTGTTCAATATCCAGGATGGCATTTATGCTGCTTTGGTTGCACTGCATGCAAGTGCCTGATGCTGTTCTATTATTCTTCCGAGAAATCACCAAGGGGCATACATCAAATTGAAGCACCCGTATCCAATTGGTTTTGTGTTGAATGCTCATTCTAGCATTCTAGCAATCTAGCATATAGTAGACTATTCGTGTGACCGGCTCAAAATGTATTTGACTTGAATGACTTCATCGTCCATACACGAAGGATGTGTTGAAAGACCATCCTCGAATATAAATGAGACCCACATATAATAATACTAGTAACACCGATGTTTTTTGTGATATAAAAACCCTACACTTGAACGGATCATCGGACTTCTTGTAGTATATAGAAAGGTCTTCTAATTCAGACTATTCTAATTCAGACTACTGAACAATAATACAAAATATATCCATTATGACCGTTACAAATACTTTATAGAAAGCCTTTCTATTAGTCGTGACCATTACGACTTACAAATACTATAATCACGCTGGTCATTTTCTTCTGTTTCGACAGGTACCAAATTCACCATCATCTACTCAGAAACTGATGTGCAAATCTGCATAACGCTTTATGATCCAGTGAGCTAGCCGGTAGTCCTTTTTAATAAATAAAAAAGAAACTGGGCCAATAAGCAAATATCAAAGACAACAACTCCACCCTAACCAATCCACAAATTCAAAGCTTAATCCAACGAAGGAAAAAACACAACTGAGCGGTGCTTTTGTCATGACTGATGTCAGATTGCATCTTTTTCTTTTGTTAACGTAGCTCTGAGTTATATTAAAAAGATTATATTTTCCTCCTTCCTCTTTGACTGCATGTGGAGAGAGGCCAATTAGTCTCTGTAAAAAGAATCATGTCTTCCCTTTATTAAACAAACACGCATGAAACAGGATGCATATATTAACATACAGCGACATGATAATTACACCGTTTATTTTTATGTACTATAAAAGGATTCCTCACTCTCATTTTAGGTAGGGGGTCTCTCATTGTAATCTTAACCCTAGTTCCTTTACTCTCTTAAGGCTCAAGCCTCTATGTATAATATAACCGCTCCAGTTATATAGTGAAAACGGAAACTACACCAACATAGATGTGTTGAAATGTCCCACATCGACCGTATCAATGAGAAAAAAAAAGAATTTAAATATCCTAACCCCACTCCAACTAACACCAAGGCTTTTTGTGATAAAACCTCACACCTGACGGATTGTGCAGGTGGTAATTACCAAGTTGGGGACAATATTGGTGTTGTTGGAAGTGGGCCTTTGGCACGTCTCTCTGATAATTCTATATGGTATATTAGAGCCAGGGAGCGAGCTCGTATTATACTGCCACATGATGGGTGGGTCCCCTTGGCCCCCCGCGATGATGGTGGGTCCCTTGGCCTCGAGTGTAGGGTGAGTCTCCTTGGCTCCACGTGATTGTCGATGTGCGGATCTCCTACGTGTGACCCACTAGAGTGGGCATGTTGAAATGTCCCACATCAACCGTATCAATTAGAAAATAAGAGTTTAAATATCCAAATCCCACTTCAACGAACACTGAGACCTTTTGTGTTTAAAACCCACACCTGAAGGATTGTGCAGGTGATAATCTCTCTGATAATTCTACAAGATGTGGCTTAAATTTAAGTAAATCACAATACATTTTATGTTTTTATACGTTTGTGTGATTTTACTGTCGGATCTAAGTTGATCCAGTTTTGTACATCAACCGTTGTCCTAGTACAAGCCGTTTGACAATCCTTAGGGAAAAAGAAAGGCAAGAATGAGCGAAAGAAAATTTCCTCAATCCGCCAATACAACTTAACCATTGTCCAAATTATGAACATAAATCCAAATGCCAGCTCTTTATTTTACTCACTCCATTATGCAGACTGTAGACAGTGGTTAAGGGCTAAAGCAGCATCATATCCAACCTAATGCGGTGATATGCTTAGGTTGGCATATATATCATGACCAAATAATACTAGAATGCTAGAGAACAAAAAAACAAGGACAAATAATTAGAGACTGATATATAAAATATATGTTAATCAATATTTCACATATGCATTGCTAGGTGACCAAATTGATTTCTTGTCATCTATGAGATTATTAGGATTTTGAGGTTGTTAGTGTTTAAGGTGGCAAATTAATATATTAGGTTGTTCATGTGTAATTAGTAAAGCAATTTAACTAGTTAGGCAAGAGCAAGAGAAAGGGTAGCCCTGTGGTAGTTACTATTCACTCTAAAAAGTAATTGTCTTTTTGCAACTCCACCTGTTGGACGATGTCAATAGTGTTTACTATTCACAAATATACTTTTTCATTATTTTTATGTTTTGTTGCATTTTTAGGTATTTTTAAAAATATTTTCTTTTTCTAATTTTTCTTTAATTTTTAAAACCTTTTTTCAACATTTTAATTTGTTAAATAAAATTTTAAGTCAAGAATAATATAGGCCATGAGATCTTTTTCCGTTTGAAATCTAACGATT
Source organism: Malus domestica (assembly GCF_042453785.1). Lineage (NCBI taxonomy): Eukaryota > Viridiplantae > Streptophyta > Magnoliopsida > Rosales > Rosaceae > Malus > Malus domestica. Next base: position 10,171,476 of record NC_091676.1, on the reverse strand, counting down.
TGCAAGGCGCCACATGACCAACTAAAAAAGAACTAGGTTGTTGGACCACATGAGGGCCCTACAACAGTAGAACAAGTCGGCCCACTCGCCTGGATGCATGTGTATTACACTCGCCAGACACATAAAAATAGTATAATGTGGCTGATGTCAACCAAGTCAGTAGGTGGACCACAAGGTGATTCTTGCACTATCACTAGGTTGAGCTTGGCTTGATTCACCACTTGTGCTTACATTTCTGGGCCGGTGGACGAGTTTTTTAAGTTTAAAGGACAATTGAGAAGTCCTAGCCTTTGCCCTTCGACAATATGTGGAATTGCTCTTAAGATCTATTTAGTTTGATTTCACCATTACACATTCATCATCACTACCAATCTCACCACCATACTATGGTGAAATCAAACTAAGCGAGCCTTAATGGTTATCCATTAACAACCCAATAGGTTAGTTTGTCCTTTCTAGTTAAGTCTTGGCCAAATTTATCATTTTTCCTTAGGGCTGCTATTAATTATGGGTTTGGGTTTAAAGTTTTGGCCTCGCTTTTTTTTCTGGTCCTATGGTGATACCACACCTTCTCATGTGGTCATAAAGTTTTTAGGAAACTAGATTATAATCCCTAAATAAAATACATTTTTCATTAAAGTTGGGTGTAAGATTAAATATTGATTTTGATTATATATCACCTAAAATCTAGCTAATAATGTGACATCCCACATCACCCAGGGGAGTGATCCTTAAATGTATATTCTCATCCCTACCTAGCACGAGGCCTTTTGGGAGCTCACTGGCTTCGGGTTCCGTAGGAACTCCGAAGTTAAGCGAGAAGGAGGCCAGAGCACTCCCAGGATGGGTGACCCACTGGGAAGTTGCTCGTGAGTTCCCAAAAACAAAACTGTGAGGGAATGGTAAGCCCAAAGCGGACAATATCGTGCTACGGTGGTGAAGCGGGTCCGGGAAGTGGTCCGCCCCAGGTCGGGATGTGACAAATGGTATCAGAGCCAAACCCTGGCCGCGAGTGTGTCGACGAGGACGTCGGGCCCCTAAGGGGGTGGATTGTAACATCCCACATCGCCCAGGGGAGTGATCCTTAAATGTGTATTCCCATCCCTACCTAGCACGAGGCCTTTTGGGAGCTCACTGGCTTCGGGTTCCATAGGAACTCCGAAGTTAAGCGAGAAGGAGGCCAGAGCACTCCCAGGATGGGTGACCCACTGGGAAGTTGCTCGTGAGTTCCCAAAAATAAAACCGTGAGGGAATAGTAAGCCCAAAGCGGACAATATCGTGCTACGGTGGTGGAACGAGCCCAGGAAGTGATCCGCCCCGGGTTGGGATGTGACAAATAATTATTAACTTTTGTTTTGTTTTATTTTTAGTATTATAAATTAAAGATTTTTACTTAATGCGTATTCAATACGTGTAAAAAAAAATTGCTTAAGTGGTAACAATACATATATGTTGGTATGCACATATATATATGTATACATAATTGGTGTACCTATGCATATGTACATAAATATATATTTATGTACCCATATATATGCACCTATATATACATTTGTGTATATGTACCTATGTGTATATGTGTACCTATATATATGCACCTATATATATATTTATGTACTCTTATTATATATTATTTATTGTGTCTGCATATTAGTTTATTTGTTTGGTTTTGTGATTTATATAGTTTAATTCTCATTAGCAAAATGTTTTAAAAAGTCTTCAATTTTAAATTGCTAAATTTGATTTGTAGAAATAAAAATTCCTAGTTTAAGGCCTAGTTGATGATTAAATTAGGAATTTTAGAAAGAAAATTTGAAAATAATAAAAGTGGGCAGGGGTATTTAATATGACTGATAATGAGTTTTAAAGTTAGAGACTAAAACTAGATTTATAAAAGCATCCCGGTTATAATGAAAAAATAATCTTCTTTAGGTCCTAGAGTCTAAATGCCCCTAAAGTTTTTGGCAATTGCGTTTGAATTCATAACTTTCTTGGTTCTATGGTGATACCACGTAAGTTTCAGATTCGACTCACATAAATAATAATGACGTATTATACAATTGTATTAAGTTCGATACGTTGTTAATTGTTAACATATTGTGTGGCCTAGCTCAAACTTTTATCACGTAGAGTAGAAATCATTATGTGTGTATATATACATATAAAACTTCCGTTAGTCCTATATTAAAAAGAACACATGTGAGACTTATGCGTTAGCTCATATCAATTTTCTCAAACTACATTTGAAGTTTTGAAATCATATCCAATTCTGCATTGCATTAGTTTGAAAATATGATCCTATGTCAAAATCAATTATTTTAATAGTTTATCTCTTCAACTTAGTACACCCGAAGTTTAGAAAGAGAGTAATGCTACACTTATTACATTTTTCATTCTCTATATGTACGAGAAATTTTCAGTGTGTTGAGAACACAGCTCGGAACACCAAGTGTCATAATACAATTAGTTGGAATTTTTTTTTAAGTTTTCAACCAATTGTATTATTACACTTGGTGTTTCGGATCATGTTCCCAGCACACTGAAAAATCTCTCCATATGTACAACTTGTGGAGCAAAAAATAATCAAGAGGCGACACATGGATTTTTTGGTGAAAATGACAAAATTACCCTAAAGGCACATCGGGATTCCTACACGTGAGCAGTGGACAATTATCCCTCAATCAAGCCAAAAGTGCCCAAAATAGGTAACAATTCAAAACATATCTCATCAAATCCCTTCTATAAGGTAACTCCCAAAACCTATTTCATTCCATATATTTTGTTACCTCTTTTTCCCCTTTTAGTTAATCAATTAACTATTTATTTTAATCATTCCATAACTTCTAAAAATATGTTAATTGGCTAATTAATGGATTTATTACCTAATTAATCCATTAATTGCCAATTACATTACCCACTAACCACAAAATACATTAAAAAACATCCCAAAGGGCCGGCCACCTTTTCTCCAAGGGGGACGGGCCATGCCCTACATATACTACCCCATTTTCTCTAAAAACGTAAGTCTACACTCTTGCAAAATTCTAAAAACTTTCTAATCATTTTTCTCTCTAAATTCTAACTTTAGCATGAGAGGTTCTTCGGTCAAAGCCCCCTCATTCATCGTGAGCGCGTGAAGCTTTTGGCTTTAACCAAATATGTTAATTGTTTTGTAAGTGCAATTTTGTCCAAGATTAAGGAGGAAGAAATTTGCATCCACACAACCTCTCTAATAGAGGTAGGGCCCATCAACACATGACCACATCATGCTATAACTATGAATTCATATGGTAAGAGTAGCATTTTTGTTAGAAATGAAAAGCATGTAATTAGAAAAACAAAACCAAAACTTTGGCGGGGGGCAGGATGATTGAGTACAATTTTTTATTTATTTATTTTCCGAAGTCTCATGATGATTGAGAACAATTGACCACCGGACACCGAAATAGGACGGCTGCGTCGCCATTTACAAACAGCAGAGCAGACAAAGGATCTGCTATGATATATTCGATCACAACCCAAATGCCAAACCAACCGAAAGTTACCATTACATTTCCACACTCCCAGAAGAACTGAAAAGGAAAAGGAAAACTCATCCTATCAAAGCTAAAAAAGTAGAGAACTCGAATCGTATTTCTTCCAACTCAGTTCAAAGTAACAACTTTTTTTCAACTTTTGTTCTGGAAATTTTGAATTTTGACTGATCGCGGCTTCTAAAAGCAATATTTTGGCAGGGAATTACGCAACAAATTCTCACAAAGTGGTAAGAAGCTTGTTTCTTCATTGCTCATTATGTTACTATATATTCTCTCCTTGAGCAGCATTGCTTTCCTTCTCTTTGTCTTTTGATTTGATTCTTCGCTTTCATGTTAATTAGTGCTTACTTGTGTGCTGTGGAGGATGGAATTTAGTCTGCTGAGGTTGTAAATATTTGTTCTCTGCAGGTTTTTATTTCTTCTTTTGATGTAAAATACTCACAAGAATTAGCTTCCTTGCATTGCATGATTTCTATGTGAAGCTTTTGAAATTTTTTTTTGAAGAATAATTTTTCTTGGCAAACATTTTGCTGAATGATTTTTTAATTTTTGGCTGAATAATCAAATCCTATATTATATTACAACAAATTTGCCATCCATTCTTTGGTGAACTATATTTTTAAAAATTTTTTTTAAAGACAAAGTTTGGTTGGTAATTCAAACCATAAATTGTTCCTGTTGCGGCTCTGATCTCATCATCCAACTTGTCTGAGTTGCTTGTGTTGTAAAACAGCAAGTTAACACTACTCCTGTGAGAGACATGGCTGAGGTAAATCCTGTGGAGGGCGATGTGGTCAAGGAGCAGGGCACGACAGCAACAAACGGGCACGCAGCAGTGGAGGATTCTGAAAACAGCCAGCAAGATACGATCAAGAACAAGCAGGATGGCACCAAAACAGTACCATATTACAAGCTTTTCTCCTTCGCTGATTCCTTGGATTGCATGCTAATGTCTGTTGGTGTAATCAGCGCCATTGGAAACGGGCTCTGTATGCCTCTAATGACTGTAATCATGGGAGATATCATTAATTCTTTTGGAGGAGCTGAGAATACCAAAGATGTTGTGGATGCAGTTTCGAAGGTAAATGTTCTGTGGCTAGAGCCTGGTGAAAAGTTTTCTTTACGAACACATCTTCACTAGGAATTACTCCTGGGGCCTGGAAACTATTTCAATTAAACGACACAAATGTCATGGCGTTGTGTGTTGAACTCGTACATGTTAAGACTAAACTTATGAAATTGGACAACAGTCCAACATTCCGTGTCTTATAAGTCCCACATAAAAGGGTGCACTTTAAAGGACTTGCTTGGAATCATGAACTCGATTCAAATCTTCTCTAGTTCAGCCGCCAAATGGTTGTTACATTAGGATTTGTGTCTGAACTTCTATTTTTGAACTTTTAACTTGGTTTCTGGTGTCTGCGGTTTAGTTGCTAAAATAGGATCATATCCTCAGGTAGCTCTAGAGTATGTTTACTTGGCTGTGGGAGCTGGTGCTGCTGCATTTCTGCGTAAGTATTACCGAGCTCCCTTACAGTATTGAAGAAATAGCTTGGCTTATTGGAACTCAGATAATAAATTATCTTTTGCTATATGTCAGAGATGTCTTGCTGGATGATCACCGGAGAGAGACAGGCTGCACGAATAAGAGGTTTATACTTGAAAACAATATTAAGGCAAGATGTTGGTTTTTTCGATAAAGAAGCGAACACTGGGGAAATTATTGGCAGGATGTCCGGTGATACTGTGTTCATTCAAGAGGCCATGGGCGAGAAGGTATTTACACGCTACACAAAAGCCTTAAATGATTTCCATTTTCTCTAACAGCCTCTAATTTTTTCATGTTCTTATTGCAGGTAGGAAGGTTCATCCAATTAATTGCCACATTCATTGGAGGCTTCATAATAGCATTTCTTAAGGGATGGCTTCTCACCCTTGTCATGCTATCGTCTCTTCCCCTTCTTGTCCTCTCAGGTGCTGTCATGGGCATCAATTTATCGAAGATGGCATCCCGTGGGCAAACTGCTTATTCACTGGCATCAACTGTGGTAGAGCAGACAGTTGGTTCAATCAGAACTGTATGCCTACTTGTCTACAAATTATAATTTTATTTTCTATATTATCTTGGTATGGAACAAAAACGATGAGCATTCCCTTGCAGGTTGTATCATTTACAGGAGAGAAACAGGCGATAGCTAATTACAACAATTCCTTAATAAAAGCTTACAAGTCGGGTGTGCACGAGGGTTTGGCTTCTGGTTTTGGGATTGGTGTTGTTCTGTTTATTATAATGTCTAGTTATGGTTTCGCTGTATGGTTTGGCGGAAAGATGATAATTGAAAAAGGATATACTGGAGGAGAAGTAATTAATGTAATTTTCGCTGCGTTGACTGCCTCCATGTAAGTTGCATTTCGATAAATTTTGATGAAAATTTTTGGTGAACGTTGCGTGATTGCACTAGTAAACATGTTTTCACTTTTGCATACACTTCAAGTTGTGATATCTTAAAGTTATTGACTACTCCCACTCTTCACTTCAAAGTTTAATATTTTATGCTTCAGAATATCATGACATGAACATGTCTCTGTGATACTTTTCCAGGTCTCTTGGGCAGGCTTCTCCATGCCTGAGTGCATTTGCTGCTGGAAAAGCTGCAGCTTATAAAATGTTTGAGACGATTAACAGAAAGCCGGAGATAGATTCTTATGACACTAATGGGCAGCAGTTACAAGACATCCATGGAGACATAGAACTGAGGGATGTTTATTTCAGTTATCCTGCAAGACCAGATGAACAAATATTCCATGGATTTTCTCTCTCAATACCTAGTGGTGCAACTGCTGCTTTGGTTGGGCAGAGCGGAAGTGGTAAATCAACTGTGATCAGTTTGATTGAGAGGTTTTATGATCCCTTAGCTGGGGAAGTTCTTATTGATGGTATTAATCTGAAAGAGTTCCAGCTCAAATGGATCCGACAGAAAATAGGTCTTGTCAGCCAGGAACCCGTGTTGTTTACTTCTAGCATCAAAGATAACATTGCTTATGGGAAGGACGGTGCAACTAACGATGAAATAAGGGCTGCTATAGAGCTTGCTAATGCTGCTAAATTCATAGACAAACTGCCACAGGTTAAATTCGTTTATACATACTCTTTAAGTTTGGGTGTTTCTTTGTTGATCTTACCATTTCGATACATACGAAGATGGAAACATAGCCTAATTCAGCTCGTGTAATTAATTTTTTAGGGACTAGACACAATGGTTGGGGAACATGGGACTCAGCTGTCTGGGGGCCAAAAGCAGAGAGTTGCTATAGCTAGAGCAATCCTGAAAGACCCGAGAATTCTACTTTTAGACGAAGCAACAAGTGCCCTTGATGCTGAATCTGAGAGAGTTGTGCAGGAGGCATTGGACAGAATTATGATTAATCGCACCACTGTCATTGTAGCCCATCGTTTGAGTACAGTAAGGAATGCTGACACCATTGCTGTTATACATAGAGGGGCAATCGTCGAAAAAGGTAACACATTTGTTTTCTATTTTACCATTCGAGTTCCCAGTCTTACTTTCATCAAGTTTAAAGTATCGTTACCATAATCTTAATTAATGAGTACTTCTCATACTGAACTTTTTCAATTGAGCAGGTCGACATTCGGAGCTAATTAAGGACCCTGAAGGAGCATATAGCCAGCTTATAAGGTTGCAAGAAATGAGCAGTGTATCAGAGCAGACGACCGTGAATGATCATGATAGGCCAGAAATTAGTAGTGTGGATTCTCGGAGACATTCAAGTAAAAGATTTTCACTCTTACGATCCATAAGCCGGGGATCATCTGGAAGAGGAAACAGTAGTCGTCATTCCTTCTCAATCTCATTTGGTATGCCCAGTGCAATAGGTGTCCTTGACGCAGCACCTGCAGAATCTGATATTCTTGCTTCAAAATCATCAAGAGTACCTCCAGAAGTCTCGCTTCGCCGCCTAGCTTACCTGAACAAGCCAGAGATCCCAGTGTTGTTCCTAGGTACAATAGCTGCAGCAGCCAATGGGGTAGTCTTACCTATTTTTGGGTTATTGTTATCCAGTGTAATAAAGACCTTCTTTGAGCCACATCACGAACTCCGGAAGCATTCAAAGTTTTGGGCATTAATCTTTATTGTTCTTGGAGTGGGATCTTTAATAGCACTTCCAGCTAGACAATACTTTTTTTCTGTGGCTGGATTTAAATTAATAAAACGAGTCCGATCTATGTGCTTTGAGAAGGTAGTTTACATGGAAGTAAGCTGGTTTGACGATCCTGAGCACTCAAGTGGTGCAATTGGCGCAAGGCTTTCTGCAGATGCAGCTTCTCTGAGGGGGCTGCTTGGAGATGCTCTTGGTTTGCTTGTTCAGAATTTAGCAACTGCAATTGCTGGTTTGTTGATTGCTTTTGTGGCAAATTGGCGACTTGCTCTTATAATTCTTGTTTTGCTGCCTCTGTTAGGAGTAAATGGTTATTTTCACGTCAAGTTCATGAAAGGATTCAGTGCAGATGCAAAGGTATTTCTCTGAAATCCAAAATTTGAAGAAAAATTATAGTATGCAACTTGTTGCCGGTGCAGTTCAAAACATGATCCAATCTCACATACATAATATGTATAAGACTAATTTTTATTGATACTGAATTCTAAATGGTTGCAGAAAATGTACGAGGAGGCAAGTCAAGTAGCAAATGATGCTGTAGGGAGTATTAGAACAATTGCTTCCTTTTGTGCTGAAGAGAAGGTGATTGAATTGTACCAGAAAAAATGTGAAGGACCTATTAAGACAGGGATTAGGCAAGGGTTAATCAGTGGAATAGGATTTGGTCTATCCTTCTTTTTTCTGTTTTCTGTGTACGCCACTAGTTTTTACGCGGGAGCCCGACTTGTTTCAGCTGGAAAGACAACATTCGCTGATGTTTTCCGGGTAAGTTATTTTGCCTTCCTCTACAAGTCTTCAAGTAGTGAATGGCACAGAAAATTTGTTCACATGCCTGAAATTTTGCCCTTCTGGTTTGTAGGTTTTCTTTGCTCTTACTATGACAGCTGTTGGAGTGTCTCAGTCGGGTTCCCTAACTACTGATGTAAGTAAAGCAAAGAGCTCTGCTGCTTCTATATTTGCAATTATCGATCGAAAATCAAAAATAGACTCCAGTGATGATTCTGGAACAACGATAGAAAATATGAAAGGCGAAATTGAATTCCACCATGTCAGCTTCAAGTATCCAACTCGACCTGACGTGCCAATCTTCCAGGACCTTTGCTTGACCATTCGTCGTGGCAAGGTAACTCAGTAGCATGCATTGTTCTTCTTTTTACTCGTTTTCAATTCATTCACGAGATTCTGACCTTGTAGTCTAATAGTCTAATATGCGTTTCTGGAACTTGGAAATGTATTTTGTGTTTATCAGACAGTTGCTCTGGTTGGAGAAAGCGGAAGTGGGAAATCGACAGTCGTCTCATTGTTGCAGAGATTTTATGACCCTGATTCAGGTCACATTACACTTGATGGAATCGAAATCCAAAAGCTACAGTTGAAGTGGTTGAGGCAGCAAATGGGGCTGGTGAGCCAGGAGCCTGTGTTGTTTAATGAAACTATCCGAGCCAACATTGCATATGGAAAGGAAGGGGATGCAACAGAAGCTGAAATTATAGCTGCAGCAGAATTGGCAAACGCTCACAAGTTCATCAGTAGTTTACAACAGGTAGGCACTAACTTAAAAACTTCGTCGATTTCTTTTTTATCAGTATGATTTAGGAACATGCGTAGCTGAAAATAAAGATTGCGCCACCTCAATCCATAACAAAACATGAAGGTCGAGCCAACTCAAAGAAATGAAGATTCGATCTTTATGTTTGTAATGCACGTTTGTATCACTTATCACTATGAAAATCTTTGGCGTTGCTTACAAGAGGACTATTTTTACAAAATTATATTCAGAATGTTGAAGATTTATACATGTTAACTTCGGAAAACAATGCAGGGTTACGATACAATCGTAGGAGAGCGGGGGGTTCAGCTGTCCGGCGGACAGAAACAAAGGGTGGCAATTGCAAGAGCTATAATGAAGGCACCAAAGATTTTACTACTAGATGAAGCCACGAGTGCGCTCGACGCTGAATCCGAACGAGTTGTCCAAGACGCACTGGATCGCGTCATGGTGGATCGAACCACGGTGGTGGTTGCTCATCGGTTATCAACGATTAAGAGTGCAGATTTAATAGCAGTGGTGAAAAATGGAGTGATCGCAGAGAAAGGAACGCATGAAACTTTGATCAATGTCGAGGATGGCATTTATGCTTCTTTGGTTGCTTTGCATGCAAGTGCCTCATCTTAGAGATCTACTTTTCAGTAATTCTTCCGAGTACTTCAGTCGAATAGGAAATCCAAGGAATAAGTATGTAATATATATAAGGGTAATGTTAAGGAAATCATCTATTTAAACAAAATTTTGTAAATTATATAACGTAGTTGTGTGTTGGATTATGACTTAAGTATTAATTAACGTACATATATTTCTATTGGTGACACGTCAAATGGTTTTTAATTTAATCTAAACAATTGGTATACCTAGTTTTTTTTAAGAGGTATATTACCAAGGCGTATATGTTATGTTTTACTTTATATCTTGTAAAAGGTCTAAGTATGTATTACAACAATTATAAACACAACCCATTATAAAGTCGATTAGAGAGAAGGATTCGAACACCTGATCTTGACTGTGGTGATTCTAGTGTCAAGCGATTTTTACTATTTGAATCACAATTCTCTTCTAAAATTTTTCACCAATTTAAAGCAAGCAAAATCCGCAACGGCTCGGTTGTGGTGGTGGCACAAAGAAAGTCGTATCTATGCCCTAGTTTTTATTTCGCTCCGATTCATGTCTTATTCCTTTGTTAAATTTCTGAATCCACTGCAGCTCAGTGTATGGTGGGGTATAAAATATCGATGATATCGGAAATATCGGTAGTCCAAAAATACGGAAATTTCGATGGAAATATTGGGATATTATCGATATCAATAAAAATTGAATAAAAATCACCGAAATTGTAAGAAAAACTTGGAAATTTTTATTGAAACTTTGCAGGATGTTTATTTAGTCAATTATCTATTAGTTTATCACAAAAAATTGGAAGGAAATGCATTGCATGATAGATATAACTGATTTAAGTTGATTATATAGCGAGCTGTGAGTGTAAAAAATATGTAGTAATTAATGAAAGAAGTTTAAACATACCATAATCATTTATATATAATGAATTAGTACAATATTTTACACTTTATATATTGCATGGTAACATACATGAGTGACTTAGCAAGGTCTAAAATATCGATGATATCGGAAATATCGGTAATCCAAAAAAATATCGGTAGTCTAAAAACACAAAAATTTCGATGAAAATATCAGAATATTATGGATATTTTAGACTATGATGATGGCACAAAAAAATAGTCATATTGATGCCATCGTTTTTATTTTGATAAGATTTTTGTCTTATTCTTTTGCTAACTTTCTGAATTCGCTACAACTCAATAGTGGTAGTGGCAAAATAAAAGAGGAAACTAATAAAAAGGGCTTGAAAACTTTGAGTTTTAATGATAAGGACAAAATAAAGGGTAAAGTGAATAGTACCAGGATTGACTTTTTAGTGTAAAAATATAGTTTTTCGTTAAAGTGAACAGTACCGGGTGCTTTTCGTTAAAGTTCCCAAATAAAAGTCGTATCGACGCCATCGTTTTTATTTCGCTACAACTTTTGTCTTGTTCCTAGGTTATCATTTCCATGTACTCACTTTGATAAAATACAACTTTTTATGTATAAATTATGAATATAAGTCTAAATCCCAGCTTTTTCTTGTACTGTATAATGTATATGCTTACATAACACATAAAGAAAAAGTATTAATTGAACGTTAGACAACAAAAAGAAAGAACAAATAATTAGAGAGTGACGTGGAATATATTAATGAATATGTCACCTGTGTGTGTTTTCAATACTGTTCCTACATCAACCAAATGATTTCTCTCTCTAATCAAATCTCAAAATTTTGACCTTTTTTTTTCAAGGAGGGAGTGGGTGGTCGGTCTAGAAGACTAGAACGGTTTCTTTGGAGGAGTTTTGGTTTTTCATTTACTGTAATTTTAAGGCTATGATTTGGTTGCTTTCAAGCTTTTGTTGGAGGTGCTGTGTTCGGAGTTTATTCTTCCCCCTCCCGTCCTCCTTTGTTTTTCTGGATTATTGCGGTTGTTTTCGCATTTGGTCCTGAGATTTCTGAGGTCCAGGGTAACGCTAAAAAATATGCCCTAACTTTATATAAGCTTTCACACGTATAATTTCAATTATACTTAGAAAAAGATTTCAAACTCAATAATTTAGAAACACATAAAAACTAATTTATTTTGTATTGAGAGAAGGAAACAAAAAAACTCAGATGTACAAGTAGATAGATGATGGGTTTTGTTTCCCCTTTATGTGAACTTTTAAATTATTTTACATAAATCGTGAGGTATTTTGCTTACTTACTAACCTTGTCAGTAAAGGACTAAAAGATTTAATCACATTTTCGAGTATTTAATTGATATGTTTAAGCAATGCATGAGCACCTAATTAAACCTAGTAGGCTAGTATTGGTAAAGACATACATATATTAATTTATTGAAAACTAATACTAAGGAGACCAAATTTTAAATCAAATTTTGTAAACCATATGATATGATTGTTGATGATTTGATTACTATTTAATTGTTGATTAACGCGCTATTTTCTATTCGTGACACGTCATATGGTTTGTAAATTTGGTATATCTTGCATTACTCTTTGTTAAATGTTAGATTTGAATTGGAATGAACCTCTAAAAATTGCAATCAACATAGCCACAAATAGGGTTTCGAACCTGCAACATCTTTTTTAATTATAAGGAAGAGAAACCACCCCTTCTTGTTAAAGTTGATTATTTAACCAAATTTTATAAATATATACTCTCCTGAAAACATATATAAATATACCACCTAATATTTTTGGTGCCCTGATTTTTTGAGGCGCCGAACGATCGCCCTGCTCGCATTTGGCCAAGGCCAGCTCTGGTTGTTCTTCAGCTCTGCTTCCATGTGCGATATTAGAAACTTAAAACCGAACATCTAAAAGTAAAATTGAAAATAGAAAATTTTATATGACTGATTCTAAACCCACCTCATTGTCTTATTTTTTCCACCACATTTTAATAAAAATGATAATGCCATATTTATACTTTAGAAAATGACTTTTAGACCCCTATTTATAAATTTATTATAATCTTCCTATCCAAAAAATGGAAAACAAATGGAAAAACTGAAAAACCTTAGCAATCTTTCACCTCCCCCAGCCTGTTTCTCTCTCTCTCTCTCTCTCTCTCTCTCTTTGTGAATTTCTTTTACCATCTTGAAGAAAAGCTCAAAGGGGTTGCTGCACGAACAAATCTAATTTGAATTTCTATAGTTCTAGTTAGTGAAGAAAAACCAAAGGCGATTGAATTGGTTTTATCTTGGATGCTTAGTTGTCAGAGAGAATGGCATTGTTTTTTATTTTTTATTTTTTATTTTTTATGAAGAAAGCTTCAACAGCTGAGTTGGATGCTTTCTTTCCAATTAGATCAGAATTTGTAAGATGGCATGCTACTTTCTCTGAAGATGGTCATTTGGATACATCCAAAGTGCTTGGACAAATCTAATGGTGGGGTCTGAGAATTCTTGTTAGGTTGCTTTGATCCAAATAGCACATTCGATGAACGAAATCGGCTCAGGCAATGCCATAGGTAATATATATATAAGAAGGTTATTTTGGGAATAATAGTGGGTGGAAAATAATGTAACATCCCTCATCGCCCAGGGGAGTGGATCTTGTAAGCCTTATATGTATATTATCATCTATACCTAGCATGAGGCCTTTTAGGAGCCCACTGGCTTCGGGTTCCATTGAAACTCCGAAGTTAAGTGAGTTCACGCAAGAGCATTCCCAGGATGGGTGATCCACTGGGAAGTTCTCGTGTGAGTTCCTAGAAACAAAACCCTAAGGGCGTGGTCAAGGCTCAAAGCGAATAATATCGTGCTACGGTGGAGTTAAGCCCAGGATGTGGTGAGGGCTCGGGCCAAGATGTGACAAATAACATTTTAATTCTGTAAGTTTCTATGGTGGGTGAAATTATAATATGGGTAAAAAATAAGATAATGAGGTGGGTCTAGTAGCACTCTTTTGTATTTACCCCATTCACAAGCATATTTTAAGAAAACCCCTTATATTTTAATACAAACTCATTGGCCGTATTTCTCACTCAACTGACTTCCCGTTATGGCCTTAAGTTGATGAATTAACTGATAATTTGTTTATAATGTGATTTATGACCATTTTCATAATTTGTTTTTAAAGTGTTTTTAAGTTGTTCTTAGTACTCAAAAGCAGTTTCAGACATATTCCTTTTTTTTTAATAGAGAAATATATTTACATTAAGAGAGTAGAAGAATAAATAAGTTGCAAAACTCATCATTTTTGAAATTCCGACCTAATATCATTCACTTACAAGTGAATATGGATATCACTAGACCGTACTACTAAAGGTCAATTTGGGATTGCGCTTTTAAAAAAATACTTCTACTGTATTTCAAGAATAATCAACTGTAAAATAAAGTAATTGAGCGTATTGTTCTTTTAAAAGTGTTGTGAGTATGAAAACATTGAAAAATCGTTTGGTAAATTTTAAGGTAAAAGTAATATAATTGTATATATTGATGCGCAAAATTAGTGAGGACTTGGTACAACATAAAATGTTAATTTTATGACCTTCGCTAGATTGCTCCGGTCACTAATGTGGATAAGTATGCAAATAGATAGAGACAGGGAAACAAACACAAGATGTATGTGGTTCATCCAGATTGGCTACGTCCACGGAGTAGAGAGTTCTCATTAATTGTGAAGGGTTTACACAAGTACATAGGTTCAAGCTCTCCTTTAGTGAGTACTAGTGAATGATTTAGTACAAATGACATTAGGAAATATTGTGAGAGAATAATCTTTATTTATAGAAGAGAGTTTCTAGTTTTATTCTGACATTGACACGTGTCGTGTTGCGATTGGTTTCGGATGTTGACACGTGTCACGTTATGATTGGCTTTTGATATCGACACTTGTCGCGCTGTGATTTGCCTCCTGGTTGAAGGGAAACTCTTTTGGGTCCTTGACGGTATAACGTTGACCGGTACTCAATAGTTTCGGGATTGGTCAAGTATGTTACAAACAGTGCTCCCCTAAGTTCCCGAGTGAGGGAAGCTCCTTAGTTGGGAACTTGCAAGATCCAAGCCATTGAGTAATCACGAAACTTCTAAGTACCGAAGAGTGGTATCATTTTCACTTGCCTTATCTGTCTTATATGTACATGTGGCATCTTCTCTGAAAGTACTTTTCCTCCATCCAGGGGTGGTATCTTTAACCGATGAAGATGCACAAGGTAATGTATCAATTTCACTTGAAGCTTACTTGTAGTTTCGGGCTTGGTCAAGTGCGATACAACCCCTATAGTAGGAGTCCCCCAAGTCGCCGAGCTAGGAGATTTGCCGAATGAGGTAACGGACAAGGTAAGTAATTAGACTTCCAAGCAAGCAACCTAGATCAGATGTTCAACTTCGGCTTCCGGTTGATTATTGTCCTTCTCCTTGTGTTGTAAACAGCAATAAGGATAAGGATAAGCAAATGGAGAAGAGATGATATGAGATACTTTTGGTTTTGAAGAAGTAACTTTCCATAAGCTTATTCTTGAACTGGGCTGGAGGGTTTTCTGGTTTCCTCCAGAGTATAAGGCCGACTCAAGAATTTGCGGGTCAAAACAAGTCCATCAAATCTAGAGTACATTCGACCCTGATGATATAAGATACTTTTGCTGTTGACAAAGTAGTGGATGTATCGGCACGTGTTCTGTTACGATTGTCTCCACATGCTTTCTTGTATCCTTCTCACTTGCCCTATATGTTCTTCAGGCGGATATGGTATATTTTCTGTAAGAATAAGATGTTGAAGATGAGTACTCGAGAGAAATGTCAGGTAAGTAATCATGCAATAGGTTCCAGGTACTATATCTTGACTGGAAGCTTGATTCCAAGTACTGACTGATTGCTCTTTTTCTCCTTGTCTTACAGGTAAGAACAAGGCCAAAGGAAAAGACAAGGAAAAAGCATAATATGGGATACCATTGCTTTTAACCCTGATGAAATGAGATACTCTTGCTCTGGTGTGGCTTGTTTGCAGAGGTATTATCGAGGGGAAAAGAAGCTAAGTATTTTGAGAGATTCTGCTGAGAGTGTCCTTTTGGATGTGAAGAAAATTTGAGCATTTTTTTTATTTGCAGGTCTGCTTGGCTGTGAAGGATGGAGGTTGACATATATAGAAGTCTCCCTAACAACAAGTAGTAGTGCTATTCCGTTACCCTTCTTGGTCATAGCAATGTAGTGGGAGCTACAAGCTTCACATGTTTTAACTTTGTCAGAACACTTTGAAAAAGTAGTCTGTGGTATCTAGAAAGCTAATGTTGCGTGTGAAGATTGCAGACAAGCTTTATCCAAGGAAATCTGGCTCTCGAAGTTCGGAGAGCGGTACCTCTTCGGTTTTCAAACAAACAATCATGTCGGGGATCTGTCTCTTCTATTTTTAAGAAAGAAAACATGTTGGGAGTCTGACTCTTGAGATTCGGAGAGCAGTGTCTCTTCGATTTTTTAGAAAGTAATCCTGTTAGGAGTCTGGCTCTCGAGATTCGAAGAGCGGTGTCTTTTCGATTTTTTGAGAAAGCAATCCTATTGGGAGTCTGACTCTTGAGATTCGGAGAGCAGTGTCTTTTCGATTTTTGAGAAAGTAATCATGTTAGGAGTCTGGCTCTCGAGATTCGGAGGGCGGTGCTTCTTCGATTTTTGAGCACGTAATCCTGTTGGGAGTCTGGCTCTCGAGATTCGGAGAGTGGTGCCTCTTCGATTTTTTAGCAAGCAATCTTGTTAGGAGTGTTTTCTCGAATGTGAGTAAAGGTTGGGCATTTTTGCCAGTCTGCCTTGCCACGGAGCACAGAGGTTGACACACATTGGGACTTTCTAGTTATTAAGCAGTGATGCTGTTCATTTACCCTTGTGGGTAATAGTATGGTAGCTGGACCTTCATAATTTATATGTCAAAACTTTGTCAGAGATCTTTGGCAAAGTGTGGTATCCGAGGAGCTGATGTTGCGTATGGAAAGTAGTGTCTTTTCGGAATCCGGAGAGTGGTGCCTCTTCTATTTTTTTAACCAATGGCCCTGTTGCCCTTTCTTTTATAAGGGCACCAATTGTGTGCAAGAATTACATTCAAAGAGTTATTTCTTGTAAGAATTTTCCCCCTTACTTCAGAGATTTATTGCACCTCATTTCTCCTTCATCATTTCTGAGAATGTTTGGCCCATCTAATCGTCGTTTTGACTTAAACTTTGGTGAAGAGGTAGCCATGCCTTCTCAAGACAACATATGACGCCCATCATTCTCATCCCCTACTGGTCCTCTTATCGTTAGGGACTTTGTGATGAAGAATGATATGACCACTGCGGTTGTGGCCAGGAACCTTCTCACTCCCAAAGATAACAGACTACTTTCCAAACGATCTGATGAGTTGGCTGTTAAGGATTCTTTGGCTCTCAGTGTTCAGTGTGCATGTTCTGTGTCTAATATGGCCCAACGCCTATTTGCTCGAACCCGCCAAGTTGAATCATTGGCGGTTGAAGTGATAAGTCTCAAATAGGAGATCAGAGGGCTAAAGCATGTGAATAAACAGTTGCACAGGCTCGCACATGACTATGCTACAAATATGAAGAGGAAGCTCGACCAGCTGCAGGAATCTGATGGTCAGATTTTACTTGATCATCAAAGGTTTGTGGGTTTGTTCCAAAGGCATTTATTACCTTCATCTTCTGAGGCTGTACCGCGTAATGAAGCTCCAAATGATCAACCTTCGGTGCCTCGTCCTTCTGGGGTTCTACCTAGTATTGAGGCTCCGAATAATCACCCTCTGATGCGTCATCTTTCTGAAGCTCTGCCAACTGCTGATACTTCTCCAGAGCAACCTTTGTGAATGCTCCATGTTGTTTGTTTATTTTGATTTATGTATATGTACATATTTGTAACTTATCGGAGATATCAATAAACAAGCTTTGCCTCATTTCAACGTATTGTATTAAATACACCAAGGCCTTCTTCACTAAGTTTTTTGAATTTTTCCTTTTGTTGAAGCTTGTATGTTGAAGCTTTATGAGTGAAGCATGTAGGTTGAGGTAGTGCTCCCTTAATTTCCCGAGTGAGGAAAACTTCTCGGTTGGAGACTTGAAAAAATTCAAGTCACTGAGTGGTTGTGAGACTTCCGAGTATCAAGGTGCAGTAGCATATGGTAGGAGTCCCCCAAGTCTCCGGTCGAGGGAATTGACGAATGAGACATTTCCTTTCTAAGTGGTAGCCTAAAACTCATTCTTCATATATATTTGTTATGAAAGTTGTTAGGCCCAAAGAAGATGAGGCCTAGGCAATTTTTTTTCGATTTTTTTTTTTTTGAATTTTTTTTGATTTTTTTTTTTTTGAATTTTTGAATTTTCGAATTTTCGAATTTCCGAAAATATATATATATATATATATATATTAAGCTTTGTAGGTGAAGCTTTGAAGTTGAAGCTTTGTTGGGTACCATGAATTGATTTTGCTTCACACTATCTTGATCAAGATAGTGTGAAGCTTTTGTGTTGAAGCTTTGTAGGTGAAGCTTTTATGGGTGAAGCTTTTGTGGTGGGTGAAGCTTTTGTGGGTGAAGCTTTTGTGGTGGGGGAAGCTTTTGTGGATGAAGCTTTTGTTGAAGCTTTTGTTGGTGAAGCTTTTATGGGTGAAGCTTTTGTGGTGGGGGAAGCTTTTGTGAGTGAAACTTTTGTTGGTTAAGCTTTTATAGGTGAAGCTTTTGTGGTGGGTAAAGCTTTTGTGGTGGGTAAAGCTTTTATGGGTGAAGCTTTTGTAGGTGTAGCTATTGTGGGTGAAGCTTTTATAGGTAAATTTTTGGAGTTGAAGCTTTTGTTGGGTACCAAGAATTGATTTTGCTTCGCACTATCTTGATCAAGAAAGTGTGAAGCTTTTGAGAATTTATAGTTGTCCTCCATTGATGAAGTTTTTGTTGGTGAAGCTTTGGAGTTGAAACTTTTGTTGGTGAAGCTTTTATGGGTGAAGCTTTTGTTGGGTACCATGAATTGATTTTGCTTCACACTATCTTGATCAAGATAGTGTGAAACTTTTGAGAATTTGTAGTTGTCCTCCATTGATGAAGCTTTGGAGTTGAAGCTTTGGAGTTGAAGCTTTTGTTGGGTGCCATGAATTGATTTTGTTTCACACTATCTTGATCAAAATAGTGTGAAGCTTTTGAGAATTTGTAGTTGTCCTCCATTGATGAAGCTTTTGTTGGTAAAGTTTTTGTGGTGAAGCTTTGTTAGGTACCACGAATTGATTTTGCTTCACACTATCTTGATCAAGATAGTGTGAAGCTTTTGAGAATTTGTTGTTGTCCTCCATTGATGAAGCTTTGTTGAATTTCCCTTATTTTTTTTTGGGAAACTAGAAATTTGAAAATGTGGGAGAGACAACATATACAAATTTTGCTTCCGCATTGTTGAGCAAGAGATTGTGATGCAAGCCACACCTTGTAGTAGTCGAAGGTTTGAATGAACCATATAAATTGAATTTGCTTTGAACAGTCTTGAATTTGCCTCGAAGGTTTGAGAATTGTAGTTGCCCTCAATTGATGAAGTTTTTGTTGGCACCATAAATTGGTTTTGCTTCACATTGTCTTGATCAAGAGTGTGTGAAGCTTTTGAGAATTGTGGTTGCCCTTCATTGATGAAGCTCTTGTTGGCACCATAAATTGGTTTTGCTTCACACTGTCTTGATCAAGAGTGTGTGAAGCTTTTGAGAATTATGGTTGAACTCCTTTGATGAAGCTTTTGTTGGCACCATAAATTGGTTTTGCTTCACACTGTCTTGATCAAGAGTGTGTGAAGCTTTTGAGAATTATGGTTGCCCTCTATTGATGAAGTTCTTATTGGCACACCATAAATTGGTTTTTCTTCACACTGTCTTGATTAAGAGTGTGTAAAGCTTTTGAAAATTGTGGTTGCCCTCCATTGATGAAGCTCTTTTTGGCACCATAAATTGGTTGTCTTGATCAAGAGTGTGTGAAACTTTATACGAGTTGTAGTGTTTGCATTGTTACAAAGGAGAAATCTCTGAAGCAAATGCAAGAGGACTGAATAGCTTGATCTTCATATGCCATGCACTGAAGTTGTTGTTGGCTTGCAATAAGACTTTGTTGGTAACTATAACTCTTGTTGGGCATAAGTGCTCCCCTAGTTAAGTTGTAAAACTTGAGGGTTTTTTATTATTTGTGAATGCTATGAGTTCACATGTACAAGTTGTACCACTCGTTTTCTGGTTGGTGGAATGAATGGTGAGTTGTTTTTATCACTTGGTTAGTGGTACGAAGGTGAGTTCCTTCATCACCTTTAATCACATTTCATCACCTGGTTGGTGACACGAAGATGAGTTCCTTCTTCACCTGGTTGGTGGCATGAGTGGCAAGTTGCCAAATGATATTAAAGTACAGGTTGTACATTTCATCACCTGGTTAGTGGCATGAAGGAAAGTACAGGTTGTACATTTCATCACCTGGTTGGTGGCACGAAGATGAGTTCTTTCTTCACCTGGTTGGTGGCATGAGTGGCAAGTTGCCAAATGATATTAGAGTACGGGTTGTACATTTCATCACCTAGTTGGTGGCATGAAGGAAAGTACGAGTTGTACATTTCATCACCTGGTTGGTGGCATGAAGATGAGTTCCTTTTTCACCTAGTTGGTGGCATGAGTGGCAAGTTGCCAAATGATATTAGAGTACGAGTTGTACATTTCATCACCTGGTTGGTGGCATGAAGTAGAGTACAGGTTGTACATTTCATCACCTGGTTGGTGGCTCGAAGATGAGTTCCTTCTTCACCTGAGTGGCAAGTTGCCAAATAATATTAGAGTACGGGTTGTACATTTCATCACCTGGTTGGTGGCATGAAGGAGAGTACGGGTTGTACATTTCATCACCTGGTTGGTGGCATGAAGATGAGTTCATTCTTCACATTTTATCACCTGGTTGGTGAGAATAAGGGCAAGGTGTCGAGGCACATTGTAGCAAGTGTCGAAGACACAAAGTATGTTGAACCCTTTCGAAGCACAGTTGGCTTATGTATGGATATGTTAGAATGTATGATGTTTATGTATGAATGTGTTGGAATGTATGATGTTTATGTTGATTGATATGAGTGATGCTTATGAATGTTTTGCTATGCATGAAGGGATCCATGTTTTTTATATGTGAACCATGTTGGTTATGTTGGAATGTATGATGTTTATGTTGATTGATATGAGTGATGTTTATGAATGTTTTGCTATGCATGAATGGATTCATGTTTTTGATATGTGAACCATGTTGGTTGTAACACTTAGTATCACATACTTTGTGTCAAAGTACACATGTTGAAGCTCTGAGTTGAAGTATAAGGGTAGGTCAGCGTAGACCAAGTGTTCCATTGCTAGGAACGCAAAAGACTCAGAAGAAGTTTTCTGAATTCCCTATTCTTTAAATATTTACCGAATGGCTTATTTGACAAAAGATCTCAAGCGGTTAAGAGTCAAAACATTTGTAATGTGTATGTCTTCTTATAATAGCATTTCCTTCAGTACCTAATCCTCCACTTTGAAAGAGTGAAGCTTGGCCCCATAGTCATAATTGTCGACGGTACGTTCACCCTTGGTTGTCTTGATACGAACTTTTATCCCTCTTGTTGTAATGGGCTTGCTGAGAGTAAAAATCATTCCTCTTACCAAAAGACATCACGTTTGGTGACTTAGCGAGTAGCTAAATGAGGCAGGAGATGATGCAATGGGTGTCTGAATGGCCAATATCTCCTCACTTGGTAGAACTTGGCTTCCCCTTCCCACTTGTTGATTGGGGTTAACCATATGGGGGTTCCCTTAGTATGTTATTGCTTCGGCAAAGGCGTGGTAGTAAGCCTATGCCATCACCTCAGAGTAAGTCTTCCAAGTGTTGGCATTGATTATGTACTTGAAGAAACAATCACATAGGCCTGCCGTGAAGGCCTTGAGGTCGGTCTTGTCATCTGCCTCAGCGTAGAGAGAATACTCATGGCTGAAACGACCAGCATACTCTCGTAGTGACTCGTCCAGTTTCTGGCGAATAGTGTACAAGTCATCTGCAGAATGCAAGCGATCGATCTGGAAGATGTGTTGAGAGACAAACAGTTTCCTCAGTTCCTCAAATGAGTCTACTGTCTCAGGTGGAAGACGGCAATACCAATTTATAGCTCCGCCAGAGAAGATGGAAGGGAAGAGAAGACATCGCTCTTTGTCGGTGTGCATCCGATATGCCATGGTGGAGTCAAAGAGGTTAAGGTGTTCAATTGGGTCTTTCTTTCCAGTAGAGAGTTGTAAACTAAGCTTTTGTTTTGTCTTTGCTTGAAATGGGGTGTCAATGATCTTTCTTGTGAGAGGGCCAGGCTTGGGTTGGTTTCAGTCAAGTATCTCGGCCTTACGTTTGGCCTTCAACTTGTTTACTTCCTCAATGAGCTGTAGGACAAGAGGGTTCTGAGTGGAGTCATATACCACTGGAATTTTCTTTCGTAAGTCTCTATCGCCTCTTGGAAGTAGGAAAGTTTGAGCAAAGGCATGTGGTTTTTTCTTGGACTCACCGTACTGACTTCTACGACTAGTCTGTTGTTCTTTCCCTAGATTGGCAGCTGGCCTGGGTCGTGGAAGGGGATCGAGACTTTCAGAAACCCTTGGGTCATTGATCTTCAAGCATATGTGGAGGGGATTCTCTCGACGTTGCTTTAGGAAGTCTCGGCAGTCATGATAAATGGCTTTTGATCATTCCAACCCTTCTGCAATGAGGTGTCTTCCTCCACTTATTCTGCTTCGAGTCGAAGCATCTGGGTTGAGAGAAGTCTCATGTTGATCAACGTTTTGATGATTAGCTCGCTCCTCAGCAGGGATACCCATGTCGAAGGGAGGTGACCCTCCGAGCTGGGGGGCACCCAGATGATGTTGATGTCCACAGGGGCAACGAGCTCGCGTGTTTGAGTACGCCTAGTTTGGTGGAGTGTCTCAAAGAGCTTCTCATACTGCTCCTGGAGGACCTCATTTTTCATTGCTATCTTGTTGTTCTGAGCTTCTAGCTCATCGACTTTAGCTTGAAGAGCAACCCTCTTTCCTTCCTTTTTTCGTTGCTTCGCACTAAGTGCAAGAGGTGTGTCATTCTGTATGTTGTGGCTTCCTTCGCTCCTCATGTTGGAAAGGGATGCCTGGTCAAAAGAGAGTGTACGAATGGTGGAAACCAGCTTAGCAAAGCTGAAGAGAATGGGAATAAGTGTCGTTCCCACAGACGGCGCCAAATGTTGATGCACAAAATCAGTGAGGACTTTGGTACAACTAAGGTGTTAAGTTCATGATCTTCACTAGATTGCTCTGGTCACTAATGTGGATAAGTATGCAAATGATAGAGACAGGGAAGCAAACACAAGATGTACGTGGTTCACCCAGATTGGCTACATCCACGGAGTAGAGAGCTTTCATTAATTGTGAAGGGTTTACACAAGTACATAGGTTCAAGCTCTCCTTTAGTGAGTACTAGTGAATGATTTAGTACAAATGACATTAGGAAATATTGTAAGAGAATGATCTCTATTTATAGAAGAGAGTTTCTAGTTTTATTCTGACATTGACACGTGTCATGTTATGATTGGCTTTGGATGTTGACACGTGTCGTGCTATGATTGGCTTATGATGTCGACACGAATCGCGCTGTGATTGGCCTCCTGGTTGGAGGGTAACTCTTCTGGGTCCTTGACGGTATAACGTTGACCGGTGCTCAGTAGTTTCGGGATTGATCTAGTATGGTACAAACAGTATATAATGACAAAAATTGACATGATAGTGTGGGTGATGATAACAACGACAACGGTGGCGAAAGCAATGGTTGTGATGGTGGTGGTGGCGGTGGCGATGCCAATAAAGGGGTGTGGAAGTTGGGTCGTAGTGGTAACAGTGGTAGGGGTGGCGGTGCCAATAAAGGGGTGTGGAAGTTGGGTCATAGTGGTAACAATGGTGGTAGGGGTGGCGACAACGACGATGGTGGCAATTGTGGTGGCAATGGTGGTGGTTGTGTATATGGTGGTGATGAAGGCGATGACAGTAACGATGGTAGTGGCAGTTGTGATTTTGGTGATAGTGGTGGTGGTTGTAGTGGTGGTGATGGTGGCGCCATTATGTAGTGATGGTGGCAACAATGTGGTGGTAATGGCAATGTTGGTGTAAGAGGTTAGGGTTTGTAGTGGTAAATGGTGGTAGTCACTTTGTTCTTTAAAAATAAAATATGTCTAGAAGGATAAATAAAGTTATTTTTTAAAATTAATGAGCATGTTACATAAATTCAAAATATTCATTAAAGGCTCCACTCCGTTTAGTACCTACCTCATAGATTAGTTAACACAGTTAACCTACGATAGAGGTACAAGAAAAAATTGAGCATGAATTAGTACCAGTAAAAAGGAGAAATAATATTTAATTTTTATTTTCAATCCTAAAATTAAGTAAACGATAAACATATAAGCAGGGGATGACATTTATCACCATTTAACAAAAAAGATAATAAAAATAAAGGTGTGAATAATCAGTGAATAGACATAACCCAAAAAAGTGGACTAAACCCATTAACACTCACAAAATTGGACTTATATAAAGTTTATTTTAGTATTAGTTTTTGGATAATGCTAGGGAGACCATTAGACCAAATTCGGTAAACCAAATGATGTGCGGCTTTTAAAAAGCTATTGTCTAGAAACCATTGCTTTTAAAATAAGCATGATATTTTATTTTTACTAAACACTTTTTTACTGTTTAACTATAAAGTGAAACAGTTTTTGATAAATAAAAAAACACTACCAAACTGGACCTAAGTATTGATCCTTATTTTATTTGAATAACTATCTATTTTTCTTTTTTGGATTTTTGACACCGTATTCTAAAACTACTATTTTCACTCAAATTATCCAAAGATGAATTAAGACACTGCCTAACTCTTTACATGCAAAATTATTCTTTTCCTAAAAATACTCTTGAGAATGAACGGATTCAATTATGAAGCTTGTCTTAGGTTGTCTTTGAAGAAAGAACAACTACTTGTTGACATTTAGTACTAAGGTTTAGTGGTATTCCTCTTCATTTGTAAGTGAGAGGTCTTATATTCGATTTTCGCTGAAGGCAAATTTGAACCACATTATTGCATGAGGCTAAGCCTACTCCCTCCCCCCACTAAGATAATAACATTTGTTCAAAAAAATAAAAAACAAATACTTTGCATGTGAGGGGTGGAGTATTGTCCCACTCTATGGTGAGGCAGGGTGCGAAGACAATGGAACGACGGCCACCAAGGAGGACGTCTACGTCGGCAATAGCTAGCAACCAGTCAGAGGTCGGAGACTCGGAGAAACCAATAAGGAACAGAAGTGGAGGAACACGAATTGTATTTTTTAATTTTTCAGATATCAGTGTTTTTAATAACACTTTGAAAGTTGCGGCTAAGATGTTGGTGGTTATGTCTCTTAGCTCTCAAAATTTTTCTCCTTTAGCCGCCCACTTGATTTTTTCTCTTTGTCCTTTCATTTGATAATAATGTTAATTACTTTTTTAATTGTGTTTGTGAAGTGTTGTTCTCCAACATCCTTTTACTTCTTCAACGACATTGCATGACTGCCGTATGTTAACAAAATAATTTTTGTTAGTGTCCGTCCAGACTTTCCCGTTCTGTTTGTAGAGGGTATATTTTCCCCGCCTGCTTTGTTGTAAAGATTTGATCGTTGCATTCTCTTTGTTTGTTTCATATGCATCTGTTCCTTGGACTGTAAGTCAATTTAGTGCTCATGAACTGTATATCTGTTTTTTTCCAAAAAAAATTGCTAACTCAAACCCATAAATTGTTTCTCTTGCAGCTTTGATCTTATCGTACAAGTTGCCCAAGTTGATTGTGTTGCGTAAAACAAAGCAACTCAACTTTCGGAATTGGTGTTGCTTGTCAAATATAGCAAGTTAACTGTAAGAAATGGCGGAAGATGAAGATGTAATCAAGAAGCAGGTCACGGCAACATCCAAAGGCCACTCAGCGGTGGAGGATTCCCAAAACAGCAAGAAAGATACGAGCAAGAACAAGGAGGATGGCACCAAAACAGTACCATTTCACAAGCTTTTCTCCTTTGCAGATACCTTGGATTACATGTTAATGTCTGTTGGTACAATCAGTGCCATTGGAAATGGGCTCTGTACGCCTCTAATGACCATAATCTTGGGAGAGGTGATTAATTCTTTTGGAGGAACTGGGAATACCAAAGAAGTGGTGGATGCAGTCTCCAAGGTAATTGTTGTGTGACTAGACAATAGCACAGCAGCAAACTAAAGATAAAAATTCTCTGATCCGGTTCCCATCAGAATTGTGTCAACTGTACTCTCAACTTCCATTTTTGAACTTACTTTTTCGATTCTCTAGTATCTGTAGTTTGGTTGCTTAAAAGGATCATCTCCCTCCAAATAAGTTCTGCATTAAGCAACTCTCATAATTGAAACGTTGAATCATTAATAATTTGTCCAATTCGATCCTCAGGTGGCTGTAAAGTATGTTTACTTGGCTCTAGGTGCTGGTGTTGCTGCTTTTCTACGTAAGTTTTACTGAACTCCCCGCTGGTATTAAAGAAAGAACTTGGCTTATCGGAGATAACCAGGGTTTTCTATGTGCCAGAGGTATCTTGCTGGATGATTACGGGTGAAAGACAAGCTGCACGAATAAGGAGTTTATACTTGAAAACGATATTGAGGCAAGATGTCGGCTTCTTCGATACAGAAACGAACACTGGGGAAATTGTTGGGAGGATGTCGGGTGATACTGTGCTCATTCAAGACGCCATGGGCGAGAAGGTATTTACATGCCACATAAAACCCTCAAGTTTTTGCCATTCTCTTGTAACCTATTAACTTTTATTTTTATTTTTCCTTTTCTTCTGTCAGGTAGGAACTGTTATTCAGTTAATTGCAACATTTATGGGAGGCTTTGTTATAGCATTTATTAAGGGATGGCTTCTCGCCCTTGTCATGCTATCTTCTATTCCCCTTCTTGTCCTCGCTGGTGCGGTCGTGAGCATCCTTACATCGAAGTTGGTAACCCGTGGACAAGCTGCTTATTCAGTGGCAGCAACTGTGGTGGAGCAGACAATTAGTTCAATTAGAACTGTACGCCTACTTGTCCCTAAAATGAATAAAAATGTCTTCGATAAAACTAAAACTGATGGGAGTTCGTAATGCAGGTTGCATCATTTTCAGGAGAAAAACAAGCTATAGACAATTACAACTCCTCCTTAACTGAAGCTTACAATTCTTCTGTGCAAGAAGGTTTGGCATCGGGTTTTGGATTTGGCTTCGTTATGCTTATTATGATGTCTAGTTATGCTTTGGCTATATGGTTTGGCGGAAAGATGATTCTTGAAAGAGGATATACAGGAGGAGAAGTAATAAATGTACTTTTCGCTGTATTGACTGGCTCCATGTAAGTTTCAGTTCAATAGAATTTGATGAATATCGTTGGTAATATATCCGTGTTTAATTTTACGTGCACTGCAAGAATGCAACTTTTATTTACTACACCCCAAAATTAAATATTTGATGCTTAAGTATCAAGATATGAACATGTCTATGTATCTGCAGGGCTCTTGGGCACACATCCCCATGCGTGAGTGCATTTGCTGCTGGACAAGCTGCAGCTTATAAGATGTTTGAGACAATTAACAGAAAGCCGGAGATAGATTCTTATGAAACTAATGGACAGCAGTGCCAAGACATCCATGGAGACATAGAACTGAGGGATGTATATTTTAGCTATCCTGCAAGACCGGAGGAAAAAATATTCCGTGGATTTTCTCTCTCAATACCTAGAGGTGCAACTGCTGCTTTGGTTGGAGAGAGCGGAAGTGGCAAATCAACTGTAATCAGTTTGATTGAGAGATTTTATGATCCCCAATCTGGGGAAGTTGTTATTGATGGTATTAATCTCAAAGATTACCAGCTCAAATGGATCCGACAGAAAATAGGTCTTGTCAGCCAGGAACCTATTTTGTTTACTTGTAGCATAAGAGATAACATTGCCTATGGGAAGGATGGTGCAACTACAGAAGAAATAAGGGTCGCTGCAGAGCTTGCCAATGCTGCTAAATTCATAGACAAATTGCCTCAGGTTAAATTCTCTATTTTGCTTTGAAAGTTTTCAATGAATTTTTTCTAAACGATGAAAGCTTGTTGAGCCATCAGTGATCTTACACATTTTTATTTTCCTCTATTGGTTTTGTAATTAGGGACTAGGCACGATGGTTGGTGAGCATGGGACTCAGCTATCCGGGGGCCAAAAGCAGAGAGTAGCCATAGCTAGAGCAATCTTGAAAGACCCAAGAATTCTACTTTTAGATGAAGCCACGAGCGCTCTTGATGCAGAATCTGAGAGGGTTGTGCAGGAGGCATTAGATAGAATTATGATTAACCGCACTACTGTCATTGTAGCCCACCGTTTGAGCACAGTAAGGAATGCTGACACCATTGCTGTTATACAAAGAGGGACAATCGTTGAAAAAGGTAATGTATTTGTTCATTGGTGTGACAGTTGTTACGCTTTATCATTATTCATTAATTACCTCACATACCCATGTTTTTAAACTGAGCAGGTCCACATTCTGAGCTAGTTAAGGACCCTGGAGGAGCATATAGCCAGCTTATAAGGTTGCAAGAAATGAGCAGTGCTTCAGAACAGACTGATGTGAATGATCAAGAAAGGCGTAGTAGTGTGGAATTGGATTCCCAGAATAGCAGCCATCATTCCCTCTCAATCTCATATGATGTGGCCCCTGCACTAGGTTTCCTTGAAGTAGCACCTAAAGAATCCGATATTCCTGCTTCAGAATCATCAGTAGTACCTCCAGAAGTCTCACTTCGCCGCCTTGCTTACCTGAACAAGCCAGAGATCCCAGTTTTAATTTTTGCTACTATAGCTGCAATAGCCAATGGGTTAATCTTTCCTTTTTTTGGGCTATTGATTGCTAGTGTAGTCAAGACCTTCTTTGAGCCGCCACATCTACTCCTCAACAATTCTAAGTTTTGGGCATTAATTGCCATTGTTCTTGGAGTGGGGTCTTGCATAACACTTCCATCAAGACAATACCTTTTTGCTGTGGTGGGAAGTAGGTTAATAAAACGAGTCCGATCAATGTGTTTTGAGAAAGTGGTTCACATGGAAGTAAGTTGGTTTGACGATCCTGAGCACTCAAGTGGTGCAATTGGTGCAAGGCTTTCTACAGATATCGCTTATCTCCGAGGGTTGGTTGGAGATGCTTTTGGTTTGCATGTTCAGAACTCATCAACTGCAATTGCTGGCTTGGTTATTGCTTTCGTGGCAAATTGGCCACTCGCTCTTATAACCCTTGTTCTGTTGCCTCTTCTAGCAGTAAATGGTTATTTTCAAGTGAAGTTCATGAAAGGATTTAGTGCCGATGCAAAGGTATATCTCCGAAATCCAAATTTGGAAAAATCTACAACATACAACTTTGTAGTCGGTGCAGTTCAAAACATTGATCCAATCTCACGTGCGTAATATGTATAAGGCTAATTTTTAATTAACAATGAAAATTCTAAATGTTTGCAGAAAATGTACGAGGAGGCAAGTCAAGTAGCGAATGATGCTGTAGGGAGTATTAGAACAATTGCTTCCTTTTGTGCCGAAGAGAAGGTGATGCAAATATACCAGAGAAAATGTGAAGGCCCTATTAAGACAGGGATAAGACGAGGGTTAATCAGTGGGATCGGATTTGGTCTATCATTCTTTTTGCAATTTTCTGTTTTTGCCTGTATTTTTTACGCTGGATCACAACTTGTTGCAGCAGGCAAGACAACATTCTCTGATGTTTTCCGGGTATGTTTTCTGCCTTGCACTACAAGTCTTTAAGAAGAAAATAGTACAGAAATCTTCTGCTTATATCCAAACTCTGCTAGATTAGTAGTCGTTACTAAAGATTTAAATCTTCATAGCCCATTCAATACATTAGTTAAATTTGCTCATCTGGTTTGTAGGTTTTCTTCGCTCTCACTATGGCAACTGTTGGAGTGTCTCAATCGGGTTCCCTTGCCCCCGATTTAAGTAAAGGAAAGAGCTCTCTTGCGTCCATATTTGCAATTCTTGACCGGAAATCAAAAATAGATTCTAGTGACAACTTTGGAACAACTATAGAGAATGTGAAGGGAGAAATTGAATTACGCCATTTGAGTTTCAAGTATCCAACTAGGCCTGATGTACCGATCTTCCAGGACCTTTGCTTGACCATCCATCATGGCAAGGTAACTTACTATCTTGCATCTTGCATCGTTCATTTACTCATTTTCACTCAATAATAAGATTTGGACCTCATAATCAGATTTAAGCTGCCGGAACTTACAACTTGATTTTATATTATTCAGACGGTTGCTCTGGTTGGAGAAAGTGGAAGTGGGAAATCGACAGTAGTCTCGCTGTTGCAGAGATTTTATGACCCTGATTCGGGTCACATTACACTAGATGGAATCGAAATCCAAAAGCTACAGTTGAAGTGGTTGAGGCAGCAAATGGGGCTGGTGAGCCAGGAGCCTGTGTTGTTTAATGACACTATCCGAGCCAACATTGCATATGGAAAGGAAGGAGATGCAACAGAAGCTGAAATTATAGCTGCAGCAGAATTGGCAAATGCTCACAAGTTCATTAGTAGTTTACAACAGGTAGGCGCTAAATGACTATGTCAATATGGGCAGAAATACGACAGGTTCAAACTTATAATAAAAATTAGAACTGGAAAGACATTAAAATTACAATAGAGGCGGACAAAAACAATTGTTTACATACGGCTTTTATCAAATTTTTATTAAGAATATACGTCAAACACAATTTTGGTCACTGTTTTAGACCTAATAACAGATTCGGCACCAACGTTATAATTTTACCAATCTGGTGATGTGTTTAACTGTGTTCGCTATTTAAGTCCAATATTTCACTACCGTTGTATAGTGTCATAGTGATCAACATTGGTGACCAAAGCATATAACCGGTTCTATTTGTTCATATTTTGCTTTCTGGTGTTGCATGAATGAGGATTAATTGATGAAAACTTGCAAAATTATTGAGACCGTTGAAGATTAAAGCATATTATGTTTGGAAAACAATGCAGGGTTATGCCACAGTCGTAGGAGAGCGGGGTATTCAATTGTCCGGTGGACAGAAGCAAAGAGTGGCAATTGCAAGAGCCATAATTAAGGCACCAAAGATTTTACTACTAGATGAAGCCACAAGTGCGCTTGACGCTGAATCAGAAAGAGTTGTTCAAGATGCGTTGGACCGAGTCATGGTGGATCGAACCACGGTGGTGGTTGCTCATCGGTTATCCACGATTAAGACTGCAGATTTAATCACGGTGGTGAAAAATGGAGTGATTGCAGAGAAAGGAAAGCATGAAACGTTGCTCAATATCCACGATGGCATTTATGCTTCTTTGGTTGCAGTGCATGCAAGTGCCTCATCTTAGAGAGCCTTTCTATTCTTCTTCCGAACTACTGCAAGTAAAAAAATAAAAAATAAAACCCAAGGAAGAACAGTATGTAATATCTTTTATGCAGTAGAACAATGCAACCTCCTGTATATAAAGTTTGTTTGATTTGCATAAATTTCCTTCTCTTATAATCCTAAAGTGCAAGAGAACTTTACCTGCACCTGGAATGCTACAATGACGGTGTTTGGACCCAATTGCGTATTGTATGGGAAAATTAAATAAAATAAAGTTATAAAAGCAGTGCATGATTGACATAGTATACTATCAGCGTGTCATCCCAAGTGAGTTTTTCTCTTGAAGTGCCCCCTCAACAACCCAATTTGTTCATTCACAAAACAGCAAAAGTGGATCAAGCATTACTCAGAGTCTCCAAAAATCATAGAAAACAAAGTCAAGCCAAGTTTCTTGCTTTGCAAGCTCATACAAAATCCATAATAGTAGGTTTCTCATCAAATCCTTTCTTAAAATTTCCTTTTCCATCAATGAACTCATCATGCAAACATGATTAGCTTGGTGACTGAGACTTCCATTGACATCACAGAACCCTTCCACCTACCTCTGATATGACCCAGCACCTATTTCAAACTGCCATTTCCACTGAACAAAAATCTGAGCTTATCTTTTAGGAAAGAGACTTCTCTACATCTTTGGTAACATGATATCTCAGACCAATAATGCAATATCTTATGAGAAAAGTAAAACACATAATATTACAGCATTTGTTCAGAAAGTCACGATGGCTTACCAAGGTGTAAGTAAACCTTCACTTACATGGATCAGGTTCACCACAACAGTAACGCTTGTTTTGATAAAACAATGACATGTGCAGTTTCTTAAAATATAACATTGTATTATTGAATCAAAATGTCACATGTTCCAAATAAGTTGTTTTCTCTGCATTTAGGCCACAAGTGGGGCCAATTCCTACTGTTTTTATGGACACTGCAGATGGAAAAGTTCAGCTAGGAAAAGAAAAAAGAGAGGGATGAGGCAATCAAATTAGACCTTTTATTATTGCGATATATATCTAAAGCCCCACAACTACTACCTTCCACCACCTCTCAACTACTTTATGGACTCGTTTTAAAGATCCGACCAAGAAATTTTGTGTTTGGTGTCATTGGATAAAAATTGAGTATAACTTGCGCTTTACACACCATCATGCAAGATTATGAATGGGGGTAATAATATTTGCTGGAGTCAAATGGCTTTCCCATGAACATGACAAAACCTTGATCTTTTTCACAAATTTTATGATTTAAGACCCATGAGTACTGTTCACTTGGTGAACTTACGTGATCAGAAATAAGATTATAAATCTAGATCACGCACTAAAATAAATACCCGCCCGCCTGTTCACCAAACTTTTAGAAGAAAAAAATGGTCCGTTTTTGCTTGGTTCTCAAGCTACAAGCGACAAGCATGATATTATGATAAAGCACATGCTCTAGAAAACATCATAATGCAATATCTGAAGAAGAACCAATGTCTCTAACCACAAGC
The DNA here is from genome assembly GCF_042453785.1 of Malus domestica. NCBI lineage: Eukaryota > Viridiplantae > Streptophyta > Magnoliopsida > Rosales > Rosaceae > Malus > Malus domestica. Next base: position 10,138,643 of record NC_091676.1, on the reverse strand, counting down.
ATTAATTTGGTGAAACTATTAAGCACTAATCAATATGCTGCAAACTTACGTATTTTCTCGGGGAGTAATTAAATTAGAAAGGGACGTTTATCAGTCAATCTCTTCAGTGTAAATGCAACGTTAAGCACTAATCAAGGATTGAATTTAATTAATCACGTGGAATAGAGAAAGTCTTAATCAACTTAAATGAAAACAGCATCTCATCATATATATGTCACATTCAAAAACAACAAATATGACACATCCTGTGATGTGAAGTTGCAACTGACCAACCACTTAATTATATATCTTATTAACCTTGCATATATTTTTCAAAGTATTAATCCCTTCAAAGGGAAAGTTCTCTCTCTGCTGAAATATCCACCTAGCTCTCTATAGTCTTCGTTCTTCAATTTCCATCAACTTTAGCTCATATTCTTCGTTTCCAATATTAATGTTTAATTGGGACCTGCTTAATTAAATTTGCTGAAATGTGATTTTTATGGCGGTTTGGATCCATGGATATGCGATCTTCAGTTTTCAGGTACACTGGTTATTCTGCAACCTGCAATTCATGTACAATCTCTATAGACTTGCTCTTCACAGTACTCCTTTGCATTATGTGAGCTTGTTTGTTTGGTAGTATTTTTGTGCTTCGTTTGGTGTTTAGAACTAGATCGGATTTCACACTAGAGACCAAGGTGGATGGGATACGTATCCTTCATAACTAATTCATCTTCTTCTTTCAACTTGAACAAAATTTGAAAGTTGACATTCATTTCTTCTTTTGACATGCATTGAATGATTGAATCTAATTAGTTATACATCAAATTCAGTTCAATCTTGGACACCAAGCAAGCCTTTAGAATCACTAAAAGCGTTTTTTAGATAATCAAAACTTTAACAACATTAGTTACCTCTACAAAATTAACAACATCAACCATACTACTTTAATTCGAATTGCTAAAACCGCTTTCAGATAACTTTATCAGGTTCCTTATGCAAAATTGAAACCGAAGGTATAAGGGGCCATCAGCCCGTTAATTAAGGTGGTCCATAATTTGTTCAATAGGAGACAAAACATGACCTCATTAAGGCAATTGAGCAATAAGTATAACGTCTTTGTAGTAAATGGAGGGCATGCACCATACAGTTTCAATTTCTCTTAGCTTTGGGTCTCTTCGGTGGCTTTTGAATCTAGCGCATGCAGAAGCACACGTCACATTCTTCACGGACTCACCAGTCACAATTGCCCACTCTCACATGCACTGTTGCATGTGTCGTTCCATTCCAAAAGGCTTCACGGGTCCGCTATGTATTTATTGCAGCATGCAAGCGCTAGATATCTCTTGTAATTTTGTACGTATGAGGCATGTTTGACGCCCATTTATCTAAATATGCATTAACAAAATTTCAAGCCTATATGTTCACTTTGATTACCATCAATTTTCTTGTGATACCATTTTCCTGTTAGAGTGTTAAGAGTATACCACGTTAAATGATAGACGTCTAATTAGCATAACTTCTTAAAATATGAGTTTCTTCATTCACCGTCAATTGGTCTTGAATTAGATACTCATTTTTTTAAAATGATATTAGAATAGAGTATTCACGTATCCACATGCTCCCATTTCATCCGATAAGGATTGTCTAGATGTTAGGTCAAAAGGCCTGATAAATCTTAGGTCTCGTAGCACCATCACATAATTTTACCCAGTCATGCATACGTAGTTCATATAATTTTACCCAGTCATGCAACGTGGTACTTGGTACATGCAATCTTAAAAGCTAGCTAGCCAGACCTAGTTATCATCACATGGATTCACATTGGAACTTGAAACCACTGTTTGTTATATATGCATACATAAATTGCAGTGATTCAGAAGAATCAGATGATGAACATATCATGCATGCCCCAAACTGAAAGTGCTTTTCATTTCATTCAGCTACAGGGCCGGCAGAAACAGGGAAACGTTTCATAATTCATATGCAGATGCAGGCAACGCTTCGTCTATGTATGATGGAAAAGCACAAAGAGAAAGAGTAGAAGTTTCATTTCCATTTTATTTGAGGGTTAAGTAAGGTACGGTGCTTATGGCTTTTAACTCCTGCAATCAACGAGCGCTTTTACATTTTGTGTCTTTTCATGCACTATATATTTTCTAATTAATACATAGCTTCATCTTAGCCTGTAGCTATGGTGGGATTTAGTTGGAACTTGGAACCATGCTTTTTGGATTTGCATATTGCTTTGAGAATAATTAACAATAATCTTTAGACCTCTCATCACAAATAAACGGCTAATGCACGTTTTGAATGAAATCATTCTTTTCCTTTCACCCAGCCCTTTTCATCCCCGTATTCGCAACCATTTTCTCCTCTTCAACTGTTCTGTCGTCGCTGCATAGTTGCCACCCCCTTCACTCCTCGTTCTCAACTTTTGTCCACCCTCTACCCATCAACTCCTTTATAAAATCTCGTATCTCGTAGTTTTACGCTACGAAATAAAGAATAAACAAACACATAATATTAGAGGAAAGCAAGAACAAAAATTAGAGACGAACTTTTAGCCTAAATCCACGAGGTTCGACGTAAGTAACTTATATTGGTGCTTCTAAAATATTTGATAAATAATCCTTTGATCAAATCATAATGCTAGTGTAGTTTTGCCAATACTAAAATATCTACTTGACAATTCTAAGTTTAATTTCTACTCAAATCCCTGCCACAAATATCTAAATCCCACTCATCTTTTCTTTTCTTTTTTGTGAGAAATTTTTTCTTATCTTTTGATCCTCAATGGTAGAGCAGGCTTTAGCGAGTCCGTGTCCAAAAATCTTAACGTTTTGTCTGGTAAATATATTCTTTGTTTGCCTTGGGAGATAAGACAGGGTATGTATTAATTTAAGCCGTCCCCAATATTGATTTGGACATTGAGGAATAAAAAGAAGGGTATATGGACCCCAATAAAGTACATTTTCTCCAACATTTCTTTTTCTTAAACAAACAAATGGAAATATGACTATACAAAGCCAATATTGATTTCTTTTCAATTTCTTTGAGAGGACAAACACATCTTCAATGGTACTACAAAGAGAGGTTAACACAACTCATTTGAAAAACAAATGTTTGGAGGACAACACTTAACAAAATAGAAGTGTATGTATGTAATTTGTAGTTAAATTTAAATTTGACACATTTTGCACAATAAGTTGCTTTAATATGAATGTCGGTCTGTAATTTGCAACAAGTAGTGGCCATACAAGATTGTCTCTAGGAATCAAGTTTAGAAAGCCAAACATGCACCAAACCTAATATTACAATTATAATTAAGGGATGCTTTGGATGCGGTCCTTAGTCTCTAACACTCTTTGATTAAAACCTTAATGGTATTCAAAGTTTGATCAAAGTCCCTTGATTTTATACACCTCATTATATTACTATTACTATTTATATTTTTATAGTTTTGACATTAATTGTTTGATATTTTATGAGATTTATAATCCTATAAATTTAAAATCCCTCATTATAATACTATTAGAAATGGCTACAATAAAAAAATTCAAACATTTTAATTGAATAAATGGACAAAAACTATGTAACAATAAGAAATAATAATTGGCAAAAGAATGTATCCATAGTGTTAAAAAAAAATTTGGTACATTTCACATATAACAAAGTAGTACATTAATGAAGAAGAATGGGTAAATTATAAATAAATTAGGGTACAAATAAAAGATTAAAAAAAATTATGAGTACAAATGAAATTTTAAAAAATATGGCACAAAAAGAAATTAATACATGGGTACAAATTCAAACTAAAAATAAAATACTACAAATTTAAAAAAAAAGGTTGCAAATTAAAAGTGGGTACAAACTAAAAATATAAATATATGATACAAAGTTTAGCCATAAAACATAAATATATCATATGTAATTTTTCTATCATTGATTAATTATAAAATATCACGTCATGGTAAACACATGGGCAGAAATACAAATAAAACTTTAAAAAATATGGGCACAAAAAGAAATTAATAAATGGGTACAAATTAAACTGAAAATAAAATTGGTACAAATTAAAAATGGGTACAACTACAAACTAAAAATAAAAATATATGATAAAAAATTTAGCCATAAATATAAATATACTAATTGTAACATTTTTAACTCTAAATGGATATTTTTAGGTAAAAATATTTTATTATTGAAATAATTAATTATGTTATTAATATCCAAGGACCTTAATAAAAAATTAAAAAAAATAAGGTTTTAATCAATGGAGTAGTAAAATGAGGGATGAGAACCTAATTTCTCCTATAATTAATCCAATGGGATAATTTTGTGTGGGAAAACTAATCCAATCGCCCATAATTGTGACATCGCAACCAACCATTTGGAGAGGGAGCAGTTTGAGCTTAGAAGACAACATGAATGTTCATCAAAATCTTGTAGTTTGAGCTTAGGAGGGGACAATGATTGGTTTTTAAGCATAAAGAACTCACCGTTGGCAATGATCCTCATCATCCAATTATTTTCTCATGAGTCATGAGTAAATTTAAGACTCCAGTACGACGACCTGAGCATGATGGACACATCATTGTATTTAAATGTACGATGGCAAATATTATAAGATGCTAAATTCACGTTTCTGAGTTGTTTTCTGTATTTAAATGCAGACAAAATGAATGACAAATTAATTACAAATAAATACAAAATAAATAAATAAAAATTAAGAGGGCCACTTTCAAAGATTTTTTCTTTGTTCGAATCTTGTGCAGCAGCACCACTTTTTTAATTGAGTTTGTTGTGCGAATTTTTAGCGTCTTTCTATAAGAATTTGTGGTTTCTAATGGTAATCTTTGGTTTAAGCGGGAGTTCAATATTGATTTTCTGTGATTATTTGTTAGAAGAAGACTTTGTAAATTTGATTTCGACAGAATAAGACATGAATTTCAACATCACTATAAAAAATAGACCCTCTTCGGATTCTTTTGGTGATGATCTTGGGGATCCGTCAATCGTTCATCGTATATCGTGCGGTCAGTTTTTATCAAGTACTGTTTGAGTTTAATTTTAAATAAAAATATTTAAAAGAATTTATGAACACACGATGTATGATAAACGAACATAATTGATGAAGTCCCGAGATCCTCACAAAGAGGATCCAAGTTTAAAAATAGACCTATATACATTTTACGAGAGTTATACTAAAACGGATAATGTGCACCTGAATTATGCATGAATTGATAAAAAGATCAATTGCTTTGTAGCTATGGTCACTTAGTATACGGTCTAGTGGTATTTCTCTTCACTTGTAAGTGAGAGGTCTTAAGTTCGATTCTTGTCAAAAGCGAGTTAGCCTATTGTGAGGCTAAGCCCACCCCTCCCCTTAGGCCATCTCTAACCGATGGCTGGCCAAATGTCTCGTTTTAGCCCTTGGCTCTCCAAGAAATTAATATTTTAATGAACAGTGCATGGTCATATTTCTTATCATCTCCAACTGAGGGCCATAGGGCTTGTTTTAAACCTGTCACAAAAAACCATCTCCAACCGAGGGTCATAGGGTCAAACATATTATTTAAATTTAAAACTACAACAACTTAAATTAAATACACATTTATTTACCATGTATAAATGCACATTTACCATCTCTAATTGGAAGCTTATATTTAGGGGACCTTTCTAGGCCTTAATTAAATATTCTTTTTAAAATTTTGGCCCAAACAAAATGTAAAAGACTGTTAAAAAAAATTCAAAAATAACGGCTAGTTGACGTCAACTAGCCGTTGAGATTCAAAAATTTTAGCCCGGCTCGGGGCCGATCGGTTGGCCCTTTGGCCCTTTTTTGTCCAATGAGGCCCACGAACCTTTTGGTCTGGCCTTCGGTTGGAGACAGTTTTAGGGTTATTTTCGACCCTCTGACCCTTTGGAGCCTTCAGTTGGAGATGATCTTAGTGTAGATAATATCGTGCTTGTTCAAAACAAATTGTAGCTATTAACATAGAAAATTAAAAGGTGGAGAATGTGGCAATATTCCTATAAAATATTATGAACAATTAAATCGCTAAGACGAATTTGAATCGCAATACTGTTAGCTCATTATAAAATTTACCCAACCGTCACATCCTTTAGTATAAATACTATCATTTGTTCAAAAAAAAAAAATTCCCACATAACGCCCCAGAGTAGTACGTTTGTTGCTCACCAAATTTAATTCTAAAATTAGAATTAAAATACGCATTAAACAGAAAATTCATTTATGTGCACAGAAACTGATAAAACACAATAACACCAAAGCAAACACAAATGGAATGTTACATTAAACTTGAGTTCTCATCATCCCAAGATTCTCCATAGCCTCAACTTAAAGGTTGTCTGCAGATTTTCTTGACACCGAGAATCTGAGTAGTGGCCAAGAAAAAGTGGTTTGATTCGGTGCGGTGTGGTCCGCATGTCAGCAATCCACTGAGAATCTGAGATTCAGTCATGCGCAGCTTCGATTGTAATTCAGTTCATCAGTGCCATTGATGAAAAGAAAAAGATGGCTTTTAGTAGTTTAAAAAGTCAACTGCTCCGCATATGCATTCATGCACCAACACTGCAGTACGGAAAATCCAACAGAAAAAAAGTAAAATCTCTGTTTGCACATTTGTTGTTGCAGTCGCAGGTTGCTTGAAACATGTCTAGCCAGACGACCAAATCTTATCTCAGAGCTTCAGCTTCTTCCAGAGCAAAGGAGTCTCCGACTGCTGCGAGACCGGCAAGAGCAAAGTCGGTATCCCCAGATGTGAATTCAGAGAGTTCGAGGAGTACGGGGAGGGCTCTTCTGCTCAGCAACAAGCCGAAATCTGGGGAGTTGGTGTTGGGATCTCAGAAAAGCAAGGAACTTGAGGAGATTAAGATTGTGGGTCGGACCGGAAATCGCCAGGCCGCCGAGCAGTTCTCGAGACCGCGGCGGCTGAGGGCGGTGGAATCCAATTCCAAGAGAAATGGTCTGAATGAAGACGACCCACATGGGAAAAACAGAGAATTAGAGGAAAAGCTGGAGATGAGTGAGAGTTTGATCGCCGGGTTGCGGGCAGAGGTGGCGGCGCTGAAGGCGGAGCTGGATAAGACTCAGGGTTTTAACGTGGAGCTGCAGTCGCAGAACGAAAGCCTCTCTCGGAATCTTGCCGCTGCTGAGGCAAAGATTTCAGCTTCTGCCACTCCTGAACAGGTAAAGACTCTTTTAACTTTCATGGTCTGTAATTGTTTTCTTTACCCAAGCGATATTCTACTTTTAACTAATCTAAATTGCACCAGTTGATTAGAACTCCGGTGCATAGAGCCGTGGTGTTAATATTTGATTGTGTATTTTCTCTTTTAAAACTAATATTGATTCTGTTCTTTGACAGAAAATTCGATTTCTTCGTTGGAAATTGGAATTTTATTATTTCTAATTTTAATTTCGTGTTCTGTTTTTGTAGAGGGAGACAAATGGAGAATACCAGAGCCCTAAGTTCAAAGACCTTCAGAAACTCATTGCCAACAAATTAGAACGCTCAGTAGTTAAGAAAGATGCAGTCAATGAAACAAGTCCTCCTGTTAAAGCACCACCTCCTCCGCCACCAAAATCTGCAATTCCTAGAGTTTCCGCCACCCAATGCAGACCACCACCACCACCCCCACCTCCACCATCACTTCGGCTCCAACCCCCGCCCCCACACCCACCCCAGTTCTCTGTGAGAGCAACTGGCGGTACCACTCAGAAGGCTCCAGCACTTGTAGAATTTTATCACTCACTGAGGAAGCAAGAGGTGAAGATGGATTCTCCGGAATCTCGAAACCATCATAAACCGGCAGCTACTAGTGCACATAATAGCGTTGTTGGAGAAATTCAAAACCGTTCAGCACATCTTTTAGCTGTAAGCATTAAAGATTTTGATTATCTTATTGCTTCTTTTGTCTCTGCTGAATTTCGCTCGAAGTTTGAATCATTGTCCAATGACATTTTTTGGTTCCAGATAAAAGCAGACGTTCAAACAAAAGGAGAGTTCATCAATGACCTTATCCGGAAAGTGCTGGCTGCAGCATATACCGATATAGAAGATGTCCTAAAGTTTGTGGATTGGCTTGATGTTGAACTCTCATCTTTGGTAATTTCTAATTCCTAATTTCCTAACATCAGCAAAGAATCTTATTTAACGCACCATCCATGAGTAGAAGTCGAAATTTTCTAGATCAGTTGCAACTTATGTTAAGATGGTAGACCGGTAGGCTTTCGTTGGGATTCAGCTCATCTTGCATTAGTTTTTTCCGTTTAGGAGGGGTTAACAGACATTAATTTTACATCACCAAGAGTTTGGAAAATTTTGAAACTTTGTACTCCTACTAGATTGTTTTGGCAGATGCTTAATTGGTCCAGAGATTCAGAGATACATAAATGGGTTGCTAAATCTAACATCTTTGTGCCTTCAACAGGCAGATGAACGGGCTGTCCTAAAGCATTTCAAGTGGCCTGAGAGGAAGGCTGATGCCATGCGAGAAGCTGCAATTGAATATCGTGACCTTAAACTGTTAGAAAGTGAGATTTCTTGTTATAAGGATGACACTGACATTCCATGTGCAGCTGCCTTGAAGAAGATTGCTGGCTTATTAGACAAGTAAGAATTTTATGAAATATCTTCTGTATTCATTAAAAATATACCACTTCCCAGGCTTAGAACGCTAATGTTGCTCTCTCTCGTCTCATTGTTTAAGGTCCGAGCGAAGCATACAACGGTTAATTAAGTTAAGAAATTCAGTTATGCGTTCTTATCAGGAATTGAAAATCCCAACTGATTGGATGCTCGATTCAGGGATTGTGAGTAAGGTATGCCTTTCTTTTGTGTTTTATAATATATTGGAGTCTAAGGAAATCGTGTAGTTAATTTAAGAACTAAAGAATTTCAGCATGGTGAAAACCTTTTAAGTATCTTCATTTCTTGGGTAGATTAAACTTACTACGGAGCCATATCTGCACATCTCCGCTGTTCTTAGTGACTAACTCTGTTTTATCTCATCACCTGTCAGCTTATACAACAACAACAACAACAAAGCCTTTTCCCACTAAGTGGGGTCGGCTATATGAATCCTAGAACGCCATTGCGCTCGGTTTTGTGTCATGTCCTCCGTTAGATCCAAGTACTCTAAGTCTTTTCTTAGAGTCTCTTCCAAAGTTTTCCTAGGTCTTCCTCTACCCCTTCGGCCCTGAACCTCTGTCCCGTAGTCACATCTTCGAACCGGAGCGTCAGTCGGCCTTCTTTGCACATGTACAAATCACCGGAGCCGATTTTCTCTCATCTTTCCTACAATTTCGGCTACTCCTACTTTACCTCGGATATCCTCATTCCCAATCTTATCCTTTCTCGTGTGCCCACACATCCCACGAAGCATCCTCATCTCCGCTACACCCATTTTGTGTACGTGTTGATGCTTCACCGCCCAACATTCTGTGCCATACAACATCGCTGGCCTTATTGCCGTCCTATAAAATTTTCCCTTGAACTTCAGTGGCCTACGACGGTCACACAACACGCCGGATGCGCTCTTACACTTCATCCATCCAGCTCGTATTCTATGGTTGAGATCTCTATCTAATTCTCCGTTCTCTTACAAGATAGATCCTAGGTAGCGAAAACGGTCGCTTTTTGTGATCTTCGCTAGATTGCTCCGGTCATTAGTGTGGATAAGTATATAAATGGATAGAGATAGGAAAGCAAACACAAGATGTACGTGGTTCACCCAGATTGGCTACGTCCACGGAATAGAAGAGTTCTCATTAATTGTGAAGGGTTTACACAAGTACATAGGTTCAAGCTCTCCTTTAGTGAGTACAAGTGAATGATTTAGTACAAATGACATTAGGAAATATTGTGGGAGAATGATCACGTAATCACGAAACTTCTAAGTATCGGAGTGTGGTGTCGTCTTGACTTGCCTTAATAGTCTCATAGGTAGATGTGGCATCTTCTCTGGAAGTACTTTTCCTCCATCCAGGGGTGGTATCTTTAACTGGTGGAGATGCACAAGGTAATGTATCAATTTCACTTGAAGCTTACTTGTAGTTTCAGGCTTGGTCAAGCGCGATACAAATCATGTAGTAGGAGTCCCCCAAGTCGCCGAGCTAGGGGGTCTGCTGAAAGAGGTGACAGACAAGGTAAGCAATCAGAGCTCCGACTGATTGTTCACCTTCTCCCCGTCTTGCAACAGCATGAAGGATAAAGAGAAGAAAAATGAGGAGAGATGATATGAGATACTTTTGCTTTTGAAGAAGTAACTTTCCACAGGCTTATTCTTGAACTGAGCTGGAGGGTTTTCTGGTTTCCTCCAGAGTATAAGGCCGACTGAAGAATTTGAGGGTCAAAACAAGTCCATCAAATCTAGAGTACGTTCCACCCTACTGATATGGGATACTTTTGCTTTTGACAGAGTAATGGATGTATCGGCACGTGTGCTGTTACGCTTGTCTCCACATGCTTCCTTGTATCCTTCGCACTTGCCCTATCTGTTCCTCAAGCAGATGCGGAATCTTCCCTGGAAACATAAGATGTTGAAGATGAGTACTCGAGAGCAATGCCAGGTAAGTAATCAGGTAAGGGGTTCCAGGAAGTCAGTTCCTGGCTGGAAGCTTGATTCCAAGTGCTGACTGATTGCTCTCTTTCTCCTTGTCTTACAGGTAAAAACAAGGCCAAAGGAAAAGACAGGGAAAAAGCATGATATGGGATACTCTTGCTTTTAACCCTGATGATATGAGATATTCTTGCTCTAGTATAGCTTGTTTGCAGAGGTATTATCGGGGGGAAAGAAAGCTGAATATTTTGAAATGCTTCGTTGGGAGTGCCCTCTCAGATATGATGAAGGGTTGAGCATTTTTGCAGGTCTGCCTGTCCGTTGGGGATGGAGGTCGACATATATAGAAGTCTCCCTAACAACAAGTAGTAATGCTATTCCTTTACCCTGCTTGGTCATAGCACGGTAGTGGGAGCTGTCAGTTTCACATGTTTTAACTCTGTCAGAGCACTTTGAAAAAGTGGTCTGTGGTATCTGGCTCTCGAGATTCGGAGAACGATGCCTCTTCGATTTTTGAGAAAGCAATCATGTTGGGGGTCTGGCTCTCGAGATTCGGAGAGCAGTGTCTCTTCGATTTTTGAGGAAGTAATCATGTTGGGAGTCTGGCTCTCGAGATTCGGAGGGCGGTGCCTCTTCGATTTTGGAGCAAGCAATCTTGTTGGGAGTGTTGTCTCGAATGTGAGTAAAGGTTGGGCATGTTTGCTAGTCTACCTTGCCACGAAGCACAAAGGTTGACACACAGGGACTTTCCAATTATCCAGCAATGGTACTGTTCCTTTACCCTCTCTTCGATTTTGAGAAAGTAGTCATGTTGGGAGTCTGGCTCTCGAGATTCGGAGGACGGTGCCTCTTCGATTTTGGAGCAAGCAATCTTGTTGGGAGTGTTTTCTCGAATGTGAGTAAAGGTTGGGCATGTTTGCTAGTCTACCTTGCCACGAAGCAGAGAGGTTGACACACAGGGACTTTCCAATTATCCAGCAGTGGTACTGTTCCTTTACCCTTGTGGGTAATAATATGGTAGCTAGACCTTCAAAATTTATGTGTCTAAACTTTGTTAGTGCTGTTTCTTTGCTATTCTTTTACCTTTCTTGGTCAGAGCGATTTAGTGGGAGCTGCAAGCTTCACGTGCTCAACTTTGGCAGAGAACTTTGGCAAAGTTATCTGTGGTACCCATGAGCTATTGTTGCGTGTGGGAAGTGGGTAATTGAACAGTAAGATTCATGTGCTTTCTACTTCACCAGAAATCTTCGACAAAATGCCCATAATTTCTGCAAAGCTGAGTGTGCGTGTGACAGGTGCTGACAAGGCTAGAAAAGTAGGTGCCTCTTCGATTTCTGAGATCGGCCCTCGTGGTCTCTGAGCAGCCCAGCTTTTGAGAAAGCGAGCGCCTCTTCGATTGATTCGGAGAACGATGCCTCATCGATTTTTGAGAAAGCAATCAGGCTGGGGGTCTGGCTCTCGAAGATTCGGGGAGCAGTGTCTCTTCGATTTTTGAGAAAGTAATCATGTTGGGAGTCTGGCTCTCGAGATTCGGAAGGCGGTGCCTCTTCGATTTTGGAGCAAGCAATCTTGTTGGGAGTGTTTTCTCGAATGTGAGTAAAGGTTGGGCATGTTTGCTAGTCTACCTTGCCACGAAGCACAGAGGTTGACACACAGGGACTTTCCAATTATCCAGCAATGGTACTGTTCCTTTACCCTCTCTTCGATTTTTAATAAAGTAGTCATGTTGGGAGTCTGGCTCTCGAGATTCGGAGGACGGTGCCTCTTCGATTTTGGAGCAAGCAATCTTATTGGGAGTGTTTTCTCGAATGTGAGTAAAGGTTGGGCATGTTTGCTAGTCTACCTTGCCACGAAGCACAGAGGTTGACACACAGGGACTTTCCAATTATCCAGCAGTGGTACTGTTCCTTTACCCTTGTGGGTAATAATATGGTAGCTAGACCTTCAAAATTTATGGGTCTAAACTTTGTTAGTGCTGTTTCTTTGCTATTCTTTTACCCTTCTTGGTCAGAGCGATGTAGTGGGAGCTGCAAGCTTCACGTGCTCAACCTTGGCAGAGAACTTTGGCAAAGTTATCTGTGGTACCCATGAGCTATTGTTGCGTGTGGGAAGTGGGTGATTGAACAGTAAGATTCATGTGTTTTCTACTTCCCCAGAAGTTTTCGACAGAATGCCCATAATTTCCGCAAAGCTGAGTGTGCGTGTGACAGGTGCTGACAAGGCTGGAAAAGTAGGTGCCTCTTCGATTTTTGAGATCGGCCCTCGTGATCTCTGGGGAGCCCAGCTTTTGAGAAAGCGAGCGCCTCTTCGATTTCTGAGATCGGCCTTCGTGGTCTTTGAGCAGCCCAACTTTTGAGAAAGCAAACGCCTCTTCGATTTCTGAGATCAACCCTCGTGATCTCTAAGCAGCTCAGCTTTTGAGAAAGCAAACGCCTCTTCGATTTCTGAGCAGGCGTCTCTTCGATTTCTGAAGCTCCGTCGAGTGCAGATTTTTATAGGGGCTGGCATTAAGTTCCAAAGCACACTTGAATCTCCACCAGTAGAAGCTTCATTCTTGCACTTCTAAGATCTTGATTTGTCCGACCTCTTCTCTCTTCAACACCTTTGAAAATGTCTGGCCCCTCCGACCGTCGTTTTGACTTGAACCTTATTGAAGAGGCAGCCCCGCCTTCTCCAGACAACATATGGCGCCCATCCTTCGTCTCCCCTACTGGTCCTCTTACCGTTGGGGATTCCGTGATGAAGAATGATATGACCGCTGCGGTGGTGGCCAGGAACCTTCTCACTCCCAAAGATAACAGACTACTTTCCAAACGGTCAGATGAGTTAGCTGTTAAGGATTCGCTGGCTCTCAATGTTCAGTGTGCAGGTTCTGTGTCTAATATGGCCCAACGCCTATTTGCTCGAACCCGCCAAGTTGAATCATTGGCGGCTGAAGTGATGAGTCTCAAACAGGAGATTAGAGGGCTCAAGCATGAGAATAAACAGTTGCACCGGCTCGCACATGACTATGCTACAAACATGAAGAGGAAGCTTGACCAGATGAAGGAAACTGATGGTCAGGTTTTACTTGATCATCAGAGATTTGTGGGTTTGTTCCAAAGGCATTTATTGCCTTCGTCTTCTGGGGCTGTACCGCGTAATGAAGCTCCAAATGATCAACCTCTGATGCCTCCTCCTTCTAGGGTTCTGTCCAGTACTGAGGCTCCAAATGATCCCCCTCCGGTGCCTTCTCTTTCTGGGGCTCTACCGACTGCTGAGACTTCTCCTAAGCAACCTTTGTGAAGGCTCCCTCTTGTGTGTTTATTTTGACTCATGTATATGTACATATTTGTAGCTTATCGGGGATATCAATAAATAAGCTTTCCTTCATTTCAACGTATTGTGTTAAATACACCAAAAAGCCTTCTTCGCTAAGTTCTTTGAATTTTCTTTTGTTGAAGCTTGTATGTTGAAGCTTTCTGAGTGGAGCATGTAGGTTGGGGTAGTGTTCCCTTAATTTCCCGAGTGAGGAAAACTTCTCAGTTGGAGACTTGGAAAATCCAAGTCACTGAGTGGGATCGGCTATATGAATCTTAGAACGCCATTGTGCTCGATCCTGTGTCATGTCCTTCGTTAGATCCAAGTACTCTAAGTCTTTTCTTAGAGTCTCTTCCAAAGTTTTCCTAGGTCTTCCTCTACCCCTTCGGCCCTGAACCTCTGTCCCATAGTCGCATCTTCTAATCGGAGCGTCAGTAGGCCTTCTTTGCACATGTCCAAACCACCGTAACCGATTTTCTCTCATCTTTCCTTCAATTTCGGCTACTCCTACTTTACCCCGGATATCCTCATTCCTAATCTTATCCTTTCTCGTGTGCCCACACATCCAACGAAGCATCCTCGTCTCCGCTACACCCATTTTGTGTACGTGTTGATGTTTCACCGCCCAACATTCTGTGCCATACAGCATCGCCGGCCTTATTGCCGTCTTATAAAATTTTCCCTTGAGCTTCAGTGGCATACGGCGGTCACACAACACGCCGGATGCACTCTTCCACTTCATCCATCCAGCTTGTATTCTATGGTTGAGATCTCCATCTAATTCTCCGTTCTTTTGCAAGATAGATCCTAGGTAACGAAAACGGTCGCTCTTTGGTATTTCTTGATCTCTGATCCTCACCCCTAACTCGTTTTGGCCTCCATTTGCACTGAACTTGCACTCCATATATTCTGTCTTTGATCGGCTTAGGCGAAGACCTTTAGATTCCAACACTTCTCTCCAAAGGTTAAGCTTTGCATTTACCCCTTCCTGAGTTTCATCTATCAACACTATATCGTCTGCGAAAAGCATACACCAAGGAATATCATCTTGAATATGTCCTGTTAACTCATCCATTACCAACGCAAAAAGGTAAGGACTTAAGGATGAGCCTTGATGTAATCCTACAGTTATGGGAAAGCTTTCGGTTTGTCCTTCATGAGTTCTTACGGCAGTCTTTGCTCCTTCATACATATCCTTTATAGCTTGGATATATGCTACTCGTACTCCTTTCTTCTCTAAAATCCTTCAAAGAATGTCTCTTGGGACCCTATCATACGCTTTTTCCAAATCTATAAAGACCATGTGTAAATCCTTTTTCCCATCTCTATATCTTTCCATCAATCTTCGTAAGAGATAGATTGCCTCCATGGTTGAGCGCCCTGGCATGAACCCGAATTGGTTGTCCGAAACCCGTGTCTCTTGCCTCAATCTATGCTCAATGACTCTCTCCCAGAGCTTCATTGTATGACTCATTAGCTTAATACCTCTATAGTTCATGCAATTTTGTACGTCGCCCTTATTCTTGTAGATAGGCACCAAAGTGCTCGTTCGCCACTCATTTGGCATCTTCTTCGTTTTCAAAATCCTATTGAAAAGGTCAGTGAGCCATGTTATACCTGTCTCTCCCAAAAGTTTCCACACTTCGATTGGTATATCGTCTGGGCCTATTGCTTTTTTATGCTTCATCTTCTTCAAAGCTACAACCACTTCTTCCTTCCGGATTCGACGATAAAAAGAGTAGTTTCTACACTCTTCTGAGTTACTCAACTCCCCTAAAGAAGCACTCATTTCATGTCCTTTATTGAAAAGATTATGAAAATAACCTCTCCATCTGTCTTTAACCGCGTTCTCTGTAGCAAGAACCTTTCCATCATCATCCTTGATGCACCTCACTTGGTTTAGGTCCCTTGTCTTCTTTTCCCTTGCTCTAGATAGTTTATAGATATCCAACTCTCCTTCTTTGGTATCTAGTCGTTTATACATATCGTCGTAAGCCGCTAACTTAGCTTCTCTGACAGCTTTCTTCGCCTCTTGCTTCGCTTTTCTATACCTTTCACCATTTTCATCGGTCCTCTCCTTGTATAAGGCTTTACAACATTCCTTCTTAGCCTTCACCTTCGTTTGTACCTCCTCATTCCACCACCAAGATTCCTTTTGGTGTGGGGCAAAGCCCTTGGACTCTCCTAATACCTCTTTTGCTACTTTTCGGATACAACTAGCCATGGAATCCCACATTTGGCTAGCTTCCCCCTCTCTATCCCACACACATTGGGTGATTACCTTCTCTTTGAAAATGGCTTGTTTTTCTTCTTTTAGATTCCACCATCTAGTCCTTGGGCACTTCCAAGTCTTGTTCTTTTGTCTTACTCTTTTGATATGTACATCCATCACCAACAAGCGATGTTGATTAGCCACGCTCTCTCCTGGTATAACTTTGCAATCCTTACAAGTTATACGATCCCCTTTCCTCATTAGAAGAAAATCTATTTGTGTTTTTGACGACCCACTCTTGTAGGTGATCACATGTTCTTCTCTCTTCTTAAAGAAGGTGTTGGCTAAGAAGAGATCATATGCCATTGCAAAATCCAAGATAGCTTCCCCATCCTCGTTTCTCTCCCCAAAACCATGGCCACCATGAAAACCTCCATAGTTGCCTGTCTCCCTGCCCACGTGTCCATTTAAATCTCCTCCTATAAATAACTTCTCCGTCTGAGCAATTCCTTGCACCAAGTCTCCAAGATCTTCCCAAAATTTCTCCTTCGAACTCGTATCCAACCCTACTTGAGGTGCGTACGCACTAATCACATTGATAAGTTCTTGTCCTATTACAATCTTGATTGCCATGATTCTATCTCCTACCCTCTTGACATCTACAACATCTTGTACCAAGGTCTTGTCCACGATGATGCCAACACCGTTTCTCGTTCTATTTGTGCCCGAATACCAAAGTTTAAACCCTGAGTTTTCTAGATCCTTTGCCTTACTACCAACCCACTTAGTTTCTTGTAGGCACATAATATTTATCCTTCTCCTCACCATAACTTCCACTACTTCCATAGATTTTCCCGTTAAGGTTCCTATATTCCACGTTCCTAAACGCATTTTGCTCTCTTGAACTCTACCCTTCTGTCCTAGCTTCTTCACCCTCCTCCGTCTAATAGGATCAAAGTACTTCTTTTGTGTGTCCCGGGTAAAGTTGATAGGAGCATATGCTCCCAAACAACTTTGAGTGGAGTCGTTCGAAAAGAAGTTTCTATGGCCCCCTTGCTCATTTAACACTGCATCCGGGTGCCGATGGAGATACAGCGACCCTTGCTCACTTATCACTGTGCTCGGGCCACACAGCGCGCCACTTACGGGTGACGCCCTAGCTTTAGCGCGATTTTGTTCTGGATTCATTTTCATAAGGATTCGACGTGATCATGGAGTGCCGGCTGTCGACTACCTGACGCCCTCCCCCTCCTCCTTTATCCGGGCTTGGGACCGGCCATGTAAGACATAGGCGGAGTTACCTGTCAGCTTATGCCATGAATAATTTTAAAGCCTTCTTCTCATCTTTATTTAGTCACTGGTTCAGAAATTGCTTGTATTTACATTTTATTTGAGGTGAACTGAAGTAATCCCAAATGGTGCAGATAAAGCGGGCTTCCATGAATCTGGCTAATATTTACATGAAGAGAGTGACGTTGGAGCTTGAATCCATTCGGAATTCAGACAGAGAGTCAAGTCAAGAATCTCTTCTGCTTCAGGGTGTGCATTTTGCATATAGGGCTCACCAGGTAATTCTTGAGTTAGCATTTTCTACGTTGTTAGTAGCTATGGTATGGAAAGTAACGGCAATTAGATCGGGTTGTTTTCCCCTTACAGTAGGTGTATGGAGACTGGACATATGATGAACTTCAGGACTAAATTTTTATTTTGTAAGGCAGTATTCTGGTGGTTTGGACAATTTGAACGAACCAAAACTTTAAAAACATCTTCAAGCATATTATAATTTTAGTAGCCGAATTCACATATGAATCACCATGGAATGGTTTGTCGACTTTCTTCTTGATCTTTCTAGGTGCCCTTGATTAACATCCTCTCTTTTTCACCCCTCTGATCTCCTATATTGTGAAATTCTCTTCTCATTATGTTTCCTGGTATGCATGTCTGCAGTTTGCCGGAGGTCTCGACTCTGAAACATTATGTGCTTTCGAAGAAATAAGGCAGCGAGTACCGGGACACTTAGGAGGTTCCCGAGAGCTATTGGCAGGCATAGCATCTTCCTAACAAACTACAACGAGAGACTTGTTGCTGCCACTTGTAGGTTCTTAAGAAAGTTAAAAGGATTAGTTAACTACTTTCCTCTTCCGTTACCCTTGGATTTTTTGAAGTTTGCAAGAACCTCATCTCCCAGCTGCAAACAGAAACTGAATAATCCGACCCAAAAAGGTTTACGATCAAATTTTGTGAAGCGTTGAGAAGTGAACGGTGACTCGGGATGCCCCTAAAACGGGCGTTTACTGTGCCAGGGTTCGATTCCCCCCGAAGCTCCTACTACTGTATCAACTGGCTATGGTAACAGATACCGTAAAAGATATCTACGGATTATATACTTTTCAGTCTGTTTTTTTGTGTATAATCATCAAACAATCTTGACTGTATATTTAATCGCCCTTTTGCTTCGTAATAAGATATCCATAGATTGTGATTAGTTTAATCTAAAGAAATTTATAAATTTAGCACAGGTGTGTTTGAAACATGGTTCTACTTGTTGTTCATTGCCAAAGCGATTGCTGGTAAGATTGTTGGTTGGTTGGAACTTGGCATTGCCTTTTGTCCCATGTTTGTCTTGCTGTCATCCTTTGTTTTTTCTTAAAAGGAGGGCAACTAGTGGTTAATTACGGTTATCTACCCTTTATGGGTGCCTGAAAGACCCACAGAGGCATTTCAGCCTCCCCTAACCACAAATTTGGCTTCCACACTAGTAGCGGGTTTCGAACCCAAAACCTCACCACAAATTTGGCTTCCACACTAGTAGTGGGTTTCGAACCCAAAACCTCCAGTTTTTAATATGATGAGAGCCTCGCAACCGTCTTTTACCATTGGGCCATCAATTCATGGTTGTCTTGTCTTCACCCTTTAAGTATGAGTGTATAGCATACGTTTACCAACACATGAATCAAAAAATAATTTTATTAACACTTGTTACATATTTTATTTAATCAAGTCCGTTATTTTTATTTTATTTATTCAATCCGACCACAAAAATAAAAGAAAATGTATTAAATAAAAAAAGCTTATGTGCGACAATCGGCTTCCTATTATAGTGTGCAAAATTTGACTCAATAGTGAAGGCATGCTAAACCTTCTAAATTCATATAAGAAATGTTATCGACACTCTCAAAAGTGAAATTCTCAATATACTCTGTCACCGCACAATTTAATGTCAATTTATATGTCAATATTTTAAAACATTATACCAAAAACATAAGTTGGCAAAAAACCCATCAAGAGACCCACTTTTGAGTAGCATTTATCATTATGAATTATCTATGAAGTAACAAAGAATCTATAGAGAATCTTAAACAATCTTGGTCATTTAGTATTTTGGATTATATATAAAATGTCGGTTTTTATAAGTTATAACTAAGTTAAAGATAGAATTTGTTATTGACACTATAAAAATTTAATTGTGTATTACAAATTTTTTATGTTAAAAAGAATGGTACTTTTTTTAAAATCTACAATTATATTTTTGGAGTGTTAATACTCTCTTAAAATTAGTATTTTGTAGCCAAAAAATTGAGAAGGTAAGAAATGCTTACTTTGCAGCACACGTGGCGCCAGTTGGCTCCATAACCTACCCTCGGATACATCGAAAGGTGAAGGCTTTACCCTATTCGTGTGGACAACCGAGAACTGCCACAAGCTTCCAGGTGCCCCACACCCGCCTCCCACGTCATCATCGGCCAATTAAAAACGTCCGCGTGGCTCTAACATTAAAACCAAGCTTTACGATTTAAAGCGACGGTCTCTTAATTCGTTTCCTCCGCAATCTGCCATACGGTGCGTTTTGTGGGTTTACAGTTTCCAAATTTTCATCATCGTGTTTGAAGAGCCATGGAGGTCTCCGGCGCCGTTTCTCGCCAAGTTCCGTGCTTTTCCGCCGGTAAAATCGACACCACCGCCCGTTATTGTACGACTTGGTTTAGCTGTGAGCTTCGCGCTCCGGGTCGCAGAGATTTTGGAGTTTCGTTGAGAACCAGAAGGCCTCGCCGGCATTTGAATTCTGGGTTTAGCGACGACGGACATTTACAGTATTATCAGGTGGGTCCCATGTGCGGTGGTATGAAAGAGAAGGAGAAGGAGATCAAGAAGAAGGTGAAGTTGCTCAAAGGGTTGTCGAAGGACTGCGCGGTGTATTCTAAGATGGGTTTTGGACCTTTCGATTCTCAGGAGGGTTTGGCCCCTCAACTTCAGGGGAGGCTGATCTCGGTATGTTTCTGTTCGTTTGACTTTTATATCTGTAATTTTATTCATGTCTGTAATTTTACTTGAATTGGGCTTTTTGTGTGTTCTTTTTTTTTAATTGACATAGTTTAGATTGTATCTAAATTTATAAGAATTCGAATACTTGTGGGAAGAATGAATCAGATGTGTTTTAATTTTCGCGAAATCGGGTTTTGGTACTGATGATTTATTGAGCTGAAGTTACTAAATGCGTAATTTTTCTCAATGTGCAGGAAGGTGCAGAGGAATTATTGTTAAAACAATTGGAACAGCTGAGAGAAAATGAGAAGGAATTGAAGAAGAAGAGGAAAGAAGAGAAGGCAAGGCTTAAAGCCGAGCGGATGAAAACCATGGTTGACAGTGAATCCTCATCATCTTCATCGTCTGAATCGAGTGACAGTGAGTGCGGGGAGGTGGTAGACATGAAGCGCCTGCGAACTGAAGACCCAGCACAACCAATGGTGGATGTTTTGCAGCCATTCGCTCATCAAGAAGGGGCATTGTTGACCATACTGAGCTCGCTAGCTACTTATCAAGAGAACACAACTGTGGATAATGGCATTGAACTTGGGAGATTACAGATTGGTCAGAAAGCGGAATGCTGCAATGGAACTAGTACTAGTTGCAGTAGCAGTGGTATTATTGGCGTTGATGACACACAAAGTAGCTCAGTTGTCGGAGTATCTGCGAAGAGGATTGAGGTGTGCATGGGAAACAAGTGCAAGAAATCAGGAGGCGGAGCATTGTTGAAAGAATTTGAGAGGCAGATGGCTGTTGAAAGGACTGTTGTAGGGTGCAAGTGTATGGGAAAATGCAAAAATGGCCCTAATGTGAGGGTTTCGAGCACCATAGATGGGATTCAATCCGACGGAATGGATGATTCGATTAGAACTCCCACAAATCCTTTGTACATTGGTGTTGGCATGGAAGATGTGAGCCTCATTGTGGCTAATTTAATTGGGGAAGACAGCAAGGAATTGGAGCTTGTTCCTGCAGCTTAGGTTTAGCTTTTTTATTGGTCTGCAAGGGATATGGCATTGGATTGGTTTGTTTTTTGGTGTAATGTATGTCTTGTGACTTTGAAGTTTGCATTTTTACTGTCATGCCCACAGGTCCCAGTTCTTTTATAACTTTTTATCTTTTTACTACTGTAAATGTAAATAGATAGGCAGTGTATCTGCAATTACTACGTACTAGTTAATCACACGACTTTTTTCCTGCTTGCATTTCTCTTTATTTATGACCATCAGATTGAATGAATCAAGCGAAAACACAAACGAGACCAAGCACAAGCAAAGTGAAAGGAGCAAAATGGTGTGCTGGTTATAATTTTCCTTTTAATCTGTTTTTCTGTGAGAACAAATAATAGATGGATGGTGCAAGTATTCAATAACTTAAATGAAAAACTAGTCGTACACCTAATTAACACTTGAAATACGCTCAGAAATGTGATCATATTTGATTAAATTTCTAATCTGGTTGGTATTGTTGAGCACGTAACTTTACTTGCAAGACACGGTGGGATTTGGTCTCACTTTGATGCGGATATTAGTTATTTGACAACAAAAAATTTGGGTCAACTTATCCGGCTTGTATCTTTTTTTTTTCAATCAAACGAGGAATTTGAACTCGGAATCTTAATCGGAATTTAAAATTGAGGTCAACGTTTAGAAAAACTATAATTTTGGAAAAAAAAATATCTTTTTCTTCCGTATCGCTTGTATAAAAAAAATGTTATAAAATCTAAAACTAGAAGAAAAAAAAAACCCTTGTTAAAAAAAAAAAGATAATGATTCCCATGGACCAACTATAAAACAAAAACATATGCTTTAGTACAAAAGGAAAAACCCAACGATGGTCAATTGAGTTTCTTGGGGTCCAAGCTTCTCATTAAAAAAAAGAATCTAAATCAAAAATAAAAGACCTAAAAGCTTAATGCCTATATAAAGTCCTAGCAACCTCTCTGACCACAGCAGTTGCCAAAAAAAAAAAAAGAAAAAAAGAGAGGAGGTAAGACACCGACGATGGTTTCGCTCAAACTCCAGGAGAGGCTTGCCTCCAGCATCCTCAAGTGCGGTCGCGGCAAGGTCTGGATCGACCCCAATGAACTCAGCGAGATCTCGATGGCCAACTCTCGCCAGAACATAAGGAAGTTGGTCAAGGATGGCTTCATCATCAGGAAGCCGACCAAGATCCACTCGCGCTCTCGTGCACGTCGCATGAAGGAGGCTAAGAGAAAGGGACGTCACTCTGGATATGGTAAGCGCAAGGGTACCAGGGAGGCAAGGCTTCCTACCAAGATCCTTTGGATAAGGAGGATGCGTGTGCTCAGGCGGTTGCTTCGCAAGTACCGTGAGTCGAAGAAGCTTGACAAGCACTTGTACCATGACATGTATATGAAGGTTAAGGGTAATGTTTTTAAGAATAAGAGAGTGCTGATGGAGAGCATTCACAAGTCAAAGGCTGAGAAGGCCAGAGACAAGAGTCTGTCTGATCAGTTCGAGGCTAAGCGGGCAAAGAACAAGGCTGGCAGAGAGAGGAAGCATGCCAGGAGAGAGGAACGCTTGGCTGGGGGACCTCAAGAGAAAGCACCAGCATCCGCCGCCCCAGCTGCAGCTCAACCACTTTATTAAAAATTCCCTGGGCATTTGAAAATTAAGAAAATGCGCTTAGACGTGCTTAGGCGCCCGTCCAAACCCGTCTAGACACCCACTTAGGTCGTGACTCTCATTTAGACAGAAAATAAATAACTTTCATTTTCCATTTATTTTGTTTAGCAAATTGTAAGAGACTTGTTGAACTTAGATAACACACATTATATGTTTGTTCTTCATATTTTCATTATGTTTTAATACTTTATAATTTATATGTCATCTATTTTGTAATTTATGTATCCAATGCAATTATGTATTTTTTAAGTATAAACAGACACTTGAGCTCAACCGACACATGTTTCCCAATATAATATATGTCATTCTATAGGCCCCGACTAGTCCCGAGCACCTTTTAGAACCTTGATGAGCTCAACTGACACAAGTATCCAAGAAATCAAATAAGTGAGTGTTGTACGAGGAGAACTGATGGATTGATGGCTTGTTATTGTCCATTCGTCTTGAGTTACTTTGGTAGACTAGTTTTGACGAGCCAGTTTCTTTGTATGTTTTGTTCTTCAGTATTTTATTTTCTAGTCGAAAGAGAGATTTCAAAACCGTTGTACTTGGTATGAAGTTTAGTTTCTTTTTATCTAAAAAGAAAATATAAGGTCCTCGTACACGAAGCAAGTAGCTTTGTCATATTATTAATCAAACTAGAAAATTTAGACGAGCGAATCGTGAAAATTTTGAACCGCTTGAACATTTCAAGAAAGAAGATTTAGCAAGGTACACATTATGTTTCATATTTTCTTATTTAAAGGCCCAATTTAGAGTTATAATTTCATTTTTAATCATATTACAACTCAATTTGACGCTAATTAATCTTTCTATCTCATTCTTCCACCGAGTCAACCTTGGTCCGTAGGGTTTGGTCAATAAGGTAGCTTTGGGGCCAAGCTTATTGTTTGTTTGGGCCGAAGGCCCAAAAGTATCTCAGACAAAGGAATTTCTAAGCAGTAAAATTAGGGCAAAAGCCTACTGCGGTACAGTGAGAACAAAAAAAGTCTTCCAGTCTGCTGTCTTCTCTCTTTCTTTATTCTCAGAAGTGAAAGGCCACAACTGCGGAGCCGCAAACGCAACGAACCAGATTCAATTCGGTAAAAACTCAACTTTCCCAGATTTTTTTTCTCTCATTTTTTTGGGTTAATTTTTCTCTCATTCCTTTTTTCTAGTATTTTTTTTCGTGCATTTTTCTTCGTTTCAATCTCGAGTTGTTCAAAAATGGAATCTGGGTTGTTCCTGTTGGATTACATTTGGATTTTTTTTGTATTATTTAGCAAAAAGAACTGAGCTTTGAGCATAATTCTGCTATCCGGATATATGAAATTGTCTAAGTTTGTAGATTTATGGTTTTTTAGCACTGCCTATTGTTGTAATAATCTTGTATCTGGTGTGTGTGGTCTGATATAGGTTAGAGATATCGAAACATGGCGGACCAGGGTGCTAAGAAGTCCAATGCCAAGGGTGGTGAGCTTCGCTTTTCGGCTTCTCAATTTTCGGGTTCTTATTTGATTTCCGTGTTTCTGTTGGCTTAGCTTTGATATTAATTTTTCCTGATTTTTAGGAGGGAAAAAGAAGGAGGTGAAGAAAGAAACCGGTCTTGGTCTTTCCAAGAAGAAGGATGAGAATTTCGGAGAGTGGTATTCTGAGGTATCTGTCTTTATCTTTTTCTGGGGTTTATTAACTTTATTCAACAATTAAGTAATGAATATGTTTCCTTGTGTTTAGGTCGTTGTTAATAGTGAGATGATCGAATACTACGATATATCTGGTTGTTATATATTGAGGCCATGGACAATTGCGATATGGGAGACAATGCAAGTAAGCATGCTTTTTCTTGTTTAATCCATTTCATGTTGTTAATGAGTTTTATTTGCTATTAGAACCAGTAAACAATCATCTGGTTCTCAGGATTTTGATACCACGCCCCCTGTCTAGTTCTGAAGTACTCAATTTAAATTTGACTTTGAAGCATGATGTCAACTGATGTCATCTCATCCTGTTAGTTGACTATTTTGCCTGAATTCTTTTCGACACCCGATACTACTTTTTCATTTCCTACCTCTTGTCTTGAGTTTACTTTACATAATCTCATTTTGCACTTATCTGATTAGGTACTGGTGGCTATACATTCATCTCTAATGTCAAAATTATGAACTTTATGTACCAGTTTTTATGTTTGCAAATTTCTGTAATTCTTTAGAAAATTTATATGTAACTCCATCACAGTTACTCACTTCACACACTGTTACTTTTCAGGCATTCTTTGATGCAGAAATAAAGAAAATGAAGATAAAGAATTGCTATTTCCCTTTATTTGTCTCCCCTAGTGTTCTAGAACGAGAGAAGGATCATATTGAGGGTTTTGCTCCAGAGGTGAGATATATGTCATTTGTGTGACTTAATTTATTGTGTTACAT
The DNA here is from genome assembly GCF_042453785.1 of Malus domestica. NCBI lineage: Eukaryota > Viridiplantae > Streptophyta > Magnoliopsida > Rosales > Rosaceae > Malus > Malus domestica. The sequence continues at coordinate 10,113,201 of NC_091676.1, read as the reverse complement.
GTAAATAAGCATATACACATGCTCCGTTGGTGTTGATTATGATTTCTCATTCTAGTTTTCTTTCCCTGTTTTTCTCCTTTGCATGCCCCCTATTTTAGTGTTTAGCATGCAACCTCACCTTCTATGTGTTTGCCTTGGTTTTTTGAAATCATATGATTGTGTAATGATAGATTTGTAATTTACTTGTCACTTTGCCAAAATTTAAGCCTGTCCTGTTATTCCCCAATCACCGCCACTGTGTTACTCCATGTGTATATTATTATTTTTTTCTTGGGGAAGGTCTTAATTGTTTTAGACTACCTCTCTTTTCATGCTTTTATTTTCATAAATAGGTTGCGTGGGTCACAAAGTCTGGAAAGTCCGACTTGGAAGTGCCAATAGCAATTCGTCCAACAAGTGAGACTGTTATGTATCCTTATTTTGCTAAGTGGATTAGAGGACACCGCGATTTGCCATTGAAGCTAAATCAGTGGTGCAATGTTGTCCGGTGGGAGTTCAGCAATCCTACACCATTTATCAGGTATTAGCATGTCTCACGGTTTTGGTGTTCTTATAATACTTTCTGTGGTGTTTTTGTATTATTGACAATAGCACAATGAGTAAAAAAACCTTTTTATTTGTTCCATTTTGTTCTCATAGATATCGAGTTCAGTTCTTGCTTAGTGTTTGCTGCATGTTTAGTCACGGTTTCAAATTGTTCTATGTCCGAGGACCATTTTCTTTGAACTCTCTCTTTTTATACAAGTTTGTTGAATTTGGTTTTTCTTATTATGATCTCAGGAGTCGGGAGTTTCTTTGGCAAGAAGGCCATACAGCTTTTGCAACAAAGGCAGAGGCAGATGAAGAGGTAAGGAGCCACTTAGATTATTATTTCCCCCTTCAGTGCCCTATTATGTTGCCAATCACACTTTTAGGATAGAATTGAATTTTTACTATGCCGAATCTGATTCTCACCCATTGTCACCTTTCCTTGAAGATTGCTTTTTGATTATACATCCTGGTTTTAGGTCCTTGAGATATTGGAACTGTACCGGAGGATATACGAGGACTATTTGGCAGTTCCAGTTGTGAAGGGAAAAAAGAGTGAGAATGAGAAATTTGCTGGTGGTCTTTATACTACTAGTGTGGAGGTACTTAATATGTTCTTTATATATATATATAATTTGATCTTCCTTCTTATGCCTCTTCTATGGTAAGCTTGAGTGTATTAATTCATGCATGCAGGCTTTTATTCCAAATACTGGCCGCGGTGTACAAGGTGCCACCTCACATTGTTTGGGTCAAAATTTTGCCAAAATGTTTGAGATTAATTTTGAAAATGAAAACAGAGAAAAGGGCATGGTTTGGCAAAACTCTTGGGCATACAGCACTCGAACGGTAACTTTGCTCCCTTCTCTTTTCTGTGTTAAAGTTTGATTCAAAATCTATACAAGAACACTTTTTATTTTCTCTGGAAATTAATTACTCTTGCCATGCATCAAGCACGTTTTTGGTCATCATGCATCAACACAATACCATTATCTATATTTTATGCAATTTATTTTTATGTTGACGCAAGTCTGAGACTATTGAACATTCTACATAGGTAGGTGCATTGTCCATGTTAGGCAACATAATCCTAAGTACGTTAGGCCAATTATTCTCTTTTTGGTGAATAGGATAATATGTTTTTGCTAGTGCACAAAGTTTAACTTAGAGACAATGCTGTGTCTGTTATGTAAAGTTTAACTTAGTGACAATGCATAATGTTTACTATTTCCACCACCAAATGTCAATTTATGTCACGCCATTGTTGCTATTACCATCCACATAATCTTTTCTGTTTTTTGTTAGTGTTATCATTTTTGTTATTTTGTTTAGATTGGAGTGATGGTGATGGTGCACGGAGATGACAAAGGCTTGGTATTGCCACCTAAAGTGGCAGCAATTCAGGCTATTGTGGTTCCAGTGCCTTACAAGAATACTCCTATGGAAGAAATATATGATGCCTGCTTGAAAACTGTGGATACCTTGACTAAAGCTGGTATTCGTGCTGAGGCAGATTTAAGTGACAACCAAACTCCTGGTTGGAAGTATTCACATTGGGAAATGAAAGGTGTTCCTCTAAGGATTGAAATTGGACCAAAGGATCTGGAAAAGAATCAAGTGAGACCGTTCTTCCATTTAATTCGTTATTTTCTATCTAGTTGCTCATATTTGCTTCTGGTCTTTTTGTTCTGTTGAGTTAGTTTGTCATTAGGCCCAGGGGCCTGCTTTGCACAGCTCTCATGGTTTTATTTCTGGGCCTTATCATGAATGTAAGCTGCTAAAAGCCTAGAAGGCAGGTCCGGAAAAATATTTGGCATATCAGGTTTTTGGCGAGTCTTGTATATTTGAGTATAACATGTTAAGATTTATCTTTATCCTTGTAATATTAGGGTCAGGACCTGTATGGTGTGTGGACAAGCTAACATTAGTTAAGATTGTTCCTTACCGTTCTTGGATTAACCCTTGGAGATCGAGGTGTCCAAGACATGGCAAACAATGACATAATTCTTGATTTTAGGTTCGCGTTGTCCGCCGTGACAATTCAGCAAAAGAGGACATTCCTGTGAGCACGTTGGTAGAGCAAGTACAAGACATCTTGGCTAAAATTCACGAAAATCTGTTCAATGTTGCGAAGGAAAAACGAGATGCTTCTATCAAGGTTGCAAAGACATGGGAAGAATTTATGGAAGCTCTAAACCAAAAGAAAATGATCTTGGCTCCTTGGTGTGATGAACAGGTACTGTTATCACTGTCACTTAGATTACAATCTATCATCTGGCTCGAAATGCTGTTTCTAGCAAATGTGGATATTTCACCGTTCTGTTGTTGTAATCTTACGGTTGTGTCTTTATTACACGATGGGGTTGTCAATGTCACATTAATTTTTTTACTGGTTAGGTTCTTATATCAGCACTCTTTTTGCTGTCATTGTCTTTCCTTTTACTGTTTATTTCATATTTATCAGGAAGTAGAAGAGGACGTGAAAAAACGGACAAAGGGTGAAATCGGAGCAGCCAAGTCACTCTGTACTCCATTTGAGCAGCCTGAGCTTCCTGAAGGTACACTTTTAAAATTACTTCGAAACTTCATAACATTTTTGCAATTTATGATCTGCAGTTATCTCTTTAGCGTTGTTCATTCATTGCAAAGTAGTGCCGTAGTGTTCAGAAATTGAAAATGGACTTCCGTGCAGGGACACTTTGCTTTGCCTCTGGAAAACCAGCCAAGAAATGGACCTACTGGGGCAGGAGTTACTAGACAACTCTTCAAATTACGCTGTTTAATTTTATATCCCTATCTGCCTTGAGGGATGAATTTTTAAAATCACTCAAAAATTGTTTATTCCATGGCGTACGGTCTGTAGTTAATACAACACTTGCAGTATACAATTAGTATGCGAACGTTATTTTCTCGTCTTTTTCTTTTTCGAACAACGGTGTTTGTTTTAGACACTCGGTTGTAGCCATTGTTAAACTGAGCAAGTGCTGAATACTTTCTTTTCTGAAAAAACCACCATTCACGGTATCCTCTTCCCTTGTGTGCACATGCTTCAATTTTCTTTGAGTTCCTTTCGTTAAAAATACTAGTTTGCTACGGTGTGTACCATGTACCGGATGAATCGAGGCTTAAGGCGACGCCAATGGCCTAACAAAATAAGGATCCAATTGGTCTCGATGGCCGAAACAAGTTATGCTACCAAAACGTGCAAATCTGGATTGTAAACATGCAGAAACAAGCTTGTATGCATTGGGTGTAAACAGAACTACTCCTACACATTACATTAACCGAAACAAGCCCAGAACCAGTTAGGATCTTCAATATATAGTAGCGCGTGCAAACAATAAGTGAACATAGGAAAATCCCAGTCGGAACTTTCGATATAATTCTTCAACGCTCTTTGTTGCAGTTGCAGACAACTTGGCAAAACCTCTTTCCAGACATCTTACACAGGTGAGTTAAAGGATGAACCTCGAACGGGAAGAGAACCCTTCACATTACTAGTTTGGCTTCGATATTGTGCTTTCAACGCATTTCAAACAGGCAAAATTAACATTTTGTACAGCATAGCCTTCATTCAGGGCCTTTGGGTTTTGAACTTAGGCTGACTTTTGGGGTCTTCCCTGCTGTTGCAACGCTTCATGTAAGAGTCGAGTGTTTTCTGCTTTGATGGACTGCTTCCCGGTTGGCTGAATGCAAGTTTTTGCTTTGCAGGGCTGCTTCGCGGCTGGCTTGCAGGGGTGATTCGGGTCTGGCTGGCTGCAACTTCCATAGTATTCTCCTGGCCATCGAGCATCTGATTGTCCAAAAACCAGAGTTCATTCTACTGTTAAAACAAAAAAGGTTTTTTTCCCCCTTTTTCCCCTAAGAAGGAATGCTAAGGGGATTGAACTTTACCTGTCCCAGATTTTCCAACTTGCTCTGAACAACATCCCTAAAGATAGAGAGAAAGTGTTGGAAGTACAAAAATCATCAAACTAATTAGAAAGTAGACAACTGCGTAAAATCATACCATATGATGTCATCAACTGTATCGTTTGCCAGAAGGTAATATATATTGACCGAAGCCACCTAAAAACATGAACAGAAAGTTAGAAACATATCAAGGAATGAAGGAATGCATCAATTTTTGCTGGTTGTGTATAAACAAATATTAGAGTAGCTTATAATTAATGCAAAGAATGCTTCAGAATCATGAACTTTTACCTGGCCTATTCTATGAGCACGATCTTCAGCTTGAATTAGGTCGCCAGGAGTCCATGACAATTCTGCAAAAATAACAGTGCTTGCAGCTGTCAAAGTTAATCCAACGCCTCCAGCTTTAATAGATAGCTGCACGATGACATTCAAAGGTTGAATATTAGACTTAAATCACAGAACAACACCTGAGATGTAGCACTCAAAATTTTCAGTTTTTCGTTTTTTTGACAATTCCAATTACACAGAACTCAATTAGGTTGGTTACACAGAAAACAAAGTATATAAAAGAAGCATACTGCCATACCACTGCTGCCTTGATAGAATCTTTTTCTTGAAATTCTGTAACATAAGCTTGCCTCGCAACAGTAGGGATACTTCCATCAATTCGAATGCAACCCACTTTCTTTTTCTGGAAATTGGCAGTTCTTATAAGAAAATTGGTCAATCTTAGAGGAAATTATGAATTCATGTGGCCTTACCAGAAGAAACTGATATATCGAATCAATCATGGACTGATGGTGTGCAAATACTAGAAACTTGCAGCCTGCCTGCAAGAACCATTGTATAACAACATTTTAAACTCTGAAAAGGAAAACGTGCAGACTAAACTAATGATAAGGAAACAAAATCACCTTAGAGAAATAGAACTAAAAGACAGAGAGAAGGATATAACATAGGGTGAGGTACCTCAATGACAGTTCCCAGGTAATCCAAAACTGCAGGGATCTTAGCCTCAGCAGAATCAGTATAAATCTGGAGCACAAATGAGGTGGTTAAAGGGTTCAAAGTTAGCTACTCAATTGTAAAAGAAAAACTACAAGAGGAAATGGTGTGACCATTTCAGCATCTTCAGTATAAGAAAGGAACTACGTTGGGCCCATGTGCACTACATTGCGTGCGTAATGCATGAATACCTTATTAATAAGATTCTTCTCAGTAAACTTAAGTGAATCAACCTCTTCTTTGGATTGGCAGGCCTTAATTTTCCCTTTTACCACTTCCAACTACAAAAAGGAGATAAACAGCAGCTATGCTCTATTATAATTTTCCTTACGCTTGAGAACAAAGTAAACTTTACACGGCACATTAATAATATGTTTTTGCACACGGTGCCACAGCCAAGAAATCATACAACTAATTAAAGATAGGGAAAAAGGAAATTAAAAGGGTTCATATAAGATAACAGCAAAACAGCACATGACTAGACTTCAGCTAGTTGGAACTCCAAGGGCAATAGCTACTTATTCTCAACTTATCAACTTCATTAAAAAGACTTAGATTACCTCCCGGAATAAAGCATTGATTTGTTTCATGTCCTTTTCAGCCAAATCCAAAAAGACCTGAGATCGGCAGGGGAATGAAAGAAAGATAAAGATCACCGATTGTAACAGGACTACTAAGGCCATCCCACAGGTCAAAACACAGATTGGACAAAGCATGGACCTGTTGCCTACGCTTCACAGGAAGCTCAGAAAGAACATCATTTTTTAGTCTGCGAATCATCACTGTTGCCTTCATCAAATTATGCAATTCTTCATGGTTACATGCACCTTGATACAATCCAAACGTTCCCTGAAATTCCAAACGAGTAAGGAACAGAATTGCTTATAACGTGACAGAACCATCTTCAAAATAAAGAAATAGTGACTTACTCCCTTGCAATATCGATTACCATATTCGTGAACACTTTTGTATACATCAGGATACAAGGCTTCAAGCTGTTAAATTCAAAGAAATTAATAAACAAATGATTAGATTCTAGATAAAGATACTTGTAGTTGCAGCTTCTTAACTAGAGTTTAGAAATACCTGCTTAAATAGTTCAATCGGTCGGGACAAAGCAGGAGTACCACTCAACAATATTGCGTATTGAGCCCTCTGAAATTGTTGAAAACGTTAGAGAGAGAGATTGAGATCAATATGTCTCAAAACTTTCATCAAGCAATTTTCTTAGATTTTACTCCTTTCTGTATACTTCTACAAGAATAAGAATAAATAATCCCGGTTTACTTGATGACTTGCTGCAAACTTCAATTATAAGTGTTGAAACTGTTTCCAATATTTTCATCAACTTCATTCACTGAACCAGACATGAGTTCACTACTTTTACCATCAAGTGCATAGTTAGAGAAGAAATGACAAACATCAGTGTCACTAGTTAAGGTAGGAAGCATCACAAAAATACCTTATTGTTAGTACACCTCAAAATACATATATACAAATGGTCCCAATATGTCTCAAAACTTTCATCAAGCAATTTTCTTAGATTTTACTCCTTTCTGTATACTTCTACAAGAATAAGAATAAATAATCCCGGTTTACTTGATGACTTGCTGCAAACTTCAATTATAAGTGTTGAAACTGTTTCCAATATTTTCATCAACTTCATTCACTGAACCAGACATGAGTTCACTACTTTTACCATCAAGTGCATAGTTAGAGAAGAAATGACAAACATCAGTGTCACTAGTTAAGGTAGGAAGCATCACAAAAATACCTTATTGTTAGTACACCTCAAAATACATATATACAAATGGTCCCTCTGAGACAGGTGCTAGAAGAATGGACTGAGAAAAAAGTTAGCAGTTGCAAGCTAGTCATCAGTAGATTCAGTACACAAGAGAGAAAGACCTTTATGACAGGAAGGCAGGCACTTGTTCTTTTTGCTTGAGCATTTTTCAAAAAGTGTGACTCATCTGCAATCACAACCTGAACAAGAAGTTAATAACATATCAAAAGAAGCAGCGTATGCAAGAAGCGGGAAACAGAGAAAAAAAAAAACACCGGCAGGATTTCCTAATGACCATGTTGGACACTATTTGTCAATTTAAAAGAGGCTCAAACTGTTTCTAAAGAAAATGTTATGTAGTATTACAGTTGCAACATGAAAACTAGAGGAAATCCCTTGATCCTAACATAGTTTTCTTAATTCCTTCAAAAAGGTATCCAAGGAAAACACCATACACTTCTATCCTTAGGTTTGTTAGAAATGTGAAGGACAGTACTGCAGAGAAAAAAGAAATAGTTAAGATTTTCATTCACATTCTACCATTACAAGTTTAGCACATGGTTCTATGCAGTCAAAGCAACTGGTGTACCACCAAATTACCATTCTCATTCCATGTACCACAAAGACTTGTGTTTTAGGTAACATAGAGTTGGATGGTAAATAACAAGCATCTCTAAAAACTAAACGACCTATAATTATGAACTCTTTGAAAATAACTAAAGAAATGAAAGACACACAGAGTTCTCGTTGTTCTTTCACATGTCTCCAGCTTAGAACTTTTCACACCAAATCATATTTGGCCTAATACTAATAGAAATCATTATTTCTAATATCTAGGTGCTTTAAAAGCTAGAAAAAGGTGGAGGATGAGTAGGCCGGCCAACATACTCTGTATTCTGACAGAGCTGATGATCAAAAATATAAGATTGTGTTATTTAGTAAAAGAAAGTAAAGGGAACATTACATTGACTGTTTTAGTCCTCACCTTAAACTCTGATGCCAATAGTAGATTCTGTATTTTAGGGACTACATCATAGGAGATGATGTTAAATAGGCCATCAAGATGAATGGTCCCTTTGACGTTTGAGGATACAATTGTAAACCCGCTTTTGTTTGACCCACCACATTGAGACAAAACAACCTAGTGAAAAGAATTCAAAAACAAAGTTTATAATAACTAAAAATGCATCAGACTGCTGAGAATGTGTTCAATATTCAAGCTGAATAAAAAAAAGTGACCAGAATATTTAGACAAGAATAGCGAATAACAGACAAGTATATCTGATGAAGGGATGTCCATCCATTGTTGAATCATCTGCAAGAAAGAAAAAGAGTACATTATTTTTTGCAAGATCAACCTTCCTACTAACGAAATTCAATACAGCACTTACAGAGGCCCATTGCAAACGCAAGGAAGACGGTGTGATTATAAGAACAGGCCAAGAGTCACGAACACAAGATGCAACAGCAATAGCCTGAAAAAAATGTATAAGGTTTCAATCTAAGGCCAAAGTTGGGAATGGTTTTGCAGATATAAATTCCAATCCCATGGAAGCATCTCTATCGTATTGTTACAAATCACCCTATAGCTATGCAAGAGGGAACTCCACCATATTGGCACCATATTACACCAATGATTCTGGAATTGGATTTAATGTATGAATTCAACCCAAAGTTCTTCTAGCTGCTAAAAAATCTGGCATCTGCAACCCACCATAGCCATCGACGGCACACAATTTGCAATGTCCTCCAAAGAGCCCACCGATATTTCTCTCTATACTTTCTCCCCTATCATCTACTCACTTATTTTCTTCTATATCTCTCCAGTTTCCTTGAACCTATAGCAAACCTAAATATTCTTCATCTGTCCTCCAAACTTCTGATTAAGTTTCTGACATTTGCAAACTATAACCCATATAATCATAGGAAGCGCCCACCTATGTTGTCCTATTTTGGCATTCTTACTGTACCTTAATTAATAAAATCCACAAAACTAGGAGCTGTTGTCAAAGGATCATGACCAGGAAAACTTGTATAAAAGTAGAAAGTACTTCAAATGCAGGACTGGTTGTATGGGACTGTTTATCATTGAAGGTACAGAAAGAGTACGCATGAAGAATTTCTTGCCTGTAAAGTCTTTCCCAATCCCATTTCATCTGCGAGGAGAGCACGCCCCCCGTGCTGCAAAATAAACCTAGAAAAAACAATAATGATGTTAAAAATGATAACTAAGCAAAATTCAATATTTCATGGGGGACAAAATAATATAATATCCGCAACACTATCAGAGACCCAGAAGAATGTAAATATAAACAAGTTGCATATAACACTCTACAAATAAGGAGAATCTGCAGATTTAAAATATACCTAACACCTTCTCGCTGAAATGGCAAGAGCTTTGATTCAATACAACTAGGTATCCTATCATATTGGTCTGGACAGTGAAGACACCAAAAAACAAAAGAACAATTAAAAAATAACATGCAAAAGTTAGAAGAAAAAAAAATGAAAGATGTCTAGAAATTAGAACCTGTCACTCTAAAACAATTAAAAATACCATAATAGAGACCAATATTTACCCTTTCACGAGCTTACATTCTAAAACATAGAAGACATACTTGTAGCCTATCTTTCTTTTTTCCAATTTGCATGTTACAGATCTTATTCACTCATAATTATGTAAAAACCCGAAAACTGTCTGGAAAAGAAAAGGACAACTCATACCAACATATCAATTATGCACAAACTGAACTTGACTAATACTAGCGTAATCACCCTTTACCTCGAAGGTCTGGAACAACAGAGGCAGCAGCAATAGCACGGTGGACTAAGGGATCTAAGTTCTCTATCTGAAACAATTTGTAACAAAGTATCAAATGATGAAACAAAGTGAAAAAGCAATCCAATTTTGGTGAACTTCAAACACAAACGCTAAGAATGTATATGCCAAAAATCAAAGTGTGCCAATTTAAACTAAACCATAATGTAACACCTGAGTAAAAACTAGAAAAAGGGCAACAGTTATTACCTCAACATTAACACTAGATGTCTCATGAAGAACTTTCTCTGCAGATGACAAAGAAGGTATAGGAAACATCCATAACCTGCAGTTTCAACACTATTACATCTGCCTGGGGCTCCATCCCACAACATGTCCACGTTTCTCAAAAGTCCATACAAGATATGAAGAGAAAGCATAATGCATTTTCCAAGTGGCTTTGGGTAGGAAGGGGAATCAAGTAGGGATACCTTTCTTTTGCATACCATGTGGCTTTGGGGATTTTGCGAACAGCACCTACTACCCCCTGGTGCAACATGGAATATAATTGATAACGAAACGAAGAGTTTGACAAGTGTTGTGAATGAACATTTTTAACCCAAAAAAATACCTGGTCATAAGGAAATTTTGCAGCAATGTTTCCGCTAGCATGAAGAAAAAATTTAACAGTGATCTTCGGTAGCTCTTTTAGTCGTTCATATTCTTGTAAAAAGGTAACAAGATAGAGATAGGAGCCAAAGTTAGCCAGAAACTACATAAGATCAGCAGGTAGAACAATGCAACCAGCCCGTAATAAAATTGAATGAAAAAGGTTCAAACTGGTACAAATTGGAAGATTAACCATTGGTGATTGTCAAGGTGGGGCATTTAATTCCTGATTCAGTTTCGATATTCAAAGTGAAGAACTATTAAATATGAAAAGGCATAAGTCCTTTTAAGACCACTATCATGCTCGATACAAGTAGCATACGTGATGAAGCAGTCAAAATATGGTTTCATAAGCTACTTTTTCTTGGAAAGAGTTAATTTTTAACACTTCAGTAAAAGAAAAATGTTCAAAACTTCGAAGTAAAAGTGTAAAGGAAATGGGTAAGGGGGGAAATTACCCAGGTTTACTTTACATGGGACTGATGGAGGTAATACTCTAGTTCCGGTTGACAAAGGTGCTACCTGCATTGTTGCAAAACAAACATGTACACAGATAAAGGTTTTAAATTTTAAATTTTTATTCAAAAAAATCCAAGAAAAACATAGTAATAATTCGAATTCAGAAATAAAGAACACTTCAATTAATTAGGCATACTAAACCCTAGATACTTAAAAAGAAACCATTGATGGGAAAATGACGAATTTCACCTTGTTCGGAAGAGAATTCGAAACGGGTTTCGCAGGGGAACTCTGGAAGCTGCAGTTGCTGTTGTAATTGTTCGTGGCAAGGAAAGACTGGTGCACCTGGCGGTGATCGTATGAAGGATAAGATGAGGAGGAGGAAGAACAAGTGGAAGCGGAGTTGACGCGTTGCTGAGCGAGTTTCTGGAACGCGTCTCTTTCGAGAGAGTCGAATTCTTCGGCGCTCAAATCCCAGTCGTCGTCCTCCAAAGCCATTGTTGGACAGGAAACTCAGAGAGTTGCAGAGTGCCGAGTCACAGACTCAGTGAGTTACCACTCTCGCATTTGCAGAGTATTTGAATTTTGGGTTTTAGATTTTTATTTTTTCCCCTTTTTGCGACATGAACATCTCCCAACCTCCAAAAATGAAGAAAGTAACGTGAAAAACCTGCCGCCGTTACACGCGTGATTTGGGCGCTAAACTCCTTACTTTATGATCTTTATGTAACCCGGCCTAATCATCAGCCTTTGGGCTTCCTATCTAGGCCCATCATCAGGATGGCCCACCAGGCCCAAACTATTTTTATTATTCTTTAGAAATTTTCTTTTAATCAGGATTGTCAATTGGATTTAAGGAAAAAGAATACCACACAACAATAAATACAAACGAAACGATAAAAGTGCATAACAATCCTCAAGTGGAACATCAATATTCAAGTCAGGTAGTTCTTCAAACTACCTACAAGTATCTCCTATACTAGGGCAAATCCAGCGGGGCGATGAAAAACTCTATTGGCAAACTATGGAGATGGTTTCTAGTGACCCTTAACAACGTTTTTGCATCCTTTACAAAATGACTTGTGTTAAACATGTCCAAGGACAAACATGACAGAGTTGAGAACTTGAGATGATTTAAAGATAATCGCTCTCAAAATTATCCGTTCTTCAGCAGCTAGGGCTTGAACGAGGTGGGGGAGAATATATTTCAAATCGGCAAAGGTAAACATGCAACATATCACCCGAAAAACTTAAGAAATGAATAGTGAAGTGTCATATATTATTCGCTAAAGAGGTGGGAAGAATTTACTTATCACATTGTTGATGGTCATCTTAAAAAACTCGGTTCTAAATAATTAGCATCCATAGAAGTGAGGTTTGGTCGCGAGCAATATGATTAATAGTTATCAGAGTACAAAGAGTAGTATCATTTTTGTGGTTATAGTACAAAATAGCATTAAGAAATACATACAAAAAAGTTTACAAACTTTAATTAAAAATAAAAAATAAAAAATGGAAGAGCACTGACACGTGTATATTCGCAAAAAAAAAAAAAAAAAAAAACCCGAAACATGTTTTAGCGATCTTCAATTTAGTTTTTATTAAAAATTTGTAATCGATTCGTTTATTACTATATTAGTACGTGCCAATTAGCACTTGCCATTCAATCATTCATGAAGAAATTTCCCAACTCAACTCAAACATTATGGTAACAAATCCTTAGCAGTTGGCAGCTGAGCATTCTCTACAAGCAAGCAAGCAAGATACGTTCTCTACAAGCAAGCAAGCAAGATACGTTCTCTGCTAGCAAGCAAGCAAGGTACGTGTCCATGTCCGTATATTATTTGTCCATGTCCGTATATTATTTTGGTCAATTCCTAAACCCGTACAGACCTAGAAACTGCCTCGTGGTTTCCCAAACTCTCTCTGGTCTCCCCCCTACTTCTATAAATAGCGGAAGCCATGCCACTCCTTCCCACCTGAAACTGCTGCCAGGTATGAACACTACATCTTCATGATTATTACCATGTGAGTTAATATTGTCGGGCATATTCTTTTGTTATCAGATAAGAAGATTGAGCTTGATCGATGTAAAATTCCACTCGTATAGGATATAGTCACTTAGTACTGAGGCTTAACTGAAAATTTTCATTCATATCACAAAATTTCTTAGGCTAAGTTCAAATCTTTGAAATATGATGATTCTATAAGAAGTTATTCAGAGTTGCAAATCAGCGTATAGTCAAGTTGGTTAGAATAATGTGTTTACTTTATGCACTCAAGTTTAAATTTTTCTTCTCATAGTTTAGATTAGATTACAATATCTCTCGAATCAAGCGAAAAAATGAAATTTTTGAAGTTGGTAGTGAAAATTTGTCACACACAAATAATGAAATTGAATGGATGAATAGTTATGAGGTTGGGGTCCAACTGCACAGCTGTGGTGAAATTCAGTCTACTAAAATTGTATTTTATTATTTTCCATGGCAGCCACAGAAGTCTGAAAATGAGGTTTAAGGGACTTGTGGTTGCAATTTGTATGTGGGTTTGGTCAGGCTCCTTGGCTGCTGATACAAAATCCAGTGATGGGTTACTGAGAATTGGTCTAAAGAAGCAGCCTTTGGACCTCACCAGATTGAATGCTGCAAGAATCACCAGGTCACAAGTTTCCCAACCCAGTGATCTCAAATCCAACATTGTGGATCTGAAAAATTATCGGGACACCCAGTTTTATGGGGACATTGCTATTGGCACCCCACCACAGCACTTTGCTGTTGTCTTTGACACCGGCAGCTCCAATCTGTGGGTCCCATCTTCAAGATGCATCCTTTCTGTAAGTGTAAATTGCAGTGAAATTTTATATTTTCTTTTGTTGTTCCTGGAGTTTCTGAGTAGTTTGTAAAAGTATGAATGTTTGCAGATGTCTTGCTATTTTCATTCTAAATACAGGGCAAGCCTTTCGAGCACTTATACCAAAATTGGTAATTTTTTCCTATCCCTTACATTTTGAGCAATTTTTTTATAGAATTTGACTGCATGTTGATGTTGTGTGTTGTTAATTATTTAGGAATACCCTCCAAAATTCCTTATGGGTCTGGTTCGATTTCCGGCTACTTTAGTGAAGATAATTTGAAAATTGGGGATGTTATCGTCAGAGATCAAGTGGGTCTCTCTCACTTTGTCTCTCCTTTTTGGGTTTTCTGAAGTGTTTGTTTAAATGTGTTCCTTTTCCAAGTTGTTGATACTTTTGGAATATCTGTTCCCATCCTATAGGAATTTGTTGAGATTACAAGGGAAGGATTCCTAACATTCTTAACGGCACGGTTTGATGGAGTCCTTGGACTTGGATTTCAGGATATTTCTGTTGGTGAAGCCACACCAGTGTGGTATGGTTCTGGCATAAACTTTTTAGCACTGATATATCATAAACTAGCTTTTGGTTTAGCGGTATTTCTCTTCCTGTTGGAATTCGATGCTTTTAGAATGAAAAGAAAGAGTTTTGATGCTTAAAAGCATACATTAGTTTTCCGGGTGCAGGTTTAACATGGCGCAACAAGGTCATATGAGCCAGCAAATTTTCTCCATCTGGCTAAATCATGATCCAACATCGAAGGTGGGAGGTGAGATTGTCTTTGGTGGATTTGATTGGAGGCACTTTACTGGTGATCACACATACGTCCCAATTTCACAAAAGGGTTACTGGCAGGTTTATTGTAGTGATAAGAAGTTGGTGTTCCGCAGTTACATATTTTTTCTTGCCTAACGAGATGACATTTGTTTCGGTTTCACTGATCTCTCCAGATTGAGGTTGGAGATGTTATTGTTGCAGACACTTCTACAGGTTCCATTACACTTCCACTCCTACGTTGTTTAACTATCTTTATTCCATCTTAAAGATTAAATTTGCTAATTAGAATCTCGACAAGTCTAGGAATTCATGGCATAACATCAAAATTTGAAATTATCAGGACTGTGCAAGGGCGGTTGTAGTGCCATTGTAGACTCAGGGACATCCTTCCTTGCTGGTCCAACTGTATCAACTCGTGCCTAATACTTCCCTCAAACTAATTTTTCCTCTTTTCTGCTTTCGTTCTGCAGTAACAACTTGTATTCCATCATTGATTAGCTCTTCTTTTTCAGACTATTGTGGCTCAGATCAACCATGCCATTGGAGCAGACGGATTTGTGAGCTTGGAATGTAAAAATGTCATTTCCACTTACGGAAATTTGATATGGGAATATTTAATATCTGGGGTTTGTATTTTCTCTACCTTTCATCCTCCTCAAAACTTCCTTTGAAATTCCTCTTAAGAAATGAACTAGTGCATTATAATTTACCTCACATTGTCTGCAGGCGCGGCCTGATATAGTGTGTGTGGACATCGGTCTATGTTCATACGATGGTTCTCGGAATATAAAGTTGAGACTTTCTTTTCTTACAACTGTTATCAGGTTTTGATATCTGCATCAAAATACCATAACAAAAGGAAAACCTTTACTTCTGCAGCAATCATATTGAGTCAGTGACCGAGAACAAAATCGGGAAGGAATCATCGGTCGATGAAACTCCTTCATGCCCCTTGTGTGAAATGATAGTCTACTGGGTTCAACTACAGCTTAAAAAACAAATAGAAAAGGAAAAAATATTTAGCTATGTGAATGAGGTAATTCTTCTCGAAGTCTCAGGCTGCCTGGTTGATGAATATGCATATAGACCAATCTAAAAGTTCTTTTGATTCTTTTATTTTGTTGCGAATTTTTGGTGAATTATAAAGCTGTGCGAGAAGCTTCCAAATCCGCTAAAAAGGTCATTTGTCAACTGTGATAACATTGCATTCATGCCGGATATTACATTTACGATCAGAAACAAATCCTTCACCCTCTCTCCAGAACAGGTATACTTAATGCTTCACAGTCTCACTTTATTCCTCGAGATTTTTTCCTTACAATTTTGAAGATTTTTTCCTTTATATTTTCTAAAACCTTTCGGACTTGATGTTCAGTACATACTTAAAGTAGAAGAAAAATGCTCCACTGTCTGCCTTAGTGGATTTACTGCTTTGGATGTGCCTCCTCCACAAGGTCCTCTATGGTACGCCACTACGAACCCTTTGTGTCCGACTTAACAGATCTCTGTGATTATGCTAAACCTCTGTGTGGAGCGACTGTGCCTCGAGTATGCATGAAACATGACATGTCCCGCCCTAGTCACTCGTTCACGATATTTTAATTTTAAAGTTGATGTAAGACTGGTTCATTCTGCAGGGTTCTCGGAGCTCTGTTCTTGGGAGCATACCACACGGTGTTTGATTTCGGTAATCTCAGGGTAGGATTTGCAAAAGCTACGTAGTGCTTAGACTTGATTTCCCCCTTTATCCGTAAAAGATTTATGCTAATACTAAACGATTATCGTAGAATATTAGATATTATGGATCAGTAGATGTCCCATTGGATTATGTAAATACGTTGGATATAAGTCAACAATCTGTGATTTAATTATATATGCTAATAAACAATAAATGCAGATATAAAAATTAACAGAGTATGAACAAAACACAATTATAAAACAAACAACTTGAAGATCGAGGTTTTCGTATCGTAATTTCCTTGAAACAGAAATTTCGTCCCTACTCAATGCTTGCAGTTCGATGGACGTCTGCTTCACCAGGATTCAACAGGATTCAACGATCTAAGTTAGAATTTCAGCACCGGAAAACTAGACTTCTGGCGAATTTGTTTGTGGTACTCTCAGTATGCTTGGTATATGAGGATTGATAATTTTCAGTGATTTGAATGATATACAAATGCATATATATATATATATATATATATATATATTGTGATCATATGTCTGTTCGCAACAGACATGTTTTTGGGAGGCGACTTTTCAACGTAAAGGATGTACTGCTCCATCTGTTTCTCAGATACGCTCTCAGACTTCATCTGAAAAGATGAGTCTTTTCAGAAATAAAAAATAATTTAATTAAATTCGAAATTAATTAAAAATAATTAATTAAAGAATTTAATTTTCAGAGCCCCAAGGTCCAAGACCATCTTTTGATAATTAATTAATATATATTAATTATATATATTAATTATCAATTAATTATTACATCCTAAAGCCCAACCTTAAGGGTGAGCCCAATTTTACTCTCCAAGGTCCATCACTTTAATCACTTTTTATAAAGGACAAAGCTTTATAAAGTGAGGAAACCTTGTGGTGATGAGTAATGTGGGACAATGAAATTCTACTCAAAATTTCCAACAATTTCAAGTATCCAATGCGATGCATTAGGGCCTCCTGTAACTGTTTATAAATAAAAGACGTGCTGTTTGCTTGGCATGAATTGCAATAAGATGCAAAAACTGCAAATATTTGACTCTGTTGTAAATTATCTGCTGCCATCTAAGGCTAGAAGTATTTGCTTAACTGGATTCGGCATTAAATCTTAGCATAACGATCAAAATGCTTCGTATTTCGCTACAGAAGATCAAACAAGGACGGCTACTACCGTTGTAATAATTTATTCGACATGTCAAGCTTGATGGAGTAGAAGCCATTTGAAAGCACAGCAGCAAAGTTCAGTACATTTGGAACTTTTACCTGTGTTTCCTCAAAGACCTGTTCTGCAATGAAAGCCTCATTGCCATCTGCTCTTTTGATCTCCAGGTGAGCCTTTTGGTAGAAGCAGGTACCTCTCAATGCATCAGCAATAAAATCATCAAAACCGACGGCAATGGCTGCTTCGGCCTTGGCTCCATAGACCAGCCTCTGTTAGATATTAACGGATAAATTACCCCAAATGAATGAAAACGTGATTGAATTGGTCCTAGTTACTCTTCAGAACGGAGTGGAAGAAGGGAAGAGGTTCTCGAACGAGAAAAATGATCCAATGACTTCAAAAGAATTGAACGAGGATCCGTATGAGGTGAAAATCTCATGTACGGTTCTGTAGAGTGCATTATAGATTAAACCAGAAAGGCAGAAATATGGGAAGATTTTCGAGCAAGTTCAACCTTGATCTTTGAAAGATGGATGGCACCAAAGCACATAGGCTTATATGTATAGTAAAGGAGGACTTATGAGCTAATAATAATAAGTATTTTTCAAAAAGAGAATACTATTGGAGCAAAATGATATTTTGAAGAGTTTGGCCTCTGAACTTGTAGAGAGGTGCTAAATTCCCTTTAAACATTAATTTTAGTCAATTACCCTTGAATTTTTTTGATAGCCAATTTCTTCCCTAAACTTTAATTTTAGCCAATTATACCTAAAATTTTATTAAATAACCAATTTTTCCCCTAGCGTTAGATTTTAAAATTTTCTTCCAATTTTTATCCATCTAATTTTCCATGTCATGTGTTGTCCGCGTTATGGATGCAAATTTCTTCCTCCTTATTCTTAGACAAAATTGCACCTACAAAACAAATAACACATTAGGTCAAGGCCAATAGCCTCATGCGTCCACGATGAATGGGGGTGGTGCTTTGGCCGAAGAACCTCTGATGCCAAAGTTAGAATTTTGAGGGAAAACTGTTTGGAGAATTTTGAGTATTTAGCAAGAGTGTAGACCTAGGTTTTTAGAGAAAAAGGGGTAGTATATATAAGGCATGGCGGGCATCCTTGGGGGAGAAGGTGGCCGGCCCTTTGTGATGTTTTTGAGTGTATTTGTAGTTAATTGGTAATTTAATTAGCCATTAATAGATTAATTAGCTAATTAACATAATTTAAAAAGAATGTTTTGGGGTTACCTTGTGGAAAAGATGGATGAAGTAGGTTTTGAATAAATACATATTTTGGGCACTTTTGACTTGATTATGGGATGATTTCCATTGCTCGTGCATGGGAATTCCAGTGCTTCTCAAGGGTAATTTTGTCCTTTCTACCCAAAAATCCACGTGTCCTCTCTTGATTATTTTTGGCTCCACAAATGCCCCCACACCTGCTGGGCTGCTCACAGGAAAGGGCAACAGGTGTTGAGATCTCCAACTTTGATGCAGATTATCTCTTGGACTTGGAATTAGCTTTTTCTATGAAAGGGAAATAAATCGGCTCCATAGCCTATTTAAGCCTACGTTAAGTAGGGGATTAAATCAACTTCGGAGGGCAATTATTTATCCCTATAAGAAAGAGAGAAAGCTAGATGATATTTGTTCCCCCTCCCTTAGCACTCTTCTTTGCTTGCCTATGCAAAGAATTGTCTTCCGTTGATTTCTTTGTCTTCTTTGAGCCGCACCAATGTAAGAAAAACTTAATTCTCATTGTCTTCTTCTTGGGAGGTGCTGCCACGAGGCAACTGTTGGGGTGGTGCGGCACTTCGGCTGGCAAGGGCCAGAAGTTGGCTTAGCATGGGCAAATGAGGTGGTGTGGCAGGGGCCATTGCTTGTGTTGCTCGGCTTGATTGAAGCTAAAGATAGGCATGGGCAACGATTTGTGCTGCACGTCTGGGCTGCTTACCAAAAATGAGGAAACTGCTTGAGTTTGATTTATCAGCTGCCGTAGATGGAGCAGTCAAGGGTGGAGCTGCCAAGATCGGAGCTGTTGAAGATGAAGTGTCGGATCGGATGAGCGAACTATTAAGTGCAAAAGTGGTTGATGCCCCATGACCATTTACTGCCTAGTTGATCTTCAAGCATTTGATCTTTTGACTTATGTGGCCTTCTCGCACTAGAGAGCTTACCCAGATGGGTGTCGGGGAATTAGTTTACCCTCTCGCATTGGAGAGCAATTAGTTTACCCTCTCGCACTGGAAAGCAATTAGTTTATCCTCTCATACTTGAGAGCAAACCCATATGGGTGTCGGGGAATTGGTTTACCCTTTCGCAATGAAGAGCAATTAGTTTATCATTTCGCACTAGAGAGCAGACCCATATGGGTGTCGGGGAATTGGTTTACCCTTTCGCACTAGAGAGCAATTAGTTTATCCTCTTGCACTGGAAAATAAACTCATATGGGTGCTCGCACTGGAGAGTAATTAGTTTATCCTCTCGCACTAGAGAGCAGACCCATATAGGTGTCGGGGAATTGGTTTACCCTCTAGCATTGGAGAGCAATTAATTTATCCTCTCACACTGGAGAGTGGACCCATAAAGGGTTTTGAGTAGTTGTTGTGGACAACAGTTAAGGAAAGCTGGACTGCTGGACAACTGAAATAATCCTCAGCCTGCGAGGTCTTGTTTGGCGAACTGCTTGAGATTTCGAACTGTTTGTGGAACCCACGTAAGGGTGTAAGCACAGTGAGCAATTCCCAGAATTATTGTGCCATCATTATGTGTTTCGTCGTGTGCCCTTTTGAAGCTTGGTTGATGTGAGCAACGTGGCAAAATCGGCACAGCTGGGAACCGTGGTGCAAGATTGACACAGTTATAAGCCATGGTGATAGGTCAATGGCTGTCGAGAGCCGTGGAGCAGGTAGGCACGATTGTGAAAGCAGGGCTTAGGCCAGGTTGTGCGCAACAGGAGGAATTGGACCAATAAGTCTGTGATGCTTGGCTACTGATGATGTGCTACTTCAGTATTAAATCGTCTGAAGTGTTGAGAACAAGGCATGCCTTCGATTCTTGGTAGTTGGGTTAGTGTGTCATTCTGGTACTCGTCTACCCCCGGCGCACCATTAGGCTAAGCTGTTGTCGGAACAGAAGTAGTCTTTGTATCCGGCAATCTATGTGGGGTAGTCCCGCCTGCTCGATCTTGTCATTGAAAGATGACTAGTTTATGTTGGTCATGTCTCATCGGAGCGCCTTGTTAATAGCTTCGTTGCGCAAGAAATCTCTTAAATCGCTTGGTCATGAGTTTTTATACTTTTTCCTGAATTTACCTTTGTTGGGGATGGCGGAGCTCTCGGCTGTCCTCGGTCGTGACCTACTGGTCTAGGATGCTCATCCATATGTTCAGCTAGTCTACAGTGCAGCTGCGGTGCATTTGGTATGTTCCTAGCAAGCGAGCAAGTAACTCATAGGTTGCTGGTTGAACTTGAGCCAGATTGAGTGATTGCTTCTCTTTGTCCGTTGTGCTGCCTACTTTGATGTGAGGTGAATGATGCTCCTTGCGGGCCTTGCCGCGAATGAACACTTCACCTAGAATGTTGCTCATGTTGATTATCGGAGTATGGCCCCAACCGTGAGTATATGTTTGTCCGTGGGCCTAACTGAGAATGCATGTTTCTCCTCGTGCTAAGACTAGAGTATACTACATTAGAACGCTCGGTTCGCGACTGGTTAAGTGGCTGCTTGCTGGAGAGATTCTTCGTCTGCCCTTGTCCTACGTTGGGACACCTTGTCAGGGGCACATTGCATCTCGGTGGGTTGCAAAAGCTGATTCACCAAGGTCGTCTGCTATGCGAGGGTGCTCGTCAACTCTATAACTTGTCGAGACAAGTGTTGTTCTCCATTTGGGTTAGAATAACTTGGAAGGAATGTATTTCATTGAGCAGTGGAAGTATGGTCGACTCTGGGCGCGAGATTTGAGTTGGGAAATGTCAAATCCGCAGAAAAATGTGGTGAAAATGCTTCTGGTTTGATCGTCGGTCCAGAAATTTGGAGTCGGGATGATTGAACTAATCTTGGACTGATTTAGGCTGCTTGGAAGGCCACGGGAATAGGCTGCTCAGCGGGAGCAAGCTGGGCCACGGGAGTAGGCTACTCGATGTGCAACGCATGTGGGTGCGAGGCTTGGGCTCGGCTTGGCAACGCATTGGGTTCACGTTAGGCGTGTAGTGACTTGGCTTGGGTCGTGACCTTGGTGCTGTAGGCTTTGGATGGCACGACTCGGGCCGTGGTGGTGACATCATAGACCTCGCCGTGGGTGGCTACCGTGGTAGCCACCGCGGTGGTTCCCGTGATGGAAACTCATGGTGGTGGTGCCGCTCCACTTATTGTCACATTTAGCCTTGGGAATCACCGCGGTCCCATCTCTTGAATATTTGAATTTTCTAAATTTCTAGCCATTGTACTTCTCTATTACATTTTATCAAAGAATTTTTGCAAATAAAAAATTCTAATAATAAAAACATACGAAAAATCTACAAATGTACAAGAAAAATAGAAAAACCTTGGATGCGAGAGTCTTCTACGAGCGGGGACTCAACTCTCAATGAAAACACCAATTTGTGGATGCAAATTTCTTCCTCCTTGTTCTTGGACAAAATTGCACCTACAAAACAAATAACACCTTAGGTCAAGGCCAATAGCCTCACGCGCCCACGATGAATTTAGGGGGGGGCTTTGGCTGAAGAACCTCAAATGCCAAAGTTAGAATTTTGAGGGAAAAGTGTTTGGAAAATTTTGAGTATTTAGCAAGAGTGTAGACCTGGATTTTTAGAGAAAATGAGGTAGTATATATAGGGCATGGCGGGCCTCATTGGGGGAGAACATGGCCGGCCTTTTGTGGTGTTTTTGAGTGTATTTTATAGTTTATTGGTAATTTAATTAGCCATTAATAGATTAATTAGCTAATTAACATAATTTAAAATGAATGTTTTTGGGAGTTACCTTGCGGAGAAGATGGATGAAATAGGTTTTGAATAAATACCTATTTTGGGCACTTTTGACTTGATTGTGGGATGATTGCCTACTGCTTGTGAGTGGGAATTTCGATGCTCCTCAAGGGTAATTTTGTCATTTCTGCCCAAAAATCCATGTGCCGTCTCTTGATTATTTTTGGCTCCACACTCGTGATCAAAATGGATAAAAATTGAATGAATTTCTTTTTAAAAGGGAGACTTTGGATACGGTCCTTAGTTATGAATATTCTTTGATTAAAACCTTGTTGGTTTTTAATTTTTGATCTAGGTCCCTGAAATTAATGTGATAATTTATTTCTATGTACGTTACTATATTTTTTAAATTAAAAATTAGAAATTTTAGTTGTTTATATAATTGAGATTTTAAATAAAAAATCATAATTTGTGGGATAAAAAATCTTAAAATATAAATACACTATTGTGTGTGTGTGTGTATAAACATGGGTACATTCATCAAAATTAACCAAAAAAATTATTGTATCAAAACATGGGTACATTCTTCAAAATCACCAAAAAAAAAAAGATATTAGGCTTAATAACATTAGTAAATTTCTTAGATTAAACTTGACATGAATACATTTTAAAATCAAAGAAAAAAGAATTAATGTACCCATATAAGTTTAAAAATGTGATTAGAAAAAAATTGAATAGATTTTATATAAAAAAAGGTACATTTTACATATAACAAATTGATATATTTAAGAATGAGTACATATAATTAGCATGGGCACATTTAGCAAAATAAAAAGTACAAATAAAAAAAAATATGGGTACAAATACAAATAAACTTTAAAAAATATGGGCACAAAAAGAAATTAATATATGGGTACAAATTAAAACTAAAAAGAAAATTGGTACAAATTAAAAATGGGCACAAACTAAAACTAAAAATATATTATTTAAATTTAGTCATAATATAAATATACTAATTGTAACATTTTTAACATTAAATGAATATATTTAGAAATAAAAAAATTATTTTATTATTGAAATAATTAATGATGTTATTAATACCCAATGACCTTGATAAAAAATTGAAAATGAATAAGATTTTAATCAATTGAATAGCAAAAAGAGGGATGAGAACTTACAAAAGTTCAGGCGGGTAATCGGTAAAAATTAAAGTTCATGGAGGAAATTGACAGTTCTATACAAATTTAAGAAGCAAATCGACAACTTTATACAAATTTAAAGAGCAAATCGACAAATATGTTTGATATATTATATATTTACATTAAGAGGAAGGTTGGTGAGCGGACAAATTAACTCCAAACTCATAATTTTCGAAATTTAATACCTCTTAATTACTACGGCATGACGTTTGGAGACAGACATAGAGCAAACAGATTAAAGAGGCATGATGTGGGTTCAGCCGCTTCCAGTGGTCATGGCGGTCAAGCCGCGGAGCTCTCCTCACGGCGGCAGCCGCAGAGCCGCCTCTGTAGTTGCCCAGAAATCCAATATTCCATCTGTAGATTCTGTATCGACGCAGCAACGGCGGATACTCCCAAACCCCACTTCCAAATCAACGACTCCATCCTCCCAAACGCAACCGCTGCTATTTTCTTCTTCCTCTGCTATTACTCCGTCCGTACGCACCGTCAAAGCTCTGCGGATTCGACCCACCGCCGAGTTGGGCCTCCTCTCTCTCCTCTTTGTCCTCTCCGCGGTAAAACCCATTTACCCATTTGCCCTTATTGTTAATTAACCAGTAACCGATGCTTAATGTGTTAATGGCGCTCTGAACCTGCAGGCTTTTGCGGCAGTTTTCTCCGTCGCCATACTTCGCATTCCAACGATAAACGTACGCCACTCACTTGCTCACTCACTTCCACTGCATATTTTTCAGCTTTGAATTTTGAGCAATGCAATCATTTTATCAATTTATGAGCTAATCAAGCTTATTGGGATTTCAGGCTATGAGAAGATTGGCAGTTGCAGTGGGAAAACTATCCAATGTGGTGTACCGGGAGGTTCCCGGAACGTTGTATTCTCTCAAACTTTCCGGTGTTGAGATCAACGACTTGGCCAAGCAGCTTGCTGCTCTCAGGTAACCATTTGCATTTTCTTGCTTCCCCAATTCTCTCACATTGCTAAAAACACATGCTTTTGCTCATACTGGTTTGAATTTTTTGGGTTTTCAAGGGAACAGATTTCCACAACTGGGTTTGGCAAGAATTCAGAGTGACAATTTGTTGTTTAATCTCAACTTGGTGTGTGTATGTATGTGTGCTCTTGTATTGAGTATTTGCAAATTTAATAAAAGTTTCAATTTTTAAGTTGCA
Source organism: Malus domestica (assembly GCF_042453785.1). Taxonomy (NCBI): domain Eukaryota; kingdom Viridiplantae; phylum Streptophyta; class Magnoliopsida; order Rosales; family Rosaceae; genus Malus; species Malus domestica. The sequence continues at coordinate 10,088,274 of NC_091676.1, read as the reverse complement.
TGATTTATTAAAAGGGAACTTTAACGAAAAACACCGGTACTATTCACTTTAACGAAAAACCATATTTTTACGCTAAAAAGTCAATCATGGTACTATTCATTTTACCCTTTATTTTGTCCTTATCATTAAAACTCAAAGTTTTCAAGTCCTTTTCATTAGTTTTCTTTATTAAAAAGCTACAAACTTTGGGCCCGTTTTGATAATCATGCGTTTTTAGCTTTTTGCTTTCATCCTTTTTTGGTATTGACGGAGGAAAAGTACAAGGGAGAAGGGGAATGAAGAAGAGTAAAGGAAGGACGGTGGAAGAAATGAGCGATGAGTGTGGATGGAATGACACACAATAAGAAAATTAGAAACCAAAATTCGAAAACAATTTTAAGTTGTTTTTGCTTTCATATAGTTACCTCCATTTCCTCCTCCTCCCTCCCACCAGCTCTCTTCATCCTTCTCCACTCCTCATTTTGCCCCTCTATCTCTATCACAAAAATTGGAAAGTAAATATTAAAACCAAAATGGCCATCAAACGGGTGCTTTATATGCAGATCAGGTCGAATCATGATTTTTCGGTCTAACTCATTTGTGTGATCGACCTGCCTAATTTGGACTGCGATCATCAGTACAATGTATCTTGTTCCTTGTACCATGTCGATGCAAGTCAGGCTTTTGAAGTCCCTTGTGTTTAGTGCTGATCACACTCAAAAATTGACAGAAATTCTTAACTTTGACAATCTCATCTCGAGTTGTTTGTTTGGAATATAATGCTAACTCAAAGCGTCTTTGATTTCTTTGTTGGTTTCATAACAAGCAGAGTTGAACATGAATAGGGTACAACAAAGTTTATAATTTGGCATACATCTTGAGCATTTCACCGGCATCTTTCGCATGCTCCGGCACATGCATGTTGCTTAAAAGAGTAACTCTTGATGAGGATACTATGGATTTGATGTTTGAGTTTGAAGGATCAATCTTCCATATTGTTGCCTCCCAAACCTGCCCAAAAATAGACAAACCCAAAAACAATCGTTGAATGATGTAATCCGTTGATCAATTTCGTTACAGGAAAGGAAATGATAAACTGATTTAAGATGAAAAACCAATGTGGATAATTGGGTGTTGGCATTCACATTTCTTTAGTATAAAACCTATTTCAGTAGGAAGTTATGTTGAAATAGAATGTTATAACTGTTGTGTATGTAGCATCATTTACCAGTTATGAATTGCAATTAATTGGAAATGATAGTTGATGATGAAGACCTGAGAGGATTACCTGAATGGTTTTGCCGACGTTGACCGGGGAGGCTTCGGCAAAGATATGGTCGCCGAGCTCGGCGCGCTTCAAATGGTTGATGCTGAGGTGAATCCCGGCCACCCTTTGGAAACCAGAGGCCATGTGAGCTCCGATGCTAGCCAGGGCCTCAGAGATGAGTGCTGATACCCCTCCATGTAGCACCTTGAATGGCTGCTCTCAGCAGAAAAGAACGGTAAGAAGTTAATCACGTGTTTTGCTTCTGTAAATAACAACATATTTCAGAAAGTTGAGCAGGGTCAGATTCGTGACATGAAAAGAGAAACGACCTGGACGCAATTTTCAGTGACATGGAGGCGACCAGAGACCTTTTTGGGTGTTATCTCTTCAAGCTCGAACCCTAATGCACTTAGTGGAGCTGCCAGAACCGATGTCTTCGATGGCGGTGCTGATGGCTGAGATTGGGACTGAGAAGCCATATCTGCACCAAATATGAATCTCAGAATATATGAAACCAAGGCAATTCAATTCCCCTTAGACTCTTTGAGTGGATGGTAAGAATTTGCTGTTATTTGGGGGTCAGAATTATCATAAATATATAAATGTACACACACCAGCGACGTGTTTTGATTGGTTTATCATTTTCTGGTGTTTGGTTGGTGGTGGTGGCATACGGTTTGTCTATTTCTGGAGGGTCCACCGGTGGCCAGAGGTTCACAGGGAAGGAAGGAAGGGTAGTTTGGCTATTCACACATGACATTGGGGGAGGACGTAGGTTAGGTGGGGAAAGGAGGAGGAGGTGATTAAGCGCCTACTGGTCTTCGTCATCTGTCGCCCACCTTTGTTCTTTTAATTGCTTATGACGTTTTGTTATGCCTTTCAATGGTTGGTGCGAGTTCGTTTTCACTGGTTCCTTTTTTTTAACAATTAATAATTTAACCTATTAACGTTATTATTTGTCAAAAAGAAAAAAGCTTTCTTGTCATTATTAGTGATTTTTATTTAGGGAGCTTTAATGAAAAGCGCTTGAGTTAAGTTTAATTTAAGGAAAACTAATGAAAAGGGCTTGAAAACTTTGAGTTTTAATGATAAGGACAAAATAAAGGGTAAAGTGAATAGTATCATGATTGACTTTTTAGTGTAAAAATGTGGTTTTTCGTTAAAGTGAACAGTACCGGGTGCTTTTCGTTAAAATTCCCTTTAATTTAACCAAAAACCACCCTATACTATTATTTAACCAAAAGGATTTCATATTTAATCGTAAGGACAAAAACAATTTATATTAAGCCCCACAAACATTGAATACACATGGGCTGAAATAAAAGCCCAAAACGAAATATTATTTTTTCCTGCACTACCCCTAACGGAACCTCATGCTGTCTGCTAATTCAGTTAAAAATAAACTTTTCTGTATTTACAAACATGCCATTCTGTCAGCCAATTACTTCTGTCTTCCTGTTATGATTTTTTTGCTGTTGGTTTTTTCTTTTTTTTCTTCTCGTCGTCCCCTCTTCCTCCTGAAGGGACGTCTATTGTCTAGGCTTGAGAAACCCAATCAATTCCAACTTTCTTTTATTATATATATATATATATATATATATATATATGGGTGTACTATCCACACACCCCATTTTACTTCTCACACACTTCTTGATAATTTCTGTCGTTGATATTCTTCAATTCATCCAATCAGATGGCCGAAAATTAAAAGAGAGCTTTAATGAAAAAGGCTTTTTCAAACTTTTTATTAATAAAAAATCATTTACTAACTTTATTTAATAAAAAAGACTTAAACTTTAATGAAAAAGGACAAAAACTAGAAAGAACAACCAAAATAAAGAAGCCTCATGTGCAAAATAAGAAATTCATTTTCCATCCATGCCCCAGCCTTCCGTCAGCCCACTTTTGTTAGAATTAAACTTTCATTTATTTACAAATATGCCATTTTCTAGAGGATTCGTCAAAAAAAAAAACTTTTGCCAGTCGATACCAATTAACCCCCAACATAATTAATTATCTCCAATTCCT